>NC_140230.1:24999007-25599007 GCF_951802725.1 Rutilus rutilus | reverse complement strand
TCTCACAGCAGTATCAGCATGGGCGTCAATTGAGACGGGAAGTTCTCAGGTGAGGGCACAGCAGTGTAAAATAAAGACGAATGTATGTATATGGGAAGGTAAGGTGTGTGGATGGGGGTTCTATAGGTTGCTGTTGCAGGTGCGACAGAGGATCTCGTCTTGCTCGGGAAAGAAGCCGGCACCCACCAGGGACACGGAGCATCGAGAGCAGGTGAAGCAGGGCTGGTGCCATTGCCGTTCCTCAAACGAGATGTACTTTCCTCCACCAAAACCTATAAGGAAATAAAAATCACGTAAGATATTTGTAACTTTTTTTATTAAACGAGTTCATGACGCAATCATTATACGATGTCTAAATGAACATATCTGTAATCCCCAACCCCTAAAGCTCCCAATCGGTTTTTAAAACAAAGTGACATCCATGCCTATTTTACCAGTAATGGGTTTGCTGCAGGCTTCACACTTCTTAGCGTACAGGTTTCCAAAACATTTGAGGCAGTATGGGCTATCCTCACGGGAGGTGAAGTGCTGGCCAGCTAGTTGGACTTTACAGCTTGTGCACACAAAGCACTCCTTATGCCACGGCTCATCTCTATAGGTCACACCACCTTTAGCCAAGGCCTGAGTTCAACAGAGACATAAACACCAAACAATAGTTACAACTTCTTTGTAACCATTGTTTGTTAGACATAAAACATCTTGTCAGTCTTGTGAGTGTTCATTCATATAATATGTAACAATTAAATGCTAGGGATGGTTCACTATAGTTGAGAAGTTTACTAGTTGTCCAACAATTGAGTAGTTCTATCTAGATCTGAAGCAAGATTAAAGCACCACCGTTACAGCCTTACATGTTCAGAATACATTTTTGAGAGTTTAAGTTAGTCAAATTTTTTAGACTTCCACATAGCCTACAATTTTATTCCTTTGCATACCATCTAGCTGTTAATAACTTATCAAATCAGGGTGAGGTGAACTCAAAACCAGCCTAATTATACAGATTTTTGAAAATACATAGTTTTGCATTAATAAATGTGAAATATAGAGTCAAGACTCCAAACAGATGGTTGCCTGTCAAGACAGGATGTGAAATTGACAGCCAGAGTTAATCAGTGACTAGTGTTCTGATCTGCAACATGAAGGAGAAATGAGGTCAGAATTCTGACTTTTTGTGGAGGAATGTGTGTGGACTGATGAGGAACACATGGTTATGTTTTTCAGGCAGAGAGGCTAGTGAAATCCCACCACTGACCTGTTTACATCGAGTACAGCGTGGTGCAAACTTGTTCTCATAGCAGGGTACGCAATAGTGGTCATCTTTATCTGGGATAAAGGACTTGGAGCCTATTGGCTGTTGACAGCTGTTGCAAATGAAACAGCTCTCATGCCATGTGGAGCCGGCATACTCAAGCTTCCTGGTTCCTGTGAGAGAAAAAGAAAGGAAGCCTTTAAAATAAACAATTTCCTGCTCAAACCACGGTGCTACAAGATCTATAACTTTTGCTGGTAAAGTAACTTTAACCATATAATAACTAGGGCTGTGAATCGATAAATAAAATTATATGCCAATTTAATTTATTTGAAATAAGTTTCATAAACATATCAGACTTGTGAATTCAGTACTAACTGGAGACTCGCTCTTTGATCATTTGAATCAGTGAGTTGTTGACTCAACAGATGCAATCGGATCCGTCCAATTCACGAATGAATCATTCAGTGAGATCTGTGTACCGATTTAACAAGTTGATTGAAAAGAAACAGTTCGTTCACGAATCGGACACCGTCTCTGAGGTTGTGCTGATATTTTTCGGAAAGACATGTTTTTATGAAATATAGTGGAGTAAAAAGTACAATATTGTGCAAGTTTCCCAAAATAGAAACACTCTGATACTTAAAAAATGTACTTAAGTACAGTAACAAAGTAAAATATTTTACACCACTGCAAGTAAGACAAAGACCATGATGCACTTTGTTTATTTGTGTCCACTGGTTACTAAGTTACATGGCCATGTTTTGTCCTTAAGTCAGGGGAAACGCCTGTGTTCTGATCCATATCAGATCTCCCAGTTAAGCTAGGACACACTTAACGACTGTAAGGCTGATTATGAATGTAATTTAATACTTATGACTGATCATGCCCAAAAGCACAGTCGCGTTCAGTCTGTGTTTAAAATCTGCTGCAGTCGTTGGAAAGAGTCTGTAAGTGTGTTCAGTTCAGTCTTAGAATGTTTCAGCTAGTCGTCAAGTGTGTCCCGGGCATTAAGCAATGGTGCCATTTTGGTGGAAAAGTACTTCTCATTCTATTAAAAAACCTTTCCATTTCTAGGACCACCAAAGGAGCTTAACAGAAGTGGAGGCTCATCATAATCACCTATTCTTTGCAGCATCCCATTGTGGGAGCATGCCACTAACAGCCATTTCACCCAATTTGAAAGACAACTGCATGTTTCCTGAGAGATCTCAACTGAGACTACTTATCGCTGGGATTTCCCTACAAAAGACGATTTTGAGCTTTCTAAGTGACAAAATGATGATCTGACAGTCGAGGCTCATCAACTGATTAGAAGGTTAAAGATCGACCTTCATAATCCACTAAGCGTTTCACACGTTAACCAGATCAAAAGCCCTGCTGAGAACCTACTCCAGAGGCCCCACTGTCAAAATCACCAACGCTTTACACAGAGAGCAAAAGATAAAGGTCGTAATCCCCTGGATAATGAAAGACATTTAGAAGAAATATCAAGTTACATCAAGGCTGTCTCGCTCAAGTTCAAAACTCACCTCAAAATATGCCACCACATTCATCAAAGTAAAGTATAATCTGTGAAACAGAGCCCTCCATCCCTTTCTTCTTCCCTTGTCATCTGTATATCACAAACCACTAACAATGTGTTCCTCTTCCTATAATGTAGCCCTCAGATTACATGCATGAATCTGGATTCAAAATTGTGGCGGAATATTTTTTTATCTTCTTGTTTTTGGTTTGGCAACTTTTGGAGGTTGTAATACAGTTTGATTTGTTCACTGGATTTACCTCAAAAATAACAGCCACAGGTTTTAATGTCAATAGCAACTTGATTTACATTTCGAGGAGGAAATAGAGTGATGCGGGGATGACGTGAGAACCCGGAAGACTAATTCGCCAGTGGTTCCTTCGAGATTTTTCTATTTATGAGTAAAATAAAGTGTGTGGTAAACATAACTTTAAGATACTTATGATACGTATGATGGCATTTTGTTCTACAGCGTAAATTACACAGCCATACCGAAAATGTGAGTTTTAAAGTTTATTTTTTAAAAACGTATGTTTCTATTAAGTAACAAGATAAGGCAGTTTGGGATGTGAGTGTGTGTGGTGTATGTTGTAGAACAAAACGTCAAAGTATTGTCAAGTTATGTTTACCACAGGCTTTATGTCACTCATAAATTGAAAAATCCCATTATAAAACCCCATAGGAAAATCTCGAAGGAACCAGTGGCAAATAAGTCTTCTGGGATTCGGATGTCATCCCTGCACAACTCTATAGCAGTGTTTGCAAGGCAGCAAAATAAGTGTTAAAATTAAACATTTTGTTTAAATTATACACACACACCACATCAGATCCGCTTTCCCATTGTCATGATACTCAGTACACGTCTTTTAGTCTAAAGGCAACTTTATAAGGTTAAATAGGTGCAAGAAAGAACTGCAATTCAATATGCAAATAAATGTCAGGAAGAAGATCACTCACAATTCAGTATTCAAATAATATGATGACATCACCTTTGGTTATATAAAATTTGAATGGAATTACTCAACAGGTCAAATATATTACGATATTTTCTAGAGTAATATGTTTTACAATTGCAATTTATTTCTGTGATGGCAAAGCTTAATTTTTAGCTATTACTTCAGTGTCACATGATCCTTCAGAAATTATAACATGCTGATTTGGTGCTCAAGAATAATTTCTTATTATTATCAATGCTTAAAACAATTGTGCTTGCTTAATAGTTTTGTGGAAACTGTGATACATTTATTTTAGGATTTTTTGATGAATAGAATATTCATCTGTCAATTTTGATTCATTTACTATGTCATTGCTGAATAAAAGCATTCATTTCTTAAAAAAAAAAAAAAAAAAAAAATCTTATTGAGCCCAAACTTTTGAACAGTAGTGTAAGTGGTTCAGGAATTAGTTGCAGAAGTTTCACACTTGGGCCTTGCAGGCATTATAAAAATACGTAAAGGTCTTTCAATATAGGTCTCACCTTGCAAGCGTTGTAAAAGAACATACGTAACCTCCTGGAATTGTTACCTACTTTTCAGATGGATGCAGCCTTGCTGAAATATTTTACTGGCTTATCTCCTCCTATCTTTAGAGGCTTGGACGGCAGCCATGCGCAATGATTTGGCTGAGAGACAGCAAGCCAGGCAGACTGGCAATTATTTTGTCACATCTAACCTGGTCCTCACCGCTCTCTCACTTCTCTCTACTTTAGTCATGCAGCTAGTACTTTGGATTTGCTTTGGCAGAACTTTGCAACCTTCCCCCTTTCTCTGTTTTGGCTCCTTAATGTTTGAGAATCTAATGTTACCTGCATACCTGTGGTCATGGCAAGCTGTCTGTTTCAAAAGTGTGAAGACTTGCAGTCTTACACAACAGGATTGAGAACAAACTAAAGGAGCGGCGAAAAAGGAACTGGACTTGAGACCAGCCTGAACAGGATATATCAGATAATGACATGAGTTATAACCAGTGGGGTCTGTGGTGTGCTGATGTCATTTGTACCAGGCATGACGGTTTTATCGCAGGCCACACATTTGGAGGAGAACTCGTTGCAGTAGCAGTCGTTGCACAGAAGAGCATCGTCCTGGCTGGTGAAGGGCTCGTCGGCCAGCGAACGGTCGCAGCGGAAACAGCGGAAGCAGTGTTCGTGGTAGTGACGGTCCTCGTAAAACAGCTCCTGAATCACACAACACAGGCATGTTACCGAACATTTTAAGAGATAGTTTACACAAATATAATGTCATATGACATTCTTTCTTCCTTGGAACACAAAAAGAGAAATGTTGAAGAACAAACATTTGTGATCCACATAAGAAGTCATACGGGTTTGTAATGTATTTTTAATTTTTAAAGGAGTAGTTCATTTTAAAATGAAAATTAGACCATGATTTATTCACCCTCAAGCCATCCTAGGTGTATATGACTTTCTTCTTTCAGACGAATACAATCGGAGTTATATAAAAAAATATCCTTTGCTCTTCCAAGCTTGATAATGGCAGTGAATTGCAGTTTGAAGCTTAAAAAAGTGAATCCATCCATCATAAACGAACTCCACGCGTCTCCGGGGGGTTAATAAAGGCCTTCTGAAGCAAAGCGATGAGTTTGTGTAAGAAAAATGTTAATATTTAACATGTTACAAAGTAAAATAACTAGCTTGGGGCCGAACATACGCAGTCTACTTGCGCCTAAAGCACAACTTACACAACTTATGATGTCAGAAGTAACATATGGCATAGCGTAAATATCAGCAGTACGTAGCATTACTCGAATAAGTTGCGCCTTTTAGACTTCAAAGTCGAATCCGTATGTTTGGTTTTTAAGTTTTAAAGATTAATATTTTGCTTCAGAAGGCCTTTATTAACCCCCCAGAGACGCGTGGAGTTCGTTTATGATGGATGGATTCACTTTTTTAAGCTTCAAACTGTTTGTTGCAATTCACTGCCATTATCAAGCTTGGAAGAGCCAAGGATATTTTTTTATATAACTCCGATTGTATTCGTCTGAAAGAAGAAAGTCATATACACCTAGGATGGCTTGAGGGTGAGTAAATCATGGGGTAATTTTCATTTTAAAGTGATCTACTCCTTTAAGATAAACTCTCCCTTTAAACCAACAGGTTTTCACTAGCTTTCTTATGGCTCAAACAGTAGTGCATGGTACTAACAACGCCAAGATCATGGGTTTGATTCCCAGCGATAAAGATGTAAATGTGTACCTGTGCAAATGCAATGCAAGTCGCTTTGGATAAAAGCATCTTCCAAATGCATAAATGTTATGTACTGTAAATGTACAAATGTGAGCTAGCAGCAGAGGGTGCACTGGTGTCTCCATATCAGAATTTTAAAGATGTGGCGTTATTGTGAAAGACAAGATGACAAACCCACAGATTAGCCTTGTTTATAGGGAAAAAAAGTAAAAAGAGGCCACAAATTAAACAGCTTTTCCACAATCCCAAGTACATTTCTGATTAAGATCTCAAGTAATGGCAATGAAACAGCATATCAAACGCTAGCACATGTGCAACTAGTTATTTGTGTGTGTGTGGAGTACATGGCGTCTGGGTCGACTCCTCATGTAAAATATGTAAACACATAGTAATAAGACAGGGAGGGTGAAATTTATGACCTGTGCTGCAAATGGCCAAGACAAACAGCGACTTTATTTAGCATCTGCTGTCCCTCATTGTCATCAGAAGCTTTGTCTGTTTGTGCACAGATTCCTGATTTCCTGTGGGGAGTTTACTACAGTGCTATATTAACTGCATTGTTTGGTTTTTATTTAATTTAGAAGGGATTAGTTACCCTCAAAACGGGAAGGATTACAGTCTCAATTGGTTGCTAATGTTTTGCCTGAGGTTTTCAACATTGTTGCCATGACTGAAGTTGAATGACATTTCTAATTGGACAATAAATGCCTTTCTCAAAAGAACTGCTAAATGGACAGTTTCAGCCTGAAACCACATAAAAAAAGCTTTCACAGTGTAATTGAGTCTAATTCCCCCCCACCCCGTCCACCATGGAAATGCTCCTGTAAAAGCAACATTTTGCTGTACAAAGTGAATCAGACACTACTTTTATCCCTTCAGAGGGAATTCACAAAAAAAAAAAAAAAATTCATTTTGGTGGTCTAAAGCTATGGTCACATTTACTTGACACATTTGTTCGGCGACATTTTGCGGGCGAAATCCAGTCATTCCAATAGGAAGAATCACGCAATCCTGAATTATGAATGAGGGCCAAAGATTTACCCACGCAGGGTTCAGGTAGGTCACTCACATTCTTTGTGTTGTGTGAGCTGTGCTTCATACAGTAGGCTACATTGCTAAACTACTGATAATGGACAGTGGACCTTTTTGTCTGCAAAATTCGTCGAAAGTAATTTAATAAAATTCAACATAAATTTGAGATTCAATGTCGGTAAATAATTTTTTTAAATAATTTTCATTGTATTTAAAAGAGCAGCTTAAACCTTCTGCAAAATATCTTCTTTTGTGTTCCACAGGAGATATAAAGTCATTCAGGTTTGGAATGGCACAAGGGTGTGTAAATTAGGAGAACTATCCCATTAAGTGTGCAACTCACTCTTGAATCGTGGCCAATCAGCTCTTTGCACTCATCACAGGTGTTGGCGAACAGGCTGTCGTAGCAAGGGATGCAGTAAGGGTTTTCCTCCGCCTGGATGTACTTCCTGCCGTATAGGGACTCCTTGCAGTTGTCACAGTCAAAGCGCTCGCTCATGTTGATCCTGATCCGAGTCAGTCCCTGTAACACACACAGAAGGTACAGTTGGTTGTCAGCTTCATCGCCCTGAGAGAGAGAGAGAGAGAGAGAGAGAGAGAGAGAGAGACAATAACAAACACATACATGCTGATCCGTCATGAGGCACTGTGCAAAACGTCTATTAAGTTTTATAGCTCTGTGATGATAGCTGGGAAATGAGAGGGAGGAAGCTGGAATTTTAGCAAGCGCACGACTCTGTGCTGCATGTGACGTGGCAGCTGCAGTAGAGCTTCAATAGGAGCCCACTTTTAGAGAAATAACCATTGTTTTAAGAGCTTTGTTTTGCTTGGCCAACGAGCAAAGATGGCTTTGAGCGATGCTTTTCAAAATTTTTGATCACCATCTCGCACTGTGATGGCTGTTTTTTTAAGACACAGTGTGTCACAAACACATAGCTGTTTTTTTTTAAAGTGCTTTTAACTTTAAAAAAATGCATCTCAAGACCTTTTTTCCAATCTGTTTTGTCTGCATCTTGCTTTTTTTGAAAGCAAGATCATGTCCTGTGTGAACGGCCCCTAAAATGGCAAGCCTTTTGGCACCTTTCAGCAAATTATATAGGACTATTTAATTAGGTAAACATTAAATCATAATTTAATGTTCACAAATCAGACTGATAGATCTATTAATATTGATTAGTCACCTTACACTACCATTCAATTAAAAAAAGAAGAAATTCATACTTTGATTTAGCAAGGACGCATTTAATTGATCAAAAATAACAGTTAAGACATTTATAAATGTTACAAATTTCTTATTAAAAAATGTTACAAAAATGCGTCATGGTTTTCAAAACAATAACATAATAATTAAGCAGCACAACTGTTTTCAACTGTGACAATAATAAGAAATGATTCTTAAGGACCAAAATAGTATTAATGTTTTCTGAAGGATCATGTGACACTGGACACTGGCTGCTGAAAACTCTGCAATTACAGGAATAAATAACTTTTTTAAATATAGTAATATAAATCATTTGGAATAATATTTCACAATTTTACTGTTTTTACTGTACTTTTGATATCAACAGTTCTGAGATCAACTATTACCCACACATTTGAACGGTAGTGCACATCACCTAATTTATATATACATTTTACATTTATGCGTTTGGCAGAGGCTTTTGTCCAAAACTACTTACAGAAGGCTACACTGAATTAAAGGTATACGTTTTATAAGTTCTTGCTTGCACATATGGCCAAATAGGCAGCAAAAGCTTTAGTTTTGGCAATGATTTCCCATTGATTTCCTCTTTGTCATGGGTTTTATCAAATTCCCGGAGTTTGCACTAACCCAAGCTTTCTCGCTTTGGCATTTATGTGAAGAAAAAAAGAAAACTCATCACTGCATGACGCATAAAAGGCCTTCAAGATCACAAAGGTAAGACTATATTCTTGTTTGGAAAAAGACGTCATTCTGTTGGAGGTCTGCACATTTGCATGCTTCACCAGCAAATATTTGTGAATAAACACTTCTGCCTTGGATGCGCAGACCACCTAGGGAGAGTGTTTAGAGAACAGCAAAAGTGACAAGAACTCTTACATTTTTTGAAAGAACAAGCACTGATCCAAAACAACACTTATGTTTTTTATTTATTTTGTAATGCCTTACATCACACAATCTTCATAGGGGAGTAAGGATCAGATTTGTTCACATTCAGTACAATAACATACCCCATGTTCACAATGCGAGGTGTTAAAACCATTTACAGTACACACATAAACCAAAAGTGTAATAAAAACACCAGGTTGACCTTAACGTGAGCGTACGGCCCTGCGAGTGCCCGTCACGGAATAATATTGTTACAGCGTTGCGGCAACGCTATCAGGTTGCCAAAACATTACTGAGACGTTGGAGGAAAGCCTTATGATAGTGATAGGCCTCCCTGGCAGAGACAAGCACAGTGTATCAGTTTCCACCCAGCTAATAATAATAATCAGCCACCGCTGAAATAATGAATCTATTTACGCTGCCTGTCTTACACACGCCCACAGGGAGGGTGTAATCACGGGATGCCAGATGAAAGATATCAACCACCGTGTTTCATCTTTCCTCTTTCCCCTGGCATGACAAAAGGCTCAAATGATCGTGGGTGTGAAAAGCTAAGATAAAAAAGGGCGCCGCACCTCCTGAAGCTTCATAAATAATCAGCTGACACTCTTTTACTACGATGATACCACTTACCCTCAGCTGAGAGCTGCTTTAAAAGCTTCTTTGCCCTGAATCTGCTCGTAAATTAGGGAACGTTCATGTTTAAGGCTCCCGTGGCCTGAGGCTGCCCCTGGTTTACATCATTACAGACCTGCGCTTGAGGGAATATGAACCTTCTCCGTTCCCATCAAGGGTATCATGGTTCTGTGTTTCTCGTAGATGGGTCAATGACATGACACACTTTTTTTTCCCTTAGTCATTAATTTATTCAAAAGTACATTAAAAATGCATATTCTCTTTTAACATGTGTGAATCTCCAGAAATGTAATGATTCTTATGAATTAATAATTCATAATGTGTATACAAATGACTTTTCACCTTGAAAAAAAGAAAAAAGAAAATTGTCTTAAAAATACTAATGTTTTCAAGATCAAATTAAACCAACATTTATAAGAAATTGGCTCACATTTTAAGTAGATTGTTCCTTTTATTTACTCTTTATTGTCATTATACCATTAAACGCCCATCAGTGCATTATTTATATACTATTATAGTTATATAATGGCTTTTATTTTTATATTTTCAGTTTAATTTTACTTACATTTTTAATACTTTGTTTATGTGCTTTTGATATTTTTTATTATTTTTAGTTTTTTATTTCTAAATAATTTCACTTTTAGTTTTTAGTACTTCAGCTTGAACTTATTTCAGTTAGTTGCATGCCAAGGTAATTTCAAAATGTTTAGTTTACTGATATTTATATTTCATTTTATTTCAGCTTTATTTCAATTAACAAAAATGTTTGTTAATAACATTTGTTTTAGTCGATGATAACAAAATGACATATGACAGTAACAGGAAAAACTTTGCAGACAAGTCACAGGAAAACATGTAAAGGTGAGTAAAGACAGCTTTTGTGCAGGTGTGTGAACACCTGGGATCCATCCCACAATCACCATCTACTTCCTTGATCTTGCCTCAGATCTCCAGAGCTAATGGCTCTCACTTCCTGGCAACTTGATAGACTGAAAGGAGGAGAAATGAAACCAGGCTTAATGCTACAATAAATGTAGCATGTTATAAAAAGAAGTTATGGAGGTCTGATAAACATCTTGTAAATGTACGTGGAGAAACTATGTTGCTTATAATGAAAGTTGACAGATCTATGCATCTTTTTTCTTTGATTTGGCAAGCATATGCTAAATTTCACATTAAATTTCATCTAAATACAGGACGGACTGTTTGCACACACCAGGAAGGATCACCAACAGTGTTTCGAAGGCCTCATCGTTCACCCAAGTAACGTCAACAATAGCGGTTCTGCAGCCTGACTACAAGTGTGTTTACTGTCTCTGGGGAGACGTGAGCTTTAGTTAGAATAACTCGCCTTCTGGTAAGCATTAAAGATGAGGTAGGACCGAGTCCTTCACTGTACAGAGGGAAATATTGTTCCAACTCAGATGATATATAAATACTTATGTTGTCTAGGGCTGGGGTTGTTATTACTTCCTTTCTGTGCTCAGTTTCTAAAACATCATGGGAGCAACAAGCAACACGAGAGTAAATGGGCAGTTTGGACTAAGGTGGAGGGCATGATGTCATCAGTGACCCCAGGGCTAAACGTCCAGAAGTGATTCAATCCAGAAGCTGGGAAAATGAAGTAAGACCTCTCCCTCTACTTACAAAGTCAGAGCTGGCTTTGGTTGAAATCTAATGTGGTATTTTGTACAGAACCATAAGGAATCCTCTGACACGTTGCAGTTGAAATTCTAAGCAGAATTTAATTTGTGCAAAGTGTTTTGTTACTGATGAAGTGGCCTGTGGTTAAATACCAAAACTGTGAGCAAAACAGTCCTTGAAGTTGAAGATAGTAGTACAGATATTCTGTCATTTTGTGTGTATATATATATATATATATATATATATACACACACATATATATATATAGTTATTTAAATAACTTCTGTCTTACATGATCAGAGCCAACTCCTGATGTTTCTGGTCTCTGGCCTTATAATATTAATAATCTTTGCTTCTAGCCATGTTATTGTAGCAATACTAACATACTAACTAACAGCCCTTTTTCATGTTGCTGATTGCACAGTGATAGTGAATACTCTGAGATGACATGCAGCTTTGTCGCCAGCAGCGTTGATAACCTCACTCGGTTGCAGCGTTTTGCATTGTCGGTCACTTCCAGTAGTACAGACATACTGTCAGGCCTGCAATACTATGAGGAAAATAACTGTTTTAGTGACCATAGGCCAGCTCTTAAATATTTCAAAGCAGCTATCTTGTCGCCTTCTGGTCCTATCTGTATCTGAAGGATACGGCGGTCCTTCTCAGAACAGTCTGTGAGATTCTTGGGGAATGACAAGGCCACAAAGGCATGTTTGTCTAACTTCAGAGAGGCCAGACTGAAAGGGAGCAAGGCTACAGGGGCATGGGTGGCGTGTTCACGCAGACCCCCTGTCCCACTGCAGTTTCAGAGACAACAACACTAATCCTCTGACCAAACTCCTATCACGCTCCACTTCACATTAAACAGGCCGGCAATGCCTCCTGCTGGGAAACTGACCCGGGCCCTTCCTGTTCCTGGGGTCCAGCCAGAGCTCGGCCTGTCAAACGTCTGCCTGGGCAACAGGAGGCAATGGCTACTTGCCACCTCACCGTGACTATTATATAACACCCTAAATTCAATAACTCACTGACTTTTATTTCGTCAGATATAGTTGACAGAATAAAAAATTCTGTCAATGGAATAACATATCATGCATTCCATTGCACAAATGGATTCTGTCAGATTAGTACAGAGGCTGCCTTGATTGGCCACATCATTTTGGGCTTGTGATGAAGGTAAAGAATGTAATATTCTCTGTTTGATATGAGAAAAGAGAAAAAATTACTGTTTATGTAATATGTAGCTTTTCTAATATTTAAAGCGGGGCTCAGTAACTTCGGGATTTCTTCGCTGTATTCTCGCTTTTAGCTCGCAGGTTTCTCTCTAGAGCTCCCCCCACAGCTTCGGAATAGATATTTGACAACACTGTTGTAAAAACTCGTTGGCGATTCTCAGACACCAGAGGCTAGAAGATCAACGACATCAAAGCAGATGGGACATTCTTTAAAACGTCTTCTTCATTCGGGTTCGAACAGCGTGAGGGAGCGCAATAATGACAGCATTTTAGCAGATTTCTTTTGGCCGTAAAGCAACATCGCGAGACCTGATATCACGCGAGACTTCCTGATGCGGCGGCCGGCGGCCCGCCGGCTCAAAGTTGCAAGTGCGTATTTTCCGCTCACGGGCACCAGGGGGGTGCGAAACGACCACCATTCAACCCGAAATAAGTAATGTAACCATTCCAATGACTCCGAAGCTGTTCAGTTAAGGTAAAAAAGTTACTTAGTTCACCTTTAAAGGTGAAGTATGTGGTTTCTGCGACACTAGTTGCACCTAGTGGAATTACAAAAATAAAGCATATTTTGTTAATGCCCCTTTCGCACGTCGCACCTCCTCCAGCTCAAACATCACAAATACAGATCTTACGGATGCTTTTGAATGTACGTCTCAACAGGTAAAAGTAGGCTTCTTTGAATAAAAATGCCAACCAATTAGGAATAATTTTAGCTGTGTTATGTATCATGAGCAAGGAATTGAGTAGGCTAGCAAGAGCGTCTCACTTATAATAAACCAATCCAACGTATTTGCACAGGGCACATTTCTTGACATGACACACCACAACTGTTTGAGACAGTCTACATTGGATTCATCAAAGTAAACAATATAAACTGGAACCTTTGTCTTTCTGAACTAGTGCATGATAATGCTTTATGGTAATGTAGGTGGGATTGGGTGGTCAAAAAATACTGCGTAACAAGAAAGGAGTCAACAAATTAAGTTCACAAAGTCAATCAGTAACATTATTTTCCTCCATAGCAATCTGTAGAAGGCTAGGCCAAGTCATTAATTATTTCATTATTCTTTAGGTAAATACGCATCATAAAATACAATGCCTAGAAATCCCCCCCAAAAAGTATCAGTACACTTTCTTCATTGAGATGAATATCTTCGGACCGGAACTCTGTTTGTCAGATGACAGTCACAATGACAGTTGACTGATGTCAGCGTGATAACTTCTTGTTACGACAAACACAACAGATATATTCACCTCAGAGAAGATAAATGGATTGTATTTTATGTTGCATTTTGTTAATATTGATTTCTCTTTCTGTTTTCAGGCTGTATTAGTGAACTATGTTTTTAGGCTCCACTAGATGTTTTGTTTTAACAGTTGATAGAATTTTATAAGTCTAATCATGTTTGTCATGTGTGCTGCTAGCATTACTTAATCTTATGGTCGGTTTCTACAAGCAGAACATTTGCGGGTGCCGGGGGGAGTGGACACAAACATTGCGGGTACGGGCGGGAGTGGAACACACACGTTGCGGGAGCTGCTCAGACATTCTGCGGGAGCAGGATTAAGAAAACAGTCCCGCGCAGGGCTCTAGTATAGTTCACTTTGACCTCTTTCATCTTTGAAGGTCTAAATGCAGCGAAATTGTGCTTACACTTCTGTAACCAAAGCTGAATTTCTATTCCCATGTAATGGGTCATGGTCCCACAGCGCCTAAACACCCTTTGGCTCTGCCTGCTATGGTAGCCACGCCCCAAACTCTTGCTATAGATCTGACAGATCTGAGTGGACCGCTCTCAATGTTTAGATGGTGCCTGGGGGAGTTCAGTGGGTTCAAGATAAACCCATGAATGGCATACTAATAGTAACAATAAACTGGGTTAAGAGAATGTATATTAACATTAAACATATTACATACTTCACCTTTAAGGGAAAAACAGAGTAAGGGAGGGTGAGTAGGATTGCAAAGGTTTATAAATTAAACTGGCGAGTGAAAATGTAGCATATGGATTTACAGACAGCAGCACACTGAGATCAGGCTGCCGTTGGAGCAGCTCCAGGCACAGTGATAGCTCTAGATTTGATTTACAGTCAGCAGAAAACACAACACCAGCAGATACTACAGTATATCATCTGAGGCAAAGAAGGCCAATGGCAACATAGTGTATATATATATATATATATATATATATATATATATATAAAATGCACTATAAATACTGTGCATACACACCTATTATATATTATACAGTATTCAGGATGCTAGATTATTTAGTTAAGGTTCAGTTTGTTACAATTTCACACTTTTGGTAGTTTAAATCAATTCGTCAACTATAATCTTATTTTCAATGACTACATTATGCTAGACTAAATTTAAATTAATATGACAATGAAATATTATGTAAAACGTAAAGGACATTTTTGTTATAAGTTTGTTATATTTAAGTGCAGGAGTAATTTTTTTTTTTTATTGGTGAAATGTGTTGCATATGAAGTATGAAGGGTGGACTGGGATGAAGAGAAAAAGGAGGTTTGTATGGTTTGAGTTGTATCAGGTCATGGAAATCAAGACAAACCAGAGAAAGACCTGGTGAATGAAATATTATGTAAAACTTAAAGGACATTTTTGTTATAAGTTTTTTATATTTAAGTGCAGGAGTCATTTTTTTTTTATTGGTGAAATGTGTTGCACAAACCAAAATACGCGTCTTAGCAGGTATTCTTATGTTTCTTAGACCAAACATATTTTGTCCCAAAAAATAAGTGTTTTTATATCCACAATATTTTTTACCATAACAAATACACAGTGTTAGTTTTTAAGTACAGGTAGGTTAATGCTACACTAAAATGACAAGTGCACACTTTTACACTGACTCCATACTGGATTTCAATGATCAGACTGAATGCTGAAATGAATAGCTGACAGGTTCCAGGGACAAGATGGGATGCTGTCTGACAAACAAAACATTTATGGTTCTGTTGTAAAGCCACAGTATCAACATGAAAAAGCTGCGGTGAAGATGATGTAAATGTGCACTTGGTATTGCCTTTTAGGATTGGCTCCAGTCACATCAGATAAGGCAAAAAACAGCAGAGAGAGTGAGGGAAGAGAGGGACAAAGAGCCTTATCGGAGGAAGCAGGGAGGCAATTGGCGATGAAGATGAGATAACATTCAAAAACAAATCCAAATGTTTGTGCTCGCTCATTGACACATTATCTCCATTCTAAAGTACTTGGTGCACGACAGACAGATGAGATATATGAATTTCTCTCTCTACTTACATTAGGTATTTTTTATACATAAAGTAGCTGTCTTCACACATCTGCTGTCATGTGCTGATGTTCTAGAACAGTGGATTTCAAACACCCCAAAACTCTGAAGGAAACTACCAAATTCCATAAAATTATTACTTACCGTTTTAAGCTTACATTACATACCTACTTACACTAACTTATATTACATACCAACTTGAAATAATACATTTAGTGACTAGATACTAACTATAGCTAACTGGTGCTTGCCCAATCAAAAGTCAATGGTTTTGCTATGCAGTTGCTTCTGCGTTCTGAGTCCTTTTTGCCCATTGCTAGCTGCTTATTGTTTGTGGTTGCTTATCCATCCACCATGCAAAATGTATAGATACATAAACTGCTGACCTAAAGGTTTGCCAGGCTGCGGTTTTGTTTTTGATTAATTGAAATTAATTAGATTTACTAGCTACTTTTAGCTAATGAACCCAAATGAGCCAAATGTTCACTAGTTAAAAAGTTTGTTAGGTTGTCTCTATCTCTACTCAACTGTTTATTGTTATCCAATGAAATTAAAAAATTTTTCAAGAATATTACAAAAAGAATTGAATATAATGAATATAATAATAACAAACAAAAACATTTAAGTAAAGAATATTTATGTAGTTGATTTCCATCCAATTATAATGTTAAGGGTTATAATATATTGCATAACAATATATATTATAACAATTATTGTAACCTGCAGACCCATGTCTGAGTAGCCTGGTAATACCAAACTCTGCTACTTCGCTTTGCTTCGTAGACAGAGTCTGGCATGGCATAATTGAAAAGCGTTTTCTTTCTCGCGGGGAGGCGCTTGTCTGAAGTTTAAAATCATTGGTTCCCGTAAGCCAATCACATAACGTTTGGTTATGGCATGTGTTATGCGCATGCTCAGCCGCATCTAACTTCCACTGTAAACACATGTATGATGCGAAAACAAAACCATCGAGCGAAATACCGGAGTGAACATGGCTGTGAACGACTTTTGCAGATTATGTGAAGTAAATCTACGCATCCACGGTACAATCAGTGTCTACGTCACGGCTCTCAGCCCGCCCTCTGTTCGTTGATTGGCCGGCTGTTTTCAGGCCGGAGGAAAACGGAAAGCTATCACGCTGTCTCAGACTGAGTACAGAAGCGAAATGAAATTGAGCGGAAGTAAGAAGTCTGACGTAGTCAGGCTAATGTTTGAGATTCTCTGCTCTAGAATATGCCTCTTGGTAATGGCTGTGCTTGTGAAATTGGGCCTTTGTTGTTTACTCTGGAACGGATGATTTGACAGTGTTAGTAAATGATCTGTTCGACTGCCGCCACAGAGTTTAAATCCTACCCATTTTCTCTAGTGTGACCGTGATAACAGTTAACATACATACTGGCCAGACACTCAACATCGCAACCGCAAAGGACTCGGTCTCGCTTACACCGTGAATCCATCTTCTGTTACAGGCCCAGCCATGTGGAACAGACGTCACTGACCACAGTTATCCTTCAGAATGACCATCATCAGCAAATAATCCAAACCGAGACAGCTTTGCAAAACAACAAGGTTTGACGTAAACCAGACAATGACCAGCATAAACAAGTTCTCTTTCTTTCTAACCCTTTTTATCGACCAAATGTACTATTTACCCCTGCAAAAGATTAAATCACTACTTGCATCATTGACGCAAGGAGTCAGATACTCTTGGCTGACCGATCAGTACTGGGTCTGTTTGCTCATTTTGAAGCCTCTTCTATTTTAGTACATGTTAGATGTGAGACAGGAACAAGCCAGAAGAACAGACACAGACCATGCATAACATGTCATTTCCAATGAGCCCTTTAAACACAGCCTTATGCCGCACGAGGATGGCACAGTCAGGTTCACCTCGTAAACATCAATGAACATTAATGAGCACCTGCTTAGGGAGCTAACATTAACAAGGATGTCATTTTCCAAGCTTTTAAGCAGACGAGAGGTGTGAATATATAAACTCTGAAAATCACCCTCACAAACCACAAGCCCTTGGTATATGGATGTGTCTGTAAGCCATCATCCAAGGCTAACTCTAACTCCCTCCACAACAATAATGGCCTTATATGAACCTTTTTGGCATTTTCACTATAGTTGTTTGACCTTTTACACTTGATCTGTGCCAAGACAGTTTAGCTAAAGGCTAGCGCAGCAGCCATTAAAGAGGACACGCAGAGCTACACAGTCAATTAGCAAGCCCTAAAGCCATTGTCAGCAGTGCTAGCTAAAGTCACTGTGCTTTAGCAAAGGCACTGAGGAGGAAGAAATCTTCTATTTCACAGAAGCTTTACTCTAAATTGCAGCTCTGTATGAAAGAGAATATAAGCCAAAGTGAAAAAAAGAAAAAAGAAGAGGCACAATAAAACAAATATGATGATGCTAACTTTACATTCAATCTGCAGCTATAGCTACTAAGCTAACTAGTGCTTGCCCAATGCCCATACAAAAGTCACTGCCACAATGCTAGGTTTCTGTGGTGGTGTACGTGGTTTTGCTATGCAGTTGCTAAGGCGTTCTGAGTGGGGGTTTTTTGCGCATTGCTAGGTGGTTTGATTATTTGTATTTGCTTAAAGTCATCGAATTTGAGATTTATTTATTTTTTGCTTGGTTTATCATCCGTCGTGCAAAATACATAAACTACCGTTTAAAAGTCAGTAAGATTTGTTTTTGTAAGAAATTAATACTTCAAATCAAAAGTGATTGTTAAGACACTTATAATGTTACAAAAAATCTATAAAAAAAAAGCAGTTCTTTCTATTTATATAAAAGTATAACGGTTTCCACAAAAAAATAAGCAGCACAACATGTTTCATAGGCAGCAAATCAGCATTTGAAATGTATTCAAATAGAAAACAGTTATTTTTAATTGTAATAATATTTCAGAATATTTCTGTTTTTACTATATTTAATCAAATAAATGATGAGTGTTAAGTGGTAGCATAGCACATTGACAGAATCAGATTTATATACCATGAAATATATTACTTCATAGAATGTTATGAAATTATGGTCAACAAACAAACAAAAAACATTTATAGTGTTTGCATTTATATTGCTTCTGCATTTCAGGTGTGCTTCTCCTCAAGCTACTGCGCCAAGAAAAGGTGAAAATAGAGGTGGATTTATTCATCATCTTTATTTATATCCATGTAGATGGTTAAAAAAGGTCTCGCCTACATATTTCTTCCTGTGTAGAGAGAGACAGAGGGAAAAAAACTGCCATACATTACAGTTTAACATCTGCTTTCTATTGACAGAAGTATGCAGTTGACTCCAGAGTGCCAAAGTAGGTTTGGAGAGTCATTGCCCGAAGAATGCAGGAAGGGCTGTCTTTTCTTCACTTTTTGTGGTATTTGCCGGTAAGAGCTTCAGAGGCAAGAAAAATACAAAGATAGAAACTGACAGTATGAAGGGTGGACTGGGATGAAGAGAAAAAGGAGCTTTGTATGGTTTGAGTTGTATCAGGTCATGTAAATCAAGACAAACCAGAGAAAGACCTGGTGAATGAAATGTTCACAGCTTTGCTGCATTAAAAAGAGGTGAGGATAATGCAAAATGAGAGCGGTGGAGAGTCAGAACAAGAAGTATTCTTTTAACCGGGGTAAAGACGACTGAGGTTGGGTCATTGTTGGGGGAGGGTGTTCAGAGGATAATGTAAGACAGTAAGAAAGAGGCAGTGAGTATATTATTGCTCCAAGAACAAACAAAAACAATTGTAATCCCATGAGCCCGCTCGCTTTTCTGTTTCCCAGTGACTTCGCGGAGTAGAATTTTTTACCAAACATGGTCATTGGCGTCACTGTCCTCCATGTGTCATCAAACGTCTGTAACTGAATGCTCCTTTGCTTTTATGTCTGAGATCTGTAACCTAAAGTCACATACTGTCAGGTGAATATCAACACATGCTCCTTTTAAGGGATGATGCAAGAGAGGAGAGGCAGAATAGGGAAAGAAAAGAGGAAATGAAAAGCAAAGGGAAACAAAAGGGAATGGAATGGAAAATAAAATGAATGCAAATGGAAAATGAAATTTGGAAAGAGGAAAGCAGAGGGGAAAATAAGAGGAAAGCAAATGGGCAAGGAAATGGAAAAGTCAAGGAAACAAGAACGCAAAGGGAAAAGGAAATGGGAAAAGAAAAGGAAAATGTGTAAAGTAAAGGAAAAAGCAAACAGGAAAGTAAAAGTAAAGCAAATTGGAAAGAAAAAGGAAAGGGGGAATATAAAACAAAGGAAAAAGAAAGCAAAGGGGAATAGGAAATAGGAAAGGAAAAGGAAAGCAAATTTCAATGCAAATGGAAAAGGAAATTTGGAAAGAGGAAAGCAGAGGGGAAAATAAGAGGAAAGCAAATGGGCAAGGAAATGGAAAAGTCAAGGAAACAAGAACGCAAAGGGAAAAGGAAATGGGAAAAGAAAAGAAAAGGAAAAGGAAAATGTGTAAAGTAAAGGAAAAAGCAAACAGGAAAGTAAAAGTAAAGCAAATTGGAAAGAAAGAGGAAAAGGGGAATATAAAACAAAGGAAAAAAGAAAGCAAAGGGGAAAGGGGAATAGGAAATAGGAAAGGAAAAGGAAAGCAAATTTCAAAGCAAATGGAAAAGGAAAGGGGAAGCAAATTGCAAAGCAAATGAAAAAAGGAAAGGGGAAAGTAAAGGGAAAAGCAAACAGGAAAGTAAAATGAAAGCAAATTGGAAAGAAAAAGGAAAATGTAAAACAAAGGAAAGAAGAAAGCAAAGGGGGGAAAGGAAATAGGAAAGGAAAAGGAAAGCAAATTGCAAAGCAAATGGAAAAGGAAAAGGGATAGTAAAGGGAAAATAAAACAGGAAAGTAAACTGGAAGGGAAGAGGAAACTAAAGGGGAAAGGAAAGAGGAAAAGATAAGTAAAGGAGGAAGAAAAAGGATAATTGGTGATGAATGGATTGACTGACAAAACTCAAATAGAACTCTTTCTCATTGAAGCTCTAATACACTTGAGTTGAGTAGAAACCAATGCTGAGCTGATCACTCATCAGATGTGAAGTGTGGACACTGGATGCCTGAGTGCTGCCCGTCCCGCTCTGTATATTCTAGAACAACCCTACGATTAAAGCAGAGTGCTGCAGCGGCTTGGCAATGCTACACGTCAGATGTCTGAACTCGTTCTTCCCCATGCCGGGTAGAAAATAAAGACACAGAAAGGTGGTCTGGCAAACACAAGGGGCATTTGTAAAGCATTTCCTTAGGATAAGGGTGGGCTCCTGAATTTCACTGGTGGTTTTTCAACAGGCTGTAGCAGAGAGCTTTTTGACCTCTGGAACACTTGTCTTGATCAGATGTCTTTTGATGTTGTTGATGGAAACTGCTCTTGAGCACACTGCTCCATCCTCAACATGACAAATTATTTACAATGGTTAGAATAATCGCTGGTGAGGTAGACTGAGCATAACATTCAAATTTGCCTTTCCAAACCCACTTCACAGGAATGCCCAATGACAGCACTGACTGAGACGTTGTTCATTGACCAGACAACAGCATAACTGAAGAGCCTGAACTCATCCGCTCAGTTACCAAAACTTTAAAGTAAATCTTTATGTCGTTTTCACTCTTTTGTGCCTCTTTCGACCCCAAACTTTGGACAGAAATATCTGAGAACCCAAGTCAAGTTGATGTGCTCTGACCTGTTTAATGTTATGAAAACAATGAGAACAGTGGGAACATAGTTGCGATAAGTTGAGTCAAGTTGTGATTTTCCTTCATGTGCAATAGCATAGCAGGTCGTGAGGGGGTTCAAGGCCTTTCCTATTTGCTTTCTTTGTTTGTACTTCTCTCTGCTAGTCACAACTGATATTCGTTGGCATTACAATGTGGCCTGTTAGGTCTAGTCTCCAAGGTTTTTGGTGCTATCTCCTACATTCTTTCTCAAGCTGAAAGTGTTACAGTTTGTTTTTTATACTTTCCACGCAAAAGGGTAAAACATACAGTAAACATAATATCAATAAAAGAAAAAGTATTTTAACTGGACTTTTTTTCATTATAGGTTAATTATGTTAAATCATTTATCACCATATTAGTGGGAAGTGCCTTTTATCTTTGGTCCAAAATGGCCCTAATTTTTCCACTGAAGTATCGTGACTCCAACAAATGACATTTGACATCATGTGAAGTTCTCAGAAATTAAATTAGAAATTCTCAGAAATTAAACCTGGCTTACACCATAACCACAGCACCGCATGAGCATAAGGGCAATTTGGGTCAAAAATGGTAGCTAGGTGGTCTTTCTCTCACTTTGTTCTTTAATGAAAAGTTACTAATTCAGCGAGGTCAGTCTTACCAGAATGAGAGCAGCAGTGGTTTCCAGGTCAGTCCAGGCATCTGCAAGCAATTAACCCTCAAAAACACAAATTTGGTGCCGCTATGACCGTCCAATGAAAATAATGCACTCTTATTAATTCACTCTTCACTAGTATTTCACCAAAAATGTTTAATTGTCAATATTTATTCACCCTAATGTTGTTCTAAACTTTCCTTTGAGCAAAATATTAGATATTTCAAAGAATCTTCATTCATGTCTTTTTTTATCCAACAACAGTTCATAGTGATGGCCAAAAAACACTATACAAGTAGTACACATGACTTATGCGCTATATTCCAAGGCTTCTGAAGCCATACAATAGATTTGTGCGAGAAACAGACTGAAATTTAAGCCACAATTCACGTAAAAAAAAAGTAGATTGTTGAGCTGAACTCAAGAAGATCAGTCCAATTTGTCAATGAATTTGTGAACCGGATTAAAAGATGCATGTAAAGAACCGACCGAAATGGGTTAATTCATAATTCATCACTCACTGAATTGGTTCTTGTGGTTCTTGTACTTAATTGGGGAACTTGAGAGATGAAACCATGCTGATGGCCTGGGTCTGTGTTGGAGTAGTGAGTTTGATCTGTAATTAAACTCGAGGTTCTGTGGGGTGCGGACTGGATTGATTTCATTCCTAGAGCTTCCGAACAAATGGGTTTTTGGGGTGCGGACTGATGGGGCAGTGAACTGAGGTTACCCCATGAGTCAGTCCTAGAGCTCCTCCCGTCCGATTTTAGGGGAAAATCGGGTCCATCGGAGACGTCCAATAGATTTCTTAGGCGCGCCAAAAGAACACCACAGACACAGTGTAATCAGCATGGGAAAATCTCAGAGTAAAACTGGGAGTTGTGAAAAATATGATACACCGGTGGGTTGCCAGATGAGAAGTTTATCTATGCATCATCTTTTTACTCTTTTAATTCATTTTATAAGTGTATCATATATCTCTTTTAACTTCTTTTATTACCGGTTTAATTTTCCTTGCTTTTATTTTGTGATTAATTTAATTCCTTTCTGTAAAGGAAATATTTTTCCTTAAATATTTATTTTTCTATAAATATTTTTTTTAACTTTTTGTGCTATAAGAAAGTAAGCCATACAGTTTGGAACAACATGAGGGTGAGTAAATGATGACAGAATTACTACTATTGTTTATGGAAGGCAATGCTTTTGAAATTTTTATTTAGCCTTGTATAAAATAAAGACTGGCAGTGCAGCAGGAAACAGACAGATTTTCTCTCTTTGTCCCTGGCGAAGGTAAGCTGATAGAAAGGAAAAAAAACGAATAATGCCATAACATGTGAAGGGATCCTGCTAAGTACAGTAGGAAGCGTCCAAGATGATTTAGCATCAGAAGTCAGTCCAGGATACTATCCTTTTATTTTTCTACCATCTTGTTTATGGTTCTTCTCCATGGCAACATGTAAACAGTGCCCTGGCTCCACAGAGCAATAAAATAACCATCAGTGATATCTACCTTCATCATGCGAGTAGTATGGGCACATGGGTTTTCTTTCCTGTGTTGGCATATTTACTGTTGAAACAGGATGTTTGGTTTAAACGTATTGTAACAGTTTGGTGCCAGAAGTAAAAATACCATTCATTTTCTCCATAGGGAAATTGATTTTTATCAGTAACTTATAAACATTTAAAGACAGAGCTACCTTGAGCTCAGAGGTGTTTAATCAATAGTATATGGTTCTGTTGAAGCCATCAGCCCTTATTTACTAACTATAACTTGATTATATGTGGTCTCGCTTCATTTGCATCAAACCTCTATATTTGTATACACATACTGTTCAAAAGTTTTGGGGTCTGTAAGATTTAAAAAATATTTTTTAAAGAAGACTGACTGCAAATTTCATTTAATTCCTGTGACACAAAGCTGAATTTTCAGCAGCCATTACTGAAGTCTTCCGTGTCACATGATCCTTCAGAAATCAGTCTAATATGCTGCTTTGATCAAGAAACATTTCTTATTATTATTTATGTGGAAAAGGGTTGTGCTGCTTAACATTTTTGTGATTGTTTAATGAATAGAAAGTTCAAAAGAACAGCATTTATTTGAAATAGAAATCTTTTGTAACTATGTAAAAGTCTTTATGGTTGGTCACTTTTGATCAATTTAACTCATCCTTGCTGAAAAAGTATTCATTTCTTAAAAAAAAAAAAATTACTGACTCCAAACTTTTAAACATTGGTGTATGTCTAATATTGTTTCTATACTTATGATCAAAAACTTTAAATCAGTTATTTTTCCATTGTTTTTGATTGTTGCTCGCAATGCATCATGGGACTGTAGAACATTCCCTCAGCAAAGACATTAAGTACACAGTGTTGCACCTTTTTTTTTCTCCAAACAAGAACATTTTGTAATTATATTTTAAAATTCCTTATGGAAAAAAAAATATTAATAGAAATAAACGAAAAAATAAGTGCAAATATCAAAAAGTGTTGGGTTTTTTCAGCCATAAAGGCCTGATGTCCATTGTCTTTTGTCCTGCTGTTGGCAATACAACATAAACTAGAGTGGCTTCCTGTTGTTAAGTGACCTAAAGCTCAGCTGCATTGTGGGGGTCTTCCTTTATGTCAGCTGATCCCAAAACCAATCTATAAGACATCTGAACTTCTATAAGTCCCAGTAAAACTGTGCTTATAACAGTGTAATGCAGCCCTTTTTTCCATTGTATATCAACTGAAAGTCTCAGTTTTCTCAGGGGGCATCTTCCTATAGCCCTTGATTCAGAGATCTGCCCACAGCATCTGACAGCTAGACAAACAAACACAATTTGTCAGTAACAAAAACAGAAGGCAAGACAGAGACAAGGGAGAATGATAATGGCGATGCGCGCACACCAAAACTAAAATAAACGCAGCAGAAGATCTAGAAACAATGGGGTAGTTGTTCAGGAGGGGCCGACACTACGAGCAGCTGCATACACACATCTTTTCTCTTACTCAGTTGGTGGTTGCTTTCCACAGCGTACAACCACAACCCCACACTGGCCCGCTCCTAATCCAACAGACTAGATAAGATTATATAATGCTATAAAGTTTGGAAATGAGCTACACAAGACTGTCAGGTCTAATTCCCAACGGTGGATAAGAGAAAAACAATTCCTTTGCGCTCTGGAATACTTGATTCTGATTCTCAGTAATGGAATTCTGCAGTTTATTTTATGACTTCTAAACTGACCATTATCCCTGATTTACTATTATTTATCATAACTATTCATATTTTTCATACTTTACAATTCTTGTATCACTCTTTGCAGCTTTGTGGCTGTCTTTGCACACTGTCTAGGCTATCTATAATCCACCCGGGATCAGGAAAGGTCCTCCAGCCGGGACTCGAACTCAGGTCTCCCGAAGCACATGTCGTCACACTTCACGAGGCTATCTTGGTGTGATATATTTGAGCAAAAAGTATAGGCTCATTAATACCTTTGGCTTATTCAAAATACTACAAATTGCATACTTTGTCTTCAATAACAAATGTACATTATTTGACAAATAAAACGTAGCTATACTTTGTACAAAATACTATTGTATACTATAATGTATTTTGAAAGTATACTTTCAATGCATTGTTACAAGGATCATTACCTAAAATATATTTTTAATAAAGTGCAACTAAATACACTTTTAAAAAAACAACCTGAATTTTCACTTCAAGTATATTTTTCTAAAATATATTTTAAATTATTATTTTAAAGTGTGTTAAAAGTTGTATTGCGAAAATAGGTAAAAGCATGATGCTAATATACTTTTAATTTAAAGATACATTTTTGTTAGTATGTTTGCAATGTACTATTGAAAAAGGGAATATATATATATATATATATATATATATATATATATATATATTTAAATATTATTTAAAATACAATAAAGTATACTTTTTTCACTAGGGTTGGTTTGACTACGTTTTCAAACAGCTAATAATGTGTTGCTAATGTTTCACAAACCATGTTGCCGTTCGCCATCTCAGAGTCAGACATCAGCATCCTTAGAAATAATGATAGGAAAAGCCAAGTTTGTGATGATAGGAAAGAGGAGCGGTTTCAAACCGCATTTGTGAGACTGTCTTTGGTACACTGAAGTTTTTAAGAAGAAAATTCTCAGCAATGGTGTTGATTGAAGAATTTGCACATGGTTTGTCTTAAAGCATATTAAAAACATACATAGACATAATAAACAATATTAAAAACTTGATTTTCAACACAGGGGTCTTTAAAAACACTAATTAAACAGTTAAAAGTAATATTTAACCAATCTCAAAATGAATATCCATTCTTCATACTTTACTGTACATAATTGTGTGACACCTAAATTCACTTGTGGAATTTAAGATGAATTATATTCATTTTTATGCTTTTCTGTTTTTAGACAAAATATTATAGAATTTTAATATAAGCCTTTTTTGGTTATTGGTCATAACATGAAATATCGGCCAGACTTTACAGACTTTATCCCTACCATATTCAGTAGTAACAACAAGTAGCAAGTCAATATTGCAAAATATTAAAATGCTAATCACTTACAGTGCTATGCATAAGTTTAGACACCCATACTAAAGTTGACTAAAAAGAGGAATAAAAAATCATCTTTTGGAAACTGAACTTAATGCCTTAATTAAAAAAATTAGGAAAAATCCAACCTTTAAGGACACCAGTTTTCTTTGTGAATGAATAATGCATCGTAAATAAATAAATGTTCTACCTTAAAATACAGGGTGCATAAGTTTGGACACCCCTATGTTAAATTCCCATAGAGGCAGGCAGATTTTTATTTTTAAAGGCCAGTTACTTCATGGATCCAGGATACTATGCATCCTGATAAAGTTCCCTTGGCCTTTGGAATTAAAATAGCCCCACATCATCACATAGCCTTCACCATACCTAGAGATTGGCATGGTTTTATTTCAGTTAGCCTAGCTAGTTTGATTTGCATTGAGAGATGATCTTATGGAAAGTACCCCATGCCAATCTCTAGGTATGGTGAAGGCTATGTGATGATGTGGGGCTATTTTAATTCCAAAGACCAAGGGAACTTTATCAGGATGCATAGTATCCTGGATCCATGAAGTAACTGGCCTTTAAAAATAAAAATCTGCCTGCCTCTATGGGAATTTAACATAGGGGTGTCCAAACTTATGCACCCTGTATTTTAAGGAAGAACATTTATTTATTTACGATACATTATTCATTCACAAAGAAAATTGGTGTCCTTAAAGGTTGGATTTTTCCTAATTTTTTTAATTAAGGCATTAAGTTAAATTTCCAAAAGATGATTTTTTATTCCTCTTTTTAGTCAACTTTAGCATGGGTGTCTAAACTTATGCATAGCACTGTATTTATTCTGCATGATGTTAAACTGTGCTCACATAAAAATGAAAGTATCACACATATATTTGGCTTACATACAAGCAAAGAATTAGTCAGATTGTTTTAACTCAATGCAGAAGAATGCTCCTAAATATAGACTTGCATGTGCATCTGCAGACACACACTTTTTTTTTCCTGTGGAAGGATCTAAGAAAAACAACCGCCACTGGTGGCTGGATTGGACTTAAACATGTCTCCCTTGGTTCTCTTTTATGACTCTCCAAGGACTCATCTAGACCACCTCCCTTCTTTTCCCCATCCTCTCTTTCTTTCCTGCCACGTTTTTCTGTAACCTTCAAGATAAATGTCACATGCAGAAAAGCAAACCCAGAAAAAAAAAACTTTAGCACATGGCTAGACGTATGCCTATAAATTGCCATAAAATGGGGAAGCATATACTTTGCATGCAAACGGCTGTGGGTGTTGGCGACCTCCAGGGGTCTTTTTTCCCCCATTTCCATTCACAGGGGACTGGGCTCCAGGCACCAGAAAGCAGAGCACTGGCCACGCTGCAGGAATGATCTCACTTCAAAGGTGACCATAAATCAAACAGTTGTGCCCCCGCCATCCGCTCCACCATCCCCCAAAATCCCTTCTGTCATTCTCAAAACGAGGGGGCTGGTAGAGAGGCATTACCTCATAGACTCTGGGTTTAGGCTTCTGCACTCATTGGCTGCCTGTAAGGGCCGTGACCGTTGTTTAATTTGCTAGTTCCTCGATTATCAAAGTACTCAATTCAGTTACAATAAAAACTAATGCTAAAATGTGATATATGTGGCTGTGTCCGTTCATTGGCATCCTTGGTCTGAATCTCAGATGTACCGAAATCAGGTCAAGGGACAAAATAATGTCGCCGAGTCCCAAGGTGGGTAAGGCATTTGTGGGTAACCTCCTGTTGCTCTCTTCTGCAGTGCCCATGGTGCCTCTGGTTAGTTGCTGGATCAATGCTAGGTTAACTTGGCAAATGTTAAATAGTCACACTATAGTATTGATTTCATGTACTTTGTACGATGCATTAGCTATTCATTAACTTTAGATTAACTAGGGCTAAAATTAGCACGATAATTAGCGTAGCATACTTTAAAATGCCAATTCAGCGATAACCACACAGATATTCTAGTGTGGCATCAATTTCTGCTGAGTTGTCATGTCATAAGGATGTTTTAGGCCATGAAGTAAGTACTGTAATACTCTACATTGATTGCTTATGCGATTTTAAGTCTGATGGGGCAAGTTGGAAAAAATCTATTTCTTTGACTTTGCAGAGGATAAGAAGGGCAATTCATCATGGTCTTATCTCACTGTGTCACGTGGGACTCTCTTTATCATGCATCCATGCAAAAACACCATTTGTCTTCAGTGCCTTGTTCGTTGCAAGTGATAAAATGTATGTTGTTTCTTGAGTGGAAAAAAAAACGTATGCATGGATAGTATGGTGAATGCAGATAAGACGGTATAATTATGCAGATATCAAATCAGAAGGCCTCATCTAAGTGTCTATCAAACTTGGGCACCTCCCTCTAAAACCTCTCTTACTATACGCCGCCTTCTGCCATGATGTTTCCAACCTCATTAAACCCCACAACCCTTTATAATCTCCATCTGTTCCACTTACTAAAACAAACCTGGTTGATTTACTTGACAAAGTGAGTTCCACTGTGCAGTTGTGCATTTTTTAGGCAAAGTGGAGCAACTCACCACAGATAAATGAATATGCAGACAGCCAAACAGACCCAAAGCCAGACGTAAAGACATCGGTCTTAGGTGGCAAGTGGCGCCAGGTTCTGCACATGGCTTTCTGAAAATCTCATCATAGATCATCCAAATATATAGATTTTGTCATGACAGCTGCATATTAATAGGAAAGAGTGCAGTTTTTTGGGCTGAGCTAGCAGCCTAGTTCAAAGTCAAGGCATCTTGTTTTAATAGGATTGATTTACATTGAATGTACATTGTTAAATATCAGTACACATTTCCAATCTTCTCAGTTTATATATTTTTTCTCTTTTCATAATCATAAACAGTATACGATTATGAAAAAAGGCTTTTAAGATTAACATTCAGCAGTTGGATATTTTCAGTGTGAGGCAATGGCTTTTAGTGTCAGCACTCCTGCACTTGAGTTTAGGCAATCTGGCTCTTGTTTTGTGTAATTATGCATTTCATCCATTTTCCTGCACTGGTTCGCTATCCCTCTGTCTCTTGTATATAAAAGAACGGCAACTTCATGCCATGGGGAGAAACACAATGTTATTGTTTCCATTGAAGAACCCCTCATTCCAATTCAGTCAATTTAATTCCTCTCTAACTCCTCCTAAGACCTACTATTTGGGAAAATTCATAATACAGGACAGCTTTAACTTCTTTTCTTGAGAGACATTATTAGTCATGTCATAACGTTTATGTGGTTTACTGTATGACTTGAATGTTTTGGAAAAATGCCAATCGCCTCTAGACAAGAGATGCAGAACTATTTAAATATGTTCCTAGATTCTCTTAAAATTTTTCCGAAGCTATAAGGGAACGTCTTTAATGCAATCAGTATGACAGGATGTGACATAATGCAATAAAACTTGATTGTTCCCATTATAATCAACCCAGCTGTCAACACCACAAGAGTCAAAACGTTGCACACATGCAGTGTAGACAGCGCTATAGATTATAATGGGAGCGATCACGTTTTGACATCATTGGAACCTCTGTCAAAATATGACAATGGTTGAGAAGTTTGTTTAAAATGTAATTCATGGTTCGGTAGACTTCATGTGCTAAACGTCAACAGAAAACAAGTCATCGAAGCATTCAAAGCGGCTCTGTGTTTGTATTCTCAAGGTTTTGCTCAAGGCAGCCTTGTCAACAAGTGTCTTTGCTTTCCCACTCCTCTGCTCTTATCCAGGCCCTCTGCACTAAATCATCTTCATCTTTCTATCCACTATAGCCGACATCCTTTTATAGACACAACACGGACACTTTCTCCCATTTATGGGCTTCTGTGAAGTGCCGAGCCATGGTCAGCGAAAGACTTTTGAGGTGTTCCCTCAAAGAAGGCGACAGCTACCTCTGCTCTCCCTGGAACATTGCAAAAAAATAAATCTCCTCAAAACCTCAAGGGTTGTCATGCTACCAAAACTGGTGGCTACCAATACCAATTTCAGAATTCTCTATACCAATTTCGATACCACAGCAGAAATACATGTATATACGGGGCTGCTGAATACTTGATTCTGACTGGTTGACGAACGTTTACATGTGCAAATATTTTTTTGGAGTAGTCCTACCAACGCAACGTCGTTGCCAATGTTGATATTTTGGAAAATGAAAGAAAGCCTTGGGACACACAAATAAGATTTGAACAGTAATGAGTCAATCATTTAGATTAGATTCCAAATTTCCAATCGGATACACAAATAGTTGGATTTGAACTGAGAGAGTGAATGTAGTCTTTGTCCAGCATGTTCTCTTAAGACAAACTGAATGTGTTTACATTCATACCTAGAAGTGCATTTGACCATTCACACAAGCATCTGCATTGCACTACCAGATTTCTTCATGATGCAAGTATCTTGCAGCTGTTTACTTTAGACGGAAACACTCTTGCACAGCTGTGCACCACATAAATGTCTGTATAAATCGGAGTGTAAGGAGACTAAAAATTTCAGAAGCGATCCCAGTGAGCATTGGGTTTTTTTATGCATTCCACTGCAGTGTGCTCTGTAGGTCAGCAAGGGTGAGCCGGTTCATGGTGTTCCATAAAAGATTATGACAGCTTGTATGCTGTCAAAGTCAAGGTTTGTTTAGAAGCCCAAAAGCAACTGAAATTAGTCATTCATCCCCACATACAAACACAAAACAGATGCGCAAACACCGAATGGAAACACTTGAGTCAGATTTCCTCTCATCAGAAATGATGTCACAGCCATTTGCTCTCATCTCTTACAGATGTGGAGGCTAATTAAGCATTGGGAAGTGATCAGCACTTACAATCCTGACTTGGCACCCTATAATGTGCTTAAATGTGTCTGCTTACACATGTGGATTTGAGCATGTGTTCGCATGGGGAGATTCCGAGCTTTATTAAGATTAGCCCTGTACAAAAACAGGAACTGCGGTGGGATATTGCACATGTAAGATGTAATGATTCATTTAGCATATTGATCCTTTTAAATGGCTTCTTGGATAATGAATGGCTCCTCTTGATGATTCCAGGCCCAGTAAAAAGCTAAACAGCTGGGCCGAGCAACCAGTGGTTTCAAATCTAAACATTTGTTTAAATTTTTTCCTACACTAGCATACTATTCTCTTCATGCTTCCATGCTGTTAACACTGCAGATCCAGCATATATTTTACTGGATCACATTGACCCTACTTGACAAATTACAGCTCAAGTGCTGTTTGTAACTGAGCATGTGTGAGAGACATTGTGACAGTGAAAGCATTTTACAGTGCTATGTGGAGCAATTATTTTCCTTGTTTAACGGAACATACAGTAGTATACATCATGTCAAATTGAAAAAGCAATTTATACTTTTTATGCTTGAAGCAGAAATCTAAATACATAACACTATACCTTCTTTAACTTTTTAATATAAAGTGTTTGTGTTGTACACTTTTTTATTCCTGCAGCTCTCTCTGTGACCTCTGAATTTTCTTGTTGTTTTCTTCTTTCTTCATATATTTAAAACTGATGTCACTGATAATGGTTCTTCGTGCAGAGTGCAAAGACCTTACTAATTTCATCAAGATGGAAAGGTGGCACAATGGATGGAACATTTCAAAAAAAAAAAAAGTTTCATTTACCAGCAAGAATGAATCAAGTCAAAATAATCAGCCTGCAGGACAGATGTTTGAACCGTAAGTTTCCAGCATGTGGTGAGTCACCAACCAATGTAGCAAAAACTCCCAGCCATGAAGCTGATGACTTGTATCAAACCATGTATCTCACTATTTATAATGTGCCATTATTGCTCAAGATATGCTTTTTATTAGTGTGTTGCATCGGCAATATATCATAATCTGTAAACAATGTTATACATTTTTAAAGATATCCTGTGTTTTATTTTTTGATTAAATTATGGTTAATTATTTAATTTTTATTTTTGTGTTTATAAAAAAAAAAAAAAAAAACGTAAACATTTTTTTGATTTCTATAGCAGTGCACCATGGCTTTGGTTTTCCACCATCCCTCAACTACAGGTTTTATTTAGACTGGATACAGATTTTACAGGAAACTCTCTGCAGTTACACATATTTCACTCTGTTTCTGATAGTATGTCACAGTAGGTTTGCCAGTTATAGCTTGGAGAATGCCAACCAGACACGTTTTATGTGACTGTTACAAGTACAGACCAGTGTTTACATTCCAGTACGGGTATTCATTGTCAGGTTGAATGCATCTCTCTGACAGATTTGGGAACATTTCCACTTGGGAGTTGGTGATATGTGTACGAGAAGAGGGGTGAAAACCCAACCCTGTGATGGGATAGCGTATGCCTCTCACAGCCCGCACCAGGTGACTGGATTCCTAGATCTGTACGGAGATTAGGTGCGTCAAAGGTGACTCAGGGACTGTGTCTGGGTGACAAAAGAGTGTGGATGGATAGATTGCACAGTAACATCTGCTAGTTGTGATACAGTTGGTTTAACAGACATAATAAGCATGGTCCATAAAAAAAAAAACTGCAATTGCTTAATCCATGTAACCAACAGATGTTTACTGACGCAAGCCATGAATCCAGACACATGCCATGTGGCATTGCCTAATCACACTTCTAAGATCTGATTCAGCAAGCTTTGAATGACTGGTATGGGTGAGAATTATAAGGACTTCCAGATTCCAGTACTGGTTCCATCAATGATTCTTTTAGCATCTTTGACTAAGAAATATTTGGTGGAAAAACATAATTTTCAAATGATGAGATAATTTAGGTAATAAATGTAAAACAATTAGTAAAAATGATGTATACAAAGTATTTTTTTAGAAGCGTAGAAGAGAATTATAATAGAATTGAACAATTGCAATTAACTATATTAAATAGCAATACTACGATAAAAATGTGGCAACATACTTCAGTCATTACATTTCTTTTATGAAACACTCAAGCCTTAAAGAAATAGTTCACCCAAAAAAGAAAATTTGCTGTTATTCTACTCAGGCCATCCAAGATGTAGGTGACTTTCTTTCTTCAACAGAACACTAAAGATGATTTTAGATGAACCTATAGTCCTTGGTGATTCATAAAATGCAAGTCAATGGTTGCCATCACTTTGAGAGTCAAAAAATTTAAACAGGTAACATGAAATGAATACCCGTGGCTCCTGACCTATTTAAGGTCCTATGAAGCGGAACGATCAGTCTTTGCAAGATATACTGAACATTATTTACATCATCATTACCAGGCAAACAAGAGTCTGGAACTCAAGCTTTGTATCGCATGATGATGTCTGTCCATCAGTGTTCTACTGAAGAAAGAAAGTCACCTACATTTTAGCCTGAGGGCGAGTAAATTAAAAGCACATTTTCATTCTTTGCCAAACTATTCCTTTAAGTATAACAAAACACAGTAGGTAAACTGTTTGTATTTAATTTGCAAAAAATTTTTTTTTTGACTTTTTGAAATTGCCATTTGTTCGGGAATCGGACTAGACTAGTTGCATATATATGGTTTTGATTCACTAAAAACAAAGATGCTCAGCATAATCAGTGTTGTCTGATTTCCGTACAAATGACACTGTAATGGTATTGCTGCATCACTGAATAGTGCAAGAAACGTGTTCCATCCGCATTGGCGGAAGAATGCATATGCGAGAACCATTATCGGAATGGGCTCAACTGGTCAAATCTTGACCTCTTGGTGCTTACAGTGACACAGAGCAGCATATTGGAGCAAACTATGAGTGTTGTAGAGAAATGACCGGAAGAAAGACAGACAAAAGGGTTTAAAACAAGTGGCTCAGAGCAAGACACTAAGCGTCTATGAAGGACAATAAGGCTTGCGAGAGGAAGAGAGGGGAAAGGTAAATAAACAGTACAAGCGAGCCGACAGCACACCGCACACAGCAGCGGGTCGCATCTCTTGGGGCCCAGGCTGTGAGGATCTGATTTCATCCATTCATTCTCCCCAGTCTGGGAGGAAACCACCATCTCACTGGATCACAGATGCACCTGGAGTCCCCTGCAGGAAACCAGCAGTGACTTCCTTTGATTCAAAGTTACCCCCCCCCCCCCCCCCCACCCCCCCCAAACAACCAGTCATATGTCCCCCATGAGCTGTTTGAACTGAAATGTGGCAGTAGAACACAAAAAGTCTGAATCCAGAGATAATAATTGAGATTTTCACACAGCGAGTTTGTGATATATATGGGATGGTCCCAGAGTCAACACACTAACTCATGATGATGTAAAGAAGACAGTAAATGCAGTGTACTGGCATGTGTTATTCTTTCAAGACATTTAAATTCACATTGTTTCATCTGGCACTCTTATTAGAGATGAATTAAAGGGTTCATTGTCTCTTGCTTTGAGTTAGCTTGTACATTTGGTTACAGAGCTGCTCTATTGACAAATAGATGTTCAAGTCCAATGGATTTGCATGTGGATGGTCTCATAAATGTTAATGGCTTGGACACACTTGTTCACTCTTTTGTATGCTGTTAAGTCTTGTGAATGGACAACTACATTCAGTGTTTGTAGTGACCAAGCAAATAGCATTGTATACCACACTACTTTTTCTAAGGCTGCTGTATATAGTAGCCTATGTATAGTAAGCACAGTATGACATTTTTTGTATACTACAATTGCCAAGTAAGCAGTTTTCAATGGAGCTTACAATATGGAATACTGCATCCCAAAATGCATTGCACTCAGTCCTATCCCTGATGAACAACAGCCCATGCATAAGGCAGTGTCTCCAAAGAATGTGGCCATGATCAAGACTGCAGTCACATCAGTGAAAAAAACTAACAAATGCATTTTCAATCTCCTTCAGTTTCTGACGGGTCTGAATATTCCAGACACCAAGAAATTCACTTCTGAGATGACAACATCACATTTTATGGACTTTTTGGACTTTATGGACCTTACATACTACCAAAGGGTGCAGGGATTTCGGAACCACAAAAAAAAAAAAAACTCATCATAAAAATAACAAGACTGAAGTTTGTTGGCACAGCAGGACACTTCAGAAACCACGGTTCTTATAAGAGGAAGCCATGTTGTGGTTAGCACAAATGAAATACGGCCCAATTTAAGAATTTTGATTTCTTTGATGGACATGATGAGTTCTTCACAAGCCACTTTTGATGAAGCAGTTTTGTATAGAATATGGTGAACAGGGAGAAGTTGCAGTAAATAACTGATAATGTACACATATACAACACTAAAAACACTAATAATGTGTGTGTGTGTATAAAGACGTCTCTAACACTCACCAATTTAATTAAAAACAGTAACAGGCCCCAATGTTGGTAAAATCGATAAAATCTGTTATTGTAATTTAAAACAACAATTTTAATATTTTTTTTATGTAATTTATTCCTGTAATGGTACAGCTGAATTTTAAGCACCCATTACTCCAGTCTCTATTACATCACTCTAATATGCTGATCTGAATGTTGGAAACAGTCGTGAAGTTTAATATTTTTGTGTAAACCATGATACACTTTTTTCAGGATTCTTTGATGAATAGAAAGGTCAAAAGAACAGCATTTATTTAAATTTTTTTTTTTTTTTTTTTACAACACAAACATCTTTTGTGTCAGTTTTAATCAATTAATGAGTCCTTGCTGAATAAAAGTATTAATTAAATTAAAAAAAATACAAAAAAAAAAGTCTTAAATTAAATCTTACTCTTTCAGAAATTTTTAAAAGATATTAAAATATTAAAAAAATAATAATTGAATTGATTACATAGTGCGTGTGGCATGTTAATGAAAGGGATGGAACTTAAATTTCAAAGGGATGATTTTGTTCCTCCGCAAGCGCCTCTGAGCTCCCCCTCTTGGAATAATGAATGGGAATGGAATGGCGGAGGGCTGGCGGCAGACACTATGGGAATCTGGCTCTGAGGTAAGCAGTTTCAAAGGCTTCTTAATGCACCAAAAGGCACAGTGATGCACCACAAAGATCTCTACTCTGCTTTTTTCACACGCACACACAAACGTGCATGTCAGCACATGCCATGACGCACTTAAAGTGTGTCCAACTCTTTAAGAAACACTTTAAAAGTTAAAAACTCAATGACCTGCAAGGTCTACTACAGGATGCCAGGCAGTCACAGCAGCAGGGCTTGAAAATAGAAAAGAAAGAGGAAATGAGTAGAGAACCCAGATTTGTTCTTCCTGCAAATTTCCCTGACCTATTCAGTGCAGTATTTGCCCTGTTTTCTGTCTTGTCAAGACCTTTCCAGAGTCAGAAAGCATTGCTTAAACGAAAAATCTCTGCCAAAGGAGTTTAGTCATCAGAGGACCTGATCTATCAAGAGAGGACCCACCCATTGATAGATCAAATATTTCCACTCACCTTTTTTCAATTACTCAAGGTGTGTCTTTATGAATCACATCATTTACTGATATGTGTAACCCATTTCCTGTTTTATGTTTAACTCAAGGGTAGATTCTATAAACACTGCACAGATTATGAAATAGTATAAATATTATCAATCTCAATGGGTGTATATATTATTACCTCACCGAACAGGGCAAAAGTGAGCTGTAACTTGCAACAGGGACCTTATGAGCGGTTACTCAGACTGTTCACTACGCCTTGGAATGCAACATGTTCTGGGATGAGGTGTGTTCAAAGATGAGCGATCAAGTTCCAACCTGGATCTGCTTTTGACAAAACTCAGGAATATGTCAAGCCCCCCACGGCACGCATGCCTGTTTTTCTAATGGTTATCCGCATGCATACATTTAATGCCAATGAAGACATGAGGTTTGGCTGTCAGAAAACTTAACAAATAACTGTCATGTTGTGACACGTGTCCCAGATTCCTCTGAGAATTGCAAGTGTGTAGACTAGAGAACAAAAAGTTCACCACAGGCATGTCATTAAACTCTGACTTTAGGGAGAGTTAACGATGACATTGAAAGGGCTTGCATTTAATAAATTAGTCTATTTTCTCTCACTCACTCAAGAATGAATGGTCTTTTTGGTACTGCTGGTACAGCAGTTATTGTATTTTACACTAAAGCTCAAAATAAGTAAGGTTTCAACAGGTCATATAGGTGTTATAACAAGATTTGAATCTACTGAGGTAGAACAATACACTTTCTAACACGTCTTCAGGATACTCTACCATAACCTGGATGAATGAAAACAATTCATCGATTTTTACCCGCTGGGTTTGAATGAAAAACGGGTTGATAATCATTAGCTCTGTGTCACGTGAATTTCTAATTTCACATGACAGTAAAGAAAGAAAAGAAAAAGTGAGCTTACCCTGTCAAAACTCTTTCAGTACTCTGTCTGTCCGTGTTGAGTGCGCTGGGGTCAGTTTGGTTGGCCTGTTTAATAGATCTGTAGTCCTGTTGCTCCTCACGGGTGTGAAGAAGTGTTCCGCTCTCTCTCAAAGCACCGAATGAGAGAATGCTCACGCTCAACTCTTCCATGCGCTACTATAGAGGAAGTTGAGTGAGTCACAAGCTCCCGCCCCAGTGGATGAAAACGGTCTTCCTTCTTTCCTGAAGGAAGTTCCATTAAATGATCTTTAAATTGAGGCAGTTTGCATTGTTATCTGTCTGGCTTGTTGTTTGTCGGTAGCTTAGGACGCAAGAGAGCGTCTGTCTGTAATAATGGAAGTAGCACAATACTTACCTATTAGGCTACTTAACACCCACATCTGTGGAGGATGAATCGTCATGACAATGAACAACTTTTTTCTCTCCGTAGCCGTATATGGGGGATGGAGCATATTTTAGACCAGGTTAATTAAACAGAGTTGAAATTGTTTGTTTTGTCAAAACCAGACTAACCATTAGAATAGAGAACAGGTATGTTTTTCAAAAGGTAAAAAAAAAAGAGTCTAGTTCAACGGATCTCTTCCTGGGTAGATTCAGTGCTATAGTTTTCATATTCAAACATATGGGCAAATCTTCAACGTTTAGCTTTACGTCAATGAGTTGATTTTTAACTTATTTTTGTTTAATGGTCACATTGAAACTGTCTTGGAAACTTTCATCAATGGAAACTTTTCAACTGTCTTTGAAAGTTCATCATTTATTTGCTACTTTTCAAATGGGTTGGTTTTATTTTCACCATATGAAAATCCTTGATAAAAAGAGAATTATGACATATTTAAAAGAGTAATTACTTATTATAATCTATATGATATTCGTTATGTGAAAATCATTTATAGCATTTTTATAGGCTATGCTATGATGTGATGAATGTGGTGGAAAAATTATGAAACAATAGAAATCACTTTCACAGAATGCTGTTGAGAACATTACTGTGTTAATAATAAAAATCAGTTGTGATGGAAATAAGAAAAGTGGAGGAAATGTTAATGATTTTCTGAAATAATGACCATAAAAAAAACTGGAGTGAGCTACTTCTTGTGCAAAATAATTGAAAACACTTTTGTCACACTCCACAGTAATGGATGAACAAATTATTGCTACATGACATGTACAAGAGTTATATGGAAAACCGTCAGGCACTTAAATGTTATTGCATAACAAAGAGGTAAATGTTGCTTTGATATCCGTTTTCATGTAGGCCTATTCATATTTGTAATGTAATACTTGGATGAAGATACAAAATAAAGAACCTCTTGCAAGATTAAAGAAAGTGCCTTTGTCCTTGTAATAATTCAGGCAACCGCAGAAAACACTGAGCAATTGTTGTAAATGAAATTATGAAATTTGTGTTTAGCCATATCAGAGATTATATTACTGAAACCCTAAATTAGTTATCTTGAGTTGACTTATTTGCTAACAATAAATAGACTCAGCGATTGCCTCAGAAAGGTGTTTAGTTACTCTCTTGTATAATCTTACCAAAGAGTTCATGTGCAATTGAAATTCATTAAATTACACCAGTGGCAAGAAAGTTTTTCCCTTAAACACGTTACAATGTCTGATCCTCTGCTTCAGACCTATAATGCCATTAAGGTTTTATTGCCACTCTTTAATGGTTTAAAAGAAAAGTTTATCAAATTATACCAAATTAAATCAAGCGTAAATTGTGAAATGCCTTCATTATACCCTTCAATATAAAAAGTCCTCTTATCCCTGAAAAAAAAGGACAAAACTGTCTTTAGATTTCTCTCATGTGTTTAGGACCTTCAAATCTTTTATATTGACGTTTTGTACTGCCAGCTCAAACTGGATATTGTAAATAGTGGGATGTTAATTGTCCCATATCCACACTTTACAGGGCTTTGTGGTCGAATTTTGAGAGTGAGAACCAAACATTCAAGAGAACCCTCTTCCTGGAAGGATCTAGTATTCATACGAGTTGTTAACATCCTTGGTAAAACCTGAAATTATAAGTTTTAAATCTCTTAAATGGTTTCCTATGTTTCAAGGAATACTCCTCCAAAACATTTCCCGCTGTCACAGAACATGGAGTAAAACATAAATAAGATTTCCCACAATCCAGACTACCACCATATACAAATGGAATCAAGCAAACAACTTCTATTAATTGAACATGACCTGAAAATGCAGATGAAATCTGAGTTATATACTACAATAATGTAATTCACATGAGAGCTCCTCTTAATTTATATTAGCGTAATCTCACCGTCTGTGTATAGAAACCTTACATTGGTTAGGAGAGACATTCCAAGGTCTTGAGCTCAGCTACTGGCCAGTAACCTTATGTCATTTGTGTGATTTTTAAAGGCCTATATTAAAAACCAAACAGTAATATATCTGTCAAGCAAGGACATTCCAGAAACTCAGAGCTATCATAAACCTATAACCCCTCGTCCTGCCCATTTGACATTCTGCCCTCTCTTAAACACAGGTTTGAATACTAGTTGTTCCCTAAAGATTGTTGTTTTTGTTGAGAAACATATAGGCCTATAATCCAATTAAAATGCATGGGGAAATGCTTTAAATCTCATGTTTTAGTTTTACATGCTATACTGTGGTTCAGTTTCTGTAGGAAAAGTCTGTTGGGTCACTTGGTTTTATATGTCTTGCATAAAGAAGTTGAAAGCCCACAAACCATGGGTCAATCAAGGCTATGACATCATATGGAAAAAGTGACCCCATGAAGGGTTTCATTCTCAACGAAAAAATCTGCATGTTATGTGCATCTCACACATTTGATTTGTTTTCAGTCATGAAGAGGAAATAAAGGACAAAATGTCATATGAGGTAATACATATGTGTTTGTAGTTATTCCACTGTAAAAATTATATGACTTCAGTGTTCCATGAAGTTCTTCATAATGAAACTTGTGCATTTCATTTTGTAAGTTCCTCTGTACCTGTACAGTGCCTTATGAGTTAAGCTATTACTAGCCTACTACTACTACCAAAAAAAAAAAAAAAAAAACCAGTGGGAAAGAATCACAGCACCAGGCCATGATGTTCTGTATTTCTGAGTAATGTGCATGTGTTTTGGGGCCAGAGGAAATGCTGGTTGTTATTTCAATTCTGCCCTTGCTTATGTCCCATGCCCCGCATTTTGACACACCAAATGGCAATTTTCTGCATTCCCCTTCATTCTCAGAAGACGAGCCAACGATAAACTGGACCTTAGGAGGCGCACAGGTGTCGTCATCAGACTTCTGCTCTGACATTTGTCACACTAATGGCCGAAAGCTGTATTTCTGGTTGAGATTCAATTATAGGTGCCTGTACTAGGGCACTCTTTAAAAACCCTGATTGAAACCAGTAACCAAGCATTATTTGTTAGTGTTAACCAATCTCTTTGGCAGATAGAGGCTGTCATTATCATGACCAAAGCGATTTAAAGTGTCAACACACTGGCCAGGATATATAAACTAAGTGTCTCAGCACCCAAGGTTTGTTATTGAGTTCTTCCATGCCGTGAGCCTGGATATCTTCCTCATACAGAACAGTAGACAACTCCAGTGATGGATATCAGTGATTAGATGGCCATATAAAGCTAATGTTGTGGTGTAAGCTCAGTGTCAAAGACACAGCTTGTGACTCTATGTGCAGTTTTTGGAGAAAGAGTGAGTGATTTGATTTCAAAACATAACATTTACTGGAGTCAAAACACTTTTGACTATGGAATTTGCCATTTTTAAAGGTAGTTTTTGGATGAATCTGAGAATGTCGTGTATAATGCCTGGATTACACTGCCATCTGCCGTCGACACTTTAAGCAACATTTCTTTTACACTAAAAAAACTTTTACTTTTTAAATTAAGGTATACACTTAAATATCTATATTTTTGGTTCAGTTGAAGCGTTTACATGGTTAAATAATACCGAGGAATAGCCTACTAGATTTTTTTATATAATCAAAAATACGAATTATTAACAATTTTACGATTTCGTATTTTATACATCGTTCATATTCTATATATTCTATTACTTGCATTTAATTTAATTATTGTAGTTTTTAAATAAATGTCCAAATATTAAAAATATTCATATGCTTGATTAGGAACGATAAAATTGGTTTGCTGCGAATCTGCTTCCGATAAACACCACGCTAGCTGTGATCCATCGTATTCCACGTGAGCGCAGAACCATTCGAGATTGTGCGGTGTATACAAATTCCTGTTTACGTTTTTTCCCATTAAACAGAGCCGGATTTGTGTTCAGATTTTTACAGCCATGTCTTCTTTTCGAAAAGCCTTGAAAACTAAACAGCGAGACCACAAAGAGCGATCACAGGTAAGTTAAGTTTAAACATACTGGTAACTCGCGTGCTGCCTTGCTAATTGTTGTATTGTAAAATGACTCAAGTTGTTGTATCAATGTATTATATTTCATCTGACAAATTAATTTTTGAAATTATGTAGTTGTGGGTTAAGTTAATTCGGTAAAGTAAGGGTTTTCTGAAATCCGATGGCCGCTTTAGTTTTAGTCATTCCCTAGCAGCGAATGAGAAGATTTAGCCCTCCACATCTCTTGTTTATTAACGTGAATTTTCCCCTATCACAGCTCGGTTTCAGGAAACATTTGGGTCTGTTAGAGAAGAAGAAGGACTACAAACTTCGTGCAGAGTAAGAAATAACAAGATTTGTCATTTTATTGTTGGATGTTGCACGTTTTACACAATGAGTTTTATGTTTGCTGATTGAGTCTCTGCGAACAGAAATGTTCGAACTCTGAAATGTTTTGTGACACAATGTTACACAAGTAGTAATTTATCATTCTTTAAAATGAATTGTAGTTATAGTTCATTATGGTACAGTGTAATAGCACTGAGTTCTGTAATAATATGACATCTTAGATGGTGATAAGAACACATTACATATATTATATTACCTTATTACCTATTATATACTTTTACCTTAGGTTTGTTTGTTATTAGAATATAGTTAATGCTGCACATTATCATTTCAGTACAGTTTACAAACCTGTTATTTGTAATACAGTGACTACCACCGGAAACAGAAGACCATCCTGGCCTTGCGCAAGAAGGCCATGGATAAGAACCCTGATGAATTTAACTTTAAGATGATACACAACCAATTACAGGTTTGTTGCCTCTTAGAAAGTCTTTTTGCAGTTTCCAACTACAGTAGTCAACATTTGAAGTGGGTCAAAAAAGTTCATAAAAGTTGTCCTAAGACAAGAACGGGTATTGTTCAAAATTCATGTATAACTTTGATGAAAGGTTTGGATCCACTTCAAATGTTTACTACTGTAATATAACCCTGCTTATCGTGCTTCTGTTTATTCCGGTTAGGATGGAGTTCACATGATCAAACCAGAAGAATCAGTGATGACGGATGAGCAGAAGAAGATGATGAGGACCCAGGACATCAGATATGTGGAAATGAAGCGGGTGTCGGAGATGAAGGTATGGCTGATTCTTCTTATGTATTTGCGGTGCCATCCCCTTACAGTTGAGATTAATGGAATAATTGGTTTTATTTTTCAGAAAATCGAAAGGATGAAGTCAGAGCTCCATTTTCTTGATGTCAACGAGGAAAAGAAAAATAAACATGTCTTTTATGTGGACTCAAAAAAAGAAGGTAATCTTGTATAACTGCACCTTTTGAGGAAACAGAGATGGAGCAGGGATCCACCTGTTACATAGTGTATGAAATTTAATGTTGTATTTTAAATGTGCTCTATATAATAATAAGTTTATAGTACCATATACACGCATTATGATGATTACATTGCAAAGCCAGAAAAAAACTAAACATTATTAATGTAATGTACGTTTTAATTTTACTTAACTTTAGCTTCAGTTGAAGGTATTGTATTGTGTGTTTGTTGAATGCGTATTTTCATAAGATAAAGTTTGACATCAAAGAATAATCGGTGGATCGCCATGTTGAAAAAGAGACATTTTCTTTTTAGTATTAAATTCCCAAATATATATATATATATATATTTTTTCATGCCAGTGGAGGATTTTGACCTGGCCACACACCTCAACACGGTTCCTGCATTGGTGGACAGAGTGTATAACAGACCAACAATAGAGACCCTGACACACAAGAGCATTCTGGGAGCAGTGGCGTCTAAGTCAATAAAAGTAACACATTCTCTGTATAGCATACTGTATACATAACATAAGTATTTTTACTGTGTACAATGCACTGTTAAACAATGAACAACGACAATTAACAAAGATGAATAAGTTTTGTAACAAATGTATTGTTCATTTTAGTTAATACATTAACTAATGTTAATGAATGAGACCTTATTGTAAAGTGTCACCATGATAATATATAACTGTAAATATCAATTAATATAAATAATTATGTAAATAGTACATTATATCAATGATTGATCATTTATCAATAATATAAATTATAAGAAATCATATTTTTCAAATTTTCCTCTCTGCATTTATTGTCCTCTTTCTCATATTTGTCTTTTCTAACATGTTTATTCCCCTTTTCTCAGAAACTTGCCAAACAGAGGAAACAGCAGTATCTGAGGCTTTCAGAACGTATAGACAGAGAACAGGAGATGTTTGTCATTAGTCAAAAAATCCAGACGAGAAAAGATCTACAAGTGAGTGAATTCATTTACACTGCCCCTAACCTTTTCAACATGAGTGCTTCAGTACTGATGTATGTTTACTAAGGCATGGATTAAACAATGATCTTGTATTTTTTAGATATTTTTTTTATCCTGTCTTAATAGTTGTTGGATATTCTTCAAGAGTTTGTTTGTTTGCATTGTTGTGTGACTTCTGGGTTGTGTTTTTGTCTCTGACAGGATAAGGTTAAGAAAGTGAAAGTGCGTAAGGAGACCAGCACTGCTCCTGCCATCTATAGATTTGAGACCAAGAGGAAAAGATGATGTCTTGGATCATCACACCGAGGAAACATTCTCTGTCTTGTGGTTGTCAATCAGCTGTAATATCTATGAAGTGGACTGAATCTGTGGATTTGTCTTTCCCCTCTGTAACGTACCAAGAGAAAACATGCATCTTGCACACTATAAGGCAAGGAGATTGTACATATTTATGGCAATTCATTTTTTGCTTTGAAATAAAGTTTTGTCTGTAATGTTTTGTAGTTATTTGGTTTTATCAGTAGATGGCACTAGCACATCTCATCTGATCTCATCAAACTTACAACCTGACACAAAATGAGCAACTTTCCTACCACTTGGAGTTGGCATTACTTTTGAAAGTATACTACTGTCTTCACAATTCAGCCAACTCTTGAATTATATCTTAAACTTTTGGATTATTTATTTTAAAAATGCACCAAAAAACCCTAAACTTTCATTGAAGTAAAACAATTGAAAATGGGGGAGAAATCTCATTATGACATGTTATTCTCCAATACATTTTAGCCACAAGTATTGTCCCTATTTTATTCAATACTTTTTGCAACTTCCATTTGCCACCGGAGTCCCCTCCTATAATGCCTTATGTGGTTGGAGAACACCTGGCAAGAGATCAGAGACCATTCCTCCATACAGAATCTCTCCAAATCCCTTAAATTCTGAGGTCCATGTTGGTGAGTTCACCCCACTCATGGCAGAACCTTCATTTTGAGACCAGCGACCCATTTTTGTGTTTTAGATGTTTGTTTTGGATCATTGTCCTGATGTAAGATTCAACCACAGTCCATTATAATATTTCTAGCAGAGGCCGTCAAGTTTTGATTTTTGGTCTGTTGGTGTTTGATAGAATCCATGATGCCATGTATCTGAACAAGATGACCTCCCGCAAAAAATAGGCCCACAACATTAAAGATCCAGCAGTATATTTAATGCAGGCATGGGGTGCTTTTGTATACCTGAGTGCACCTAACCCATCTTGTATGTTTGCTGCCCAAAAGCTCTTCTTTGTTTTTCATATGACTATAGAACCCTGTCCCGTTTGAAGTTCCAGTAGTATCTGGCAACTGAAAATGCTGGAGTTTGTTTTTGAATGAGAGCAGAGGATACTCTTAAAGGATTAGTTCACTTCAAAATGAAAATTCTGTCATCATTTACTCACCCTCAAGTATGAATGTGAAAAAACCTGTATGAATTTCTTTCTACTGCTGAACACAGAAGAAGATATTTTGAAGAATGTTGGTAACCAAACAGGTGATATACCCCATTGACATTATTTATTTATTTATTTATATTTGTTTTTTACTACTATAGAAGTCAATGGCGTACGTCTGGTTACCGACATTCTTCAAAATATCTTCCCTTGTGTTCCGCAGAAGGAAATTCATACAGGTTTGAAAAAACTTGAGGGTGAGTAAATGATGACAGCATTTTCATTTCGAAGTGAACTAAGGTTTGAAACAACTTGAGGGTGAGTAAATGATGATAGCATTTTCATTTTGAAGTGAACTGTTCTTTTAAAACTGTGTGTGTGTGTGTGTGTGTATGTGTATATGTATATATATATATATATATATATATATATATATATATATATATACACAGTACTGTGCAAAAGTCTTAGGCATGTTAATATTAGGAAAGCCACACACCTGTCTATATAAGACCTTACAGCTCGCAGTGCATGTCAGAGCAAATGAGAATCATGAGGTCAAAGGAACTGCCTGAAGAGCTCAGAGACAGAATTGTGGCAAGGTACAGATCTGGCCAAGGTTACAAAAAAATTTCTGCTGCACTTAAGGTTCCTAAGAGCACAGTGGCCTCCATAATCCTTAAATGGAAGACGTTTGGGACGACCAGAACCCTTCCTAGAGCTGGCCGTCCGGCCAAACTGAGCTATCGGGGGAGAAGAGCCTTGGTGAGAGAGGTAAAGAAGAACCCAAAGATCACTGTGGCTGAGCTCCAGAGATGCAGTCGGGAGATGGGAGAAAGTTGTAGTAAGTCAACCATCACTGCAGCCATCCACCAGTCGGGGCTTTATGGCAGAGTGGCCCGACGGAAGCCTCTCCTCAGTGCAAGACGCATGAAAGCACACCTGAAGGACTCCAAGATGGTGATAAAAAAGATTCTCTGGTCTGATGAGACCAAGATAGAACTTTTTGCCCTTAATTCTAAGCGGTATGTGTGGAGAAAACCAGGCACTGCTCATCACCTGTCCAATACAGTCTCAACAGTGAAGCATGGTGGTGGCAGCATCATGCTGTGGGGGTGTTTTTCAGCTGCAGGGACAGGACGACTGGTTGCAATCGAGGGAAAGATGAATGCGGCCAAGTACAGGGATATCCTGGACGAAAACCTTCTCCAGAGTGCTCTGGACCTCAGACTGGGCCGAAGGTTCACCTTCCAACAAGACAGTGACCCTAAGCACACAGCTAAAATAACGAAGGAGTGGCTTCACAACAACTCCATGACTGTTCTTGAATGGCCCAGCCAGAGCCCTGACTTAAACCCAATTGAGCATCTCTGGAGAGACCTGAAAATGGCTGTCCACCAACGTTTACCATCCAACCTGACAGAACTGGAGAGGATCTGCAAGGAGGAATGGCAGAGGATACCCAAATCCAAGTGTGAAAAACTTGTTGCATCTTTCCCAAAAAGACTCATGGCTGTATTAGATCAAAAGGGTGCTTCTACTAAATACTGAGCAAAGGGTCTGAATACTTAGGACCATGTGATATTTCAGTTTTTCGTTTTTAATAAATGTGCAAAAATGTCAACAATTCTGTGTTTTTCTGTCAATATGGGGTGCTGTGTGTACAATAATGAGGAAAAAAAAATGAACTTAAATGATTTTAGCAAATGGCTGCAATATAAGAAAGAGTGAAATTTTTGTATTAACATGCCTAAAACTTTTGCACAGTACTGTGTATATGTGTGTGTATATATATATATATATATATATACACACACACGCATACAATAGTGTTGTTTTTATCCTTTGCATTTTCACTTTGATACATAATGTTTTAAGAGTTAAACAGAAATGACATTTCTCAGAACTTTCAATGGCCCACTTTTAAACACTCTTGTACCAATCTTGTTCCTGCTTGTGTAATTGTGAAAGGTTGTGTGCTGTCTGCGCAGACTGAGCTTTTTGTGTCGTCTCTGCATGGCTTGATTGATCATGCAGGTGGCAGCGGCTTCATAAACAGGCCCCATCCATTACTCTCTCCTGGGAAAGAGAGGAGGGGTGAATCAGGAACAGGGAAATGTCACTGTGTTCAGCAGGAGCGAGCCAGGAGTCTATCTGTGCCAACACTGACCACAGGAAAAGCTGTTTGTAATGAATGCGGTGTGGATACTGCTGCTGTACTGTAATGCTGGCACTAAGCATTTTAAATTCTATACATGCTTTTTTTTTTTTTTTTTTAAGGAATTACAAGTGCGTGTTCACAATGACATGAACATGCACATTTAAGCCTCGTGATATTTACAAAGCAGCTCTGTGTGACCTATCAATATTGACCTTCTGTATTTGCAGAATTCTCAGCCAAAAGAAGTGACAGGCGGAGTGTGCGTGCATTTGTGCGTCATGTGGTTGAGTATTCGTCACTGCGACCGCCTCGGTTTGGAGTGGAGGGTCACGCAGCCGTGTGCACAGTTCCGTTCTGCTTCCGTCTGCCGTTACACAGAAGGCCACTGTTCTTACTGAAGCCTGTCTTTCATTCAGATCAGCTTTTGCACAGGGGTCATGGCTGCAGGTCTGCCAGTGCAGTGTTGGTAGTGACCCCTAGATTTGAAAGATATTGGTCAAAATCCACCACATTGTCCCATTATGTTTTTCACATTAGGAGATGTAAAAGAGGCCTCCTGTTTCCTTCATGGAGTTGACAATAGCTTTGAAAAGGCTCATTTGATGGGACGCTGACCCTCAGTGCTTTTGTTGGTTTGTTCAATGGAACTGTACTGATGTGTTATGTGTAATGATTGAGGGACTGCAGGTAACCATGTTCTTTTGGATAAGTATAGATCTTTTTTGAATGATTTATAACACCTAAAAAGAAAGAATTGGCTAGTGTTAGTTGAAAGTCATTCTGCCACTGTTTTGTACCTCAAAACCACACATATACATATGCGTAATTACCGGCTGTTTCTATTGGCCTCTATACGTAAGCTGTCCTCCATATTGGAACGGTTAAAGCCGGTCTGAACATATAAATCTCTGTGGTTTCCCAACCAGAAGCTGCGCAATGTTGTGGCAACTTTGATTCTTACTGTGAGTGACGACACAACACGCTGACCGTTCCAAGATGGCGGGCTCGCCAACCCGATGTGTCTGGAGCAGTTGAATGTGGCATCTACGCATACATCTCTGTGCCTCAAAGCGGCTAAAGGTGCACGCAGTTATTTTTCCTTTAAAATGAGATACACATAAACACAAAGGCATAAATAATTATTTTGGAAGTTGTAAACTCTTGTACACTCACATAACATGAAGTTGCCAACAAATTTTATTTCACATGAAGCTGGTCACCTCATGGAGGCAGCCATTTTGAGATCACATGACCAGCTGAGCCAGCACAACATAAACAATTACTGAGTGCACTTTTAAGATCCTTAAATTCTGTGTTAGTTGCTGTTAGCAACCTGTTTTACTTATGTAATGTGATATATTTAAACAGGATATTATGCAGGGCGACACTTACATTTATTTAGCTAGAGCTGATTGAATTGTGAAATGTGAGCATTGCACACTATAGCAAATAATCAGATGTGAGTTAAAACAACAAACAAGAAGTTTTGGAGGAAGAGCAAGTTTTTCAAATCAAAGTCGCAATGTAACGGAAGTAGCTATGAATCCTTTCTTCCATATTGTGACGTACATCCAAGTGAGGATGATCATTGAAAAAATATAAGTTGTGAACTTGGTTCTATCGATCTGTTGTTGATTGGCTGAATGTGAGCTTGCAGGTGATTGTAAGATAGAAGCAGGATTGAAGCAGACCAAATGAATGGTGACATACATCACCAGAGAGAAGTCTGTCATTTCACCAGAAGATCGAGTTATGACATTTTGATCTTTATTATTATTATTATTACATTTTTTATGAAACATGCATTAATGAATTGTACACAACAATATCATTAAGATGCCTTTACGGTGGAATTTCATGCCTACTTTAAATATTACAAAGAAATGTTTTTTTCTTTTAAATAACCCACACTAAAGAATTGTTTCAAATAAGACCATCTTAAACTCCTTAACCATAAACACTACTAATCCATATTTGGGGTTCACATATGTCAAGAACCTGGATATAGTGGTTATATAGTTTTTCATTTTCAATTATAATTGTCAATTGTCTCACATCTTGAAAAAACATATCTAAAAAGACTGATACCGTAGTGAAATCATTAAGATGAGTAATTAATTGGGATAATGTCTTTAACCTGACCCCTGAGTAATTAATATGAAGTGATTCTGAATGGCGCTAATAAAATGAGCTGCAAATGATGTTGAGGCCCCTCAGTATGTAAGTGAGTGGGAAGAACCTTTTCACAGAGCAATTTGCTTATTGCAGATTTGTATCTCTCTATATAGAGTTTTTTCATGTAATACATCACATTGTAACAAATTTCCATGTATTAAACGGTAATTACAGACACAAATAGTATGTGATGAATAATTTGAAAGCATTATTGCAAGAGCTTTTTACAGATGTATAGTGAATTGAGCTTCGTGAAACGCTCTGGAAGTAAGGACGTTCCTTAATCACTTTCCAGCGTTGGTGACTCGGAGGAGCTTTGACTGGAGAACGATGGCCTTGGCTGTTATTAAAACACCTGAGCCTGCTGGATGTCAAGCCCTTAGCTGCCTCTCTTCTGCCGTGCCTCAAAGACTTCTTTCATGAGTGAGGTTAAGAACAGCACTAATCAATTTGCCAATTATGGTGCAGGGCAACCGGGTGGGTGAACAGTAGAATCGGTGGTTCGTGTGGAGAAAAAATGGCTGAGGTTCTTATGCCTCCTTTGAGTTGCACCGCAGTTTGTCACACGGCTTTTGAAGTAGCGGATTGTAGCGAGAGCTCGAGGGGTGGGGGTTTGTCTATGTGCCAGAGGGAAAGCGATTGAAGGAAAATCTTTATAACCCTCACTGCGTGCGAGTGTGTGCGTGTGTGAGGTGGGATCACAGAGACCCCTTTAAATTGTCACTAATTAGCCATGAGCCTGTTTGGAAGAGGCACTCGAATTGATTAAATTTGCATGGGAGTCTAAATCACACTAAGGCCTCCTCCCCGGTGGAGCTCGCTTCCCCCTCTGCTCCCCAGACGTGGCGGGCCCATTGGGGGGGACCCGCTGCGGGTGAGAGGACAGGACAAGGCGTGGCGCGCACCCATCTGCCTGGGTATTACCGTTAGTCCATCACTCTCCCACTGGCAGCCGTGTGCCTGGGGGATGTGTTCATTACACTTTAACTACTGGATCTGTCCTTGTCTGCAGGCAGCCGGGTGTCATTGTCTGTCTATCTCTGCATATCCCTCTACACTCTGCTTCACTCAGCCTTATAGAACAATAGTCTGGCTTTATGGTCTATTATGGCCTGTTAACGGATGCACATTTTTGTTGTGTCTGTTCGCTACTTTGTTTGTCTCCCTGTATGTTTTTGTGAACTGCTCTCCTGCAATACTTCGAGACCATAATGGTGTAGTTCACCCAAAAATGGAAAGTGTCATCATCATTTACTCACTATAACACTGTTGAAACAATGAAACAATGAAAGTCAGTGGGGTCCAATGTTGTTTGAACTCCAATGTTCTTTAAAATATATTTGTTTGCATTCTGCTGAAAAAAGAAATTCATACAAGTTTGGAATGACATGATTTTTTTTTCTGAGTGAACTATCCCTTAAACCCTCCTGATCTACTGAAGCTTACTTTCATGTTTGACCCCATTGATGTATGTGTACAAATAATGAGAGTCGTTTTCCCGTTCGAAATATTTTAATAAGTTCATATGAAACTTAAACACTCTGTTTTACCACAAAGTAGGCATTCTTGTTTCAGAAATGTGACTAGCAGGGATGCACAATATATCTGTACCATATTGGTTATCGTCTATTATTCAAGTGTTTTTGTTTTAAATGTTTCTAAAAAAGAATTCATTCTTTCAATTCAGAATTCTTCTGAAACTTCTGTTTTTGAAGTAGCACTGTATATTTTTATGGCATCGCTGTCGAAGAGTATTCGCTGGTGAGGTGGATTTAGTTATTGTGGAGTTGACGAAAGTTATCATGAGCATTGTAATGTTTGAAGCGGATGTCATGCATAACAAATCAAATGTCAGTAGACCGTGAAGATTTTCAAACGAGCGGTTCATTCAAAAATCTGTGAGATCTTACCTTCATGCTGGGAAAATATAAACCGGAAGGCCGAACACAAAGAGCGCAGCTCTGAAAAGGGCCGGGACCAAGGTCTTTATACCAGTTCGAGAATGTTTGCATATAAATTCATTACATTAATTCATGCTTTAAATCTGGGGGTTTTAAGACTCCAAACACATGTACATTTTTCACGGAGGACAAGTGATCAATGTTACTTTGAAATTTTAAATGAATAATTATCAACCTGATACTTCAATGTTAAGTATGTTTTTGAGGCCCTTGGGGTCTCTCAGAACCCCCAGCAGTGAAGGTTAAATCTTTAACATTTGCCTCGCTATTCTAATAATACTTTTATATCATGACATTTCTTATCTCTCCATGTTGCATTATTCCTATTACTGTAAGAACAGTGTGAATGAGCATTCCAATATATGTATCACACATTCCCAGCAAACCTCGTGCTCTCTCCCTCTCTCTCTCGCTCTCTCTCTCTCTCTCTCTTTCTCTCTCTCTCTCTCTCGTGGGACTGGTCCTACGGGCTGTGTGATTGCTGTAATCAGATAGCGCTGTTAATCAGAGTGTGTTCGTCAGTGTCCTGATGAGCGGCCCTCGCTGATTGTAATGTGATGCTTCTGTTTCAAAAGGGCCCCTCCTTCCTGAGCACTAACAGTATATTCTCCCTGTCTATGGCTGAACAGGACAGCCTCGTCACCTAGGGGATAATGCAAGGTGGGAAAAGAGAGAGCGGGTGGGGGTGTGCAGCGGGATTGGGGTCCGATCCGAAACGCTTTTCGACCCTGTCCTGTCCTGTCGTACACAAACAACAACATTCTCTGTATCTCGTCGTCTTTCTTGTATTTTAATGAGGTCCAAGCAGTGATACTCTTATGGCTGCCTCATCAGCCAAGTCCCTACAAGGGCTGATACAAATTAATTAACCTAATTAGAGGCTGTGATTGCAGGCGTGATTGTGTGGGCCGGGGGAGGAGGGTGGCGAGGGGGGCTGCGCTGGCAGGCAGGGCTCGGGCTGTAATAAGCCGCGAGGTGTGGGAGAAAAGCCAGATCACTGTGCATGGCTAATGAGCGGTAAAGAAATCCCCCATCTCTCCTTTTCTCTCCCCTCAGACTCCGTAAAAGCTTCCTCTGTCTTTTTCATGTCTCATAGGCCCCTTTCATTTTTTGCCTATTGTCTCTTCAAATCAATCCTGTTTCAATGTGCTGTTTTCACTCACATGTACCTCCCACCTCATTTGCGTTTATTATATGTGTATGTTCCCATATGTTTTTGCTTGACTTTCCTCAGTCTTTGTGGTTTATTTTCTCTTAGTGTCTATTCTTTCTTATCATTTCCTCCCCGTGATTTGTTCTGCTTCTCCTTTACTTGTGCTCGTCCTGTATTCTCTAATGTTAATACTTTAAACCCATCCAGTCCACTGGGTACTGTGATACTTATCTTAAACCTCACAATCTGTCTTTCTTTCTCTCTCACTCTCTAACCCTCCCCCTCACACACACACACACACATACACACACCACAAGAGCAATATTTAAATTTCTTGCTATTTGTTTTGGAAACAGAACAAGGATATTCTGAAAACCGAAGCAAAGCGCATTTTTTCTTGCCTGGATCAGCAATTCTAACGTTTCTAATGAGTTGGTGGAAGACTGGAAGCGTTATCTGAGGGAAAAAAGAACAGTTTCTCAGGAAGGCACAAATGTTCTTTTCTGCCTCGTGTTGAGAACACACAGTGCCCACCTCATAAACGAGTCATAGTTTGCATTTATTGAGTCCAATGCATCCAGTGTCTTTTGGTTAAATAAAGTGACGACAGAATTCTCTGTGTATGTGATTTGTGTGACTTCATAGTGAAATTCAGCTAATAGGAGGCTTTATCTAAAGAGAGAAAGAGAGAGAGGGAATAAGATGGCAAGGATATACAGCTTTCTGTTAATTGTCACTCAACTTTTCAACCTTTACAGACCAAGACATCCCTCATTGAGACTCACAGGCAGCCAGGGATCCAAAATATGAGAGGCACATTAACACTATATAATAATTTTCTCTAATCAATATATATATATATGTATATATATATATATATATATATATATATATATATATATATATATATATATATATATATATATATATATATATATGTAGTCTAGTTATTCATTTAAATCATATTGGAATAATTCAATTTGTATAATTAAACGATATATTAAAACACACACACACTCACACACACACACACATATATATATATATATATATATATATATATATATATATATATATAAGCAAGATGGGTATAGCAGTCGGTAACCTTGTATTGGGTTTGCTCAGATGAGGGAGTGACAATTAACAGAAAGCTGTATATCCTTGCCATCTTATTCTCTCTCTCTCTCTCTTTCTCTCTTTAGATAAGCACTGTGCTGTCATGAGGAAGGTAAGCACAGCTCTTTTGGATTCTCTTCTCATTTAGCGGTCACATTTAGTCTTTAATTAAGTTGAGAGTGATACCCCGGCAATGAGCTGATGCTATCATGGGGCCGCCAGGGCACACTAGGTGATGAGGGCCCGAGATCGGACCAGTAAGTGCTACGTTAAAGCCTGTGTGTGTGTGTGTATGTGCGTGTATGGGCTAAGCGTTGCTTTCAGAGCTAAACAGCTGTAGAGCGGCCGCTATCAGATATTTATAAGAGGCTCATGAATATGGATGGTGGCAAGATGGGGCTGATGTTTGTCCTCTAAAGGGGATGAAAGGAGAATGCGCTCTCCTCCCGGAGAGACACAGTCAGGGCCGCTTGGAGAGGAGGGGTGGAGGGGGTATGCACAGTTTAACGATAGGGAGAGGTTGGTACCGAAAAAGAGATGACACTTCCTTTCCTCCCAATCAAACTCTGCTATTTGTTGGTCAAACTGCTTAGCAAGACACTTTCATTCATTCAACAATGTGTTACATAATCTACATTTCCTCACCACAGTTAGCAAAATAAAAATAGAAAATGTCAGTATATATATATATATATATGTGTGTGTGTGTGTGTGTGTTTCTCTAATACACAATGGCCACAATTAATGGGACTCTTTAATTCAATACTTTTTACAACCTCATTTTGCCAAGATAACAGCTCTGAGTCTTCTCCTAGAATGCACTTGACAAGAGATCAGAGGCCATTCCTCCATACAGAATCTCTTAAGATCCTTCAAATTCCCAAGTCCATATTGATACACTCTGACTCTCCTCTTCAGTTTTTTAAAGGATTCGGGACAGGGGACTGAAATTTGTGGGTTTGCTGCCAAAAAGCCTTTTTTTTTTTCATCTTACCATAGAACCCGTTCCGTTTGAAGTTCCAGCCGTGTCTAACAACTGGATATGCTGGGGTTTGTTTTTGGATGAGAGCAGAGGATTTTTTCTTGAAACTTGTTGTGATGTAGGTGGTGTTTGATTTGTATTTTTTTAGGCTTTCTGACCCTAAGACTGTGATCTTTGGAGAGTCTTTGGCCACTCAATCTATCCTCCTCACCGCGCATTAAGACAATATAGACACACGTCCTCATGTAGATGTTGATCAGTTGATCAATTTAGCTATTTTCTTACAGCCACTTTCTATTTTGTGAAGCTCAACAATCTTTTGATGTACATCAGAAATATACAATAAACAGTAACTCGTTTTTGTTGTAATATGCTGATTTGATGCCAAAGAATAACATTTCTTCTTGTTATTAATGTTGAAAACAGTTATTCATAATAATTATTAATTTTGTGTAAACTGTGATAAATTTGTTCAGGATTCTAATAAAGTCTTTAATCATAAATCAAACCAGAAACACGCTGGAGATAACAGGAGGATCACTGAAACACTACCCTGTTAACATTGACGATACCAGACAATGAACAAAACAGGGAGTATATATACAGGAGAAGCAAACAAAGGAGCTAAATGATACACAGAATTAATGAATCAAAAAACAAGGAAATTAACAAGAAATAAAACCACAGGAAATCAGGAAACAGGGAAAACCAAACTAAAACACAATTAAACTAAACTTAACCGTGACAATGGTAGGGTTTATGCACATTTTAGGGAGTAAATATTTAGTTTCAAGTTAAAGGTAAATATTTTGAATGCTCATTGCAACAATCCATAAGGTCACTCTATAAAGACAGATATTTCTACAGAATCCATGTTTTGAGATATACATGGATTAGCCACTTAGTGATATTAAAGCAATGACCAACATTTCCAGAAGACAGCCTTTTTCCTCTATGATGTTTGCAAATTAGATGAGCACAATGAAGTTGAATGAGCTCAGTGAAGTCAGGGTCAAGCTCTGACCAGTCGGATGGGCCTAAAGCATGTGACCCTGTACCTCTCGACTCCCTCCCCTTACATGTTAGTGGCTTATCCATTATGATTAATTGCCTGGAGCTAAGCTACCTAAAGTTGCATTAGTAGTTGCCAATTACCATAATTGCAATGTTTTAATATGCTTAATAGGCTGACATGACCTTGCCCAAGCGCTTGGCAGGTACATGGTGCGCAAGAGCGGAGCCATGTGGAGCAGCCATATTTAGAATATTATTGATGGAGAGTCGGCCCGTTGATTCATAGCTATGTTAGAAAGGAGAAGAGGTGAACCAACAAGGGACAAAAACATGCATTTAGGAACCATCGGAGTGAGCAAAAAACATTTAAAACGCAGAAGATGGACGCAATCGTCCAACAGAGGCCCCTCTGTTTGGCGTCAAGACAAGGGCCAAAACATAATGGCCTCTATGGTGGCGGCTTTGACCACGCAACCTTTGAAATACCTCCATGGTGACTTTGGCTGCGTAGGAGCACTGCTGGGACGTCAGTGTGGGCATAAGAGTGGCAGGGAGGGGGGCAGAATTTAAAAAATGCACCCCGAAAGACCAGAAGGGTCAATGTTTTGGTTTTTGATTCTTTTGTGGAGTGGACAAATGATCCCCGAAGCTGCACAATAATGTTTTTATGAGACTCTAAATTTTGAGATGAAGAGGCCCTTTGTGGGCGTGGAATAGCCAACACGTGGCCAACTCTTGAACAGTGGTAGTCCTACGGCATGTCTGTCGGTTGATCTTCGAACACTTTGCTCTAACAAGCAGCCACTTTGTTCCCATGAGACAAGGGCCACTCAGAGAATTAATTACCTAGAGGACAGGGCGAATCGCGCCAGTGCGGCTTCTGGAACCAGTGCACTGGCTCTATTCGGAGAGATAATGTTTCTCTCTCATCTAGGGCTATCCGCCCACCGCTCCCTGGGATCCCTGGGAACAAAGAGGCTGCTTTGCAAAGAGCTGGTTGCTCTCTTTTATTCTCTCACTCTCTGGCTCTTACTATTTTGCTATCTCTCTTCCTCCTTCTCTTCACATGCATTCTTACTAAATTATTTGTTTACAATTATACAGAGAATACACAGTTACAACATGAAACGAGAATGCCTTTTAAATTCCATTTTCATTCCTCAATTATAACTTGCAGCAAACAGGATATGAAGAATTGCAATGCGAGTTTGAATGTATGGAAGTACTACGAAAATGAAATTCACATAATTGCAATTTTAATTATTAAATTAATGTTTGTCAAGAGAAACTTAAAATGTTGGCTTGACAGAGTCTTGTTTGAGAGTTTAAAAAAGTTTGAAGGTTTATAGCAGGGGTCCGGGTCTCAGCACTGTTCCAAGGGGGCTACAATATGGCTTATGATGATTTAAAATAAGATAAAACAAGCTTTAAAATAAGCAAAAAATGAAGAATTAAGCTGATATCATATTTATTTTAACTTGCTTCCTCAACGACTGTCTTTTTCTCTTTAAGAACCAGGGTTCTCACGGTCTTGGAAAACCTGGATATACGAGGGAATTTTAAAAGTGTGAATTTTAGATGTGGAAAAGTTGGGAAAAGGAAATTGATCAAATCTTAAACAACTGAATTATTGATTTATTGATTGATTCACATATTCACACTTATGAATCGAATGGGAGCCAATTCTGAATTTTGCCCAACTCTGCGCTTAATGTACTTTAGGCAGTCATGAGCTCCCTTGGAGATCGGCAGCTTTTATCAGCATCCCTGTGATTTTTATCTATTTGAAAAGAATTAATTTTTTTTCCATTCCTCTTAATCTCTGTTATCTGAACCCACCGGTTCCTGTTTTAGATATTGAAATTATATAGCACAGATCTCCTCTAATATCTTTTCAAAGAAGCTATATGAATAATTAGTTTCAAGATGGCTTTCAGCCTCAGTCTACGGCTACGTTCTCCAGAGACCCCTTAGTTTTAAACTACTTTGCTTTACGCTAATTACATTGTTTGCTAATTGTGGGAAAAGACACGTGTGTTGAAAGACCCCATTATAGTGTCAGTGATCCACAGCGAGCCCTTTGGATCATATATTAATCTTTAGCCGCAACCTTGTTGGGTTTGATGTAAACACATGTGCTCTGAGGGCAACGTGAGATTTATTCAAATGAATCATTCTGATCATGCTGGGAGTTTTCATAATGTGAAACTCCATGCAATATACTTATACCTTCTCTTCTCAAGACTTCATTTCACCTGCTGGGAGACTATAGGGCACATGGAAGAGGTGCATTATGGGCTGCCGCATGCCTTCCTAATGTCCCTAGAGTGATGCCATATGTCTCCTGTTAACAGGGTGAGGGCTGCCGGACACATAATCAATAGATCAATCATAGAATGATCGTTTGCAATCAATCATCCGCCGCCTCAGGGTAGCGCTCTACCCTCCGTACCGTTCTATTGAACGGGGCGTAGTTATGACACATTTATTTCTATCCTGCCACATTTCTCTTTAAGATATGAATAGTGTGTTTGACAGTGTGCCGAAGAGCGCGGGTGTCGAAAACGAGAGCATGGAACACTACAGAGGAAGATCAGAGGAGGTACACTACCATGTTCAGCCATTCTTCACTTCCCGAGCCTTACACACTTAATCATAAAAAATCTATAAGCCAGCCCTGTGATTTAACACACATCTGAAGGCCTCTCTGTAGTAATCAGCCCGAGTCTGCCGGGGTAAAGCCTGGTATCCGTGTGCACCAAAGAACTCTGGATAGGTCTCCATCACAGCGAAAGTGCCGCATGGGACTCCGGCGAGCAGAGAGAATGTGATGAAAGCATAATGAAAAGCCACTGTGAGAGAGACCGAGAAAGCGCGCGAGGGGAAAGAAAGAGAGGGGTATTGTTTTGCGTCTGCATGCTCAGCTCGTCAGAGTTGCCATCTTGAATTCCATCCATTCAGATGGCAGCCACTGTGTAGGCCAGGCCTCCGACGCGTTTCCCTGCTGCGTTCACAACAGACGCATTGACACAGCACCGCTGCGGGACATCTGCGCCAAGGCGCGCGTTCGCATGCTCACGCAAACACTGGGTTGCTTTTGTGTGCCGGCTATGACGCAGAAGTTTAGTGACAAGCGCGGGGGTCTTGCAGGCTCTCGAATGTGTATGCTCAGGACTGAGGGTATTGCAGGGCAGGAGAGGTTATGGTACTGATGGGGGTGTGACAGGGCAGGGGCGTGCGTCCCGTGGGGTTTGGAGATATGGTCTTGCGTGGCACTGACCTTCAACATTCCTGGGTGTCTCCTCACTGTGTAGTGACGTGGGTGGGCCAGCCACCTTTGAACCCTGAGAAGTGCTTATGTAGGTCCATTGAATGGGTTGTAAACAATTCGGCTTAGATTTTTTTGCTGAACCCAGATAGCATGACATGTATTAATGGGTTTTGGTAACTCGTAAACCATTGCATTTGCTTTAATAGTCATGAAAATGGTTAATGCCCTGCATACTTTACAACAAGCAATATGTAAAAATGTTTTGTTCTTCCAGCTTGGTCATGCTGGTCTTTTGGTGGGATTAAAGGTGATTTTTTGCCCTTATCAGATGGCCAGATTGGGAGCCCAGACAGACTAGCTGAAAACTAACTTGGTCAGGCAAAGATTGTATATATAGCCTACCAGTATAGGACCAGCAAACCAGCTAAGACTGTTTTACGCTTTTCTCAGCAGGGTATTCATAGTTTATGTTAAAAAGTGGGCTCTTTTTGCATCCGGTCTGTTTGGACCAAACCCAGAGAAACAGACTTGCAAACCAACACTGTGTGGGAGTGATAGTCAATGTTATTGTTAGCGATAATGCCATGCGCTTGTTGTGTTGTTGTCCAGCAATCGAAACATACATAATTAATAACGCCGGGGCATGAATACAATTGTGCCATTGTCAGAGCCTTCTCACATTCTGAAGCACTAGACTAGATTATAAATACACTCAGTGCTGAGACTTCACAACAAATTCTCCCTTTTTTACATTATTAATGTCGGATAAATACTAAATCTTGACCGAAAAGAACACAGGACATCTTGCTCGATAGGCAACCTGCTCTTTCAAAAGGCCATCACAATTGTCACTCTCCACCAATTGGTCCCTTTTGGGGCTTCCTGGCATTTTGCACACAAGCCACTCATCTGTTGAGCGTGGCAGGATTGATGGATGGAGCTGGAGAAGTGGTGGGGGGGCTGGTGGAGGACAGGAGCCAGCTGGACCTGCCCGAACGAGTGCAGTGGGTCCTAGAGAGGGTACATCGACGGTCATGTCAGGGTTGAGTTATGGCGCCGGTCCCCCAGCAGGGTGTAGGGGGTGTGTAAAGCAGACACCGTGATGGATGAAGTCCAGTCTGTGGCCTTAAAGATGTTTGAAAAGGTCTAGATGATAGTCCGACATTGAACACCACAACAAATCACCTTAACTGCAATGACCGAATTGCTGTGTTGATGCACTCTGAGCTTAACTAGCCATTTTTCAGATTAATATTACGGAGACGGCAAGCACGTTCCCACTGACTCTTCAGTCCAGTTTCCACAGCTGGACACTCCAGCATTCAATAGCTCTTTGAAGACAACTTGAAGCACTCTGTGAGTGCACAAATATTGGCCCCAAGCCAAGCCACTCTTGTGTGCGAGCAGCCTGGTGCAGTTGAAAGGGCCTTTAGCCTGCTTCCTCAACACACTATTCATCCTGGGAGGCATAGACCAGCACCCCAGAGAGCACCCATGGATAACCTGGACAGTGTCTTATCCTAACCTTCAAACGCCTTGCTGGGAGAGAGAGTCAATGTCACTGCAACAAAGGCACATGTGAGGAAGAGCCTGGCCCTCAGAAGCTCGGGCCCACTAATTGACGGCTTGAGGGAGTGGAAGCGACATAGACAGAGAGGGAGAAAGAAAGATATGAAAGCTGCTAAACCCACCCCACTAAACTATTCCTCCTGGCGTATACAGACTTAAAATGCGAGTTGTTTTTTTATTTGCTTTTTCTTCTTTCATGCATTCAACTTCTTGTGCTTCGTCCCTTTCTTCTTTTCTGTAAATAGTAAACCCGATAAGCTTTTGAAATCCCTTATTTACTCTCTTTCCTGTCCTTTTGAGAAACTACTCTCCAACTTGGTGCACAACAATCAATTACCGCTGGCCCTCAGAACGTGGAGATTCATTTTTTTCCGGATAACTTTTTAACGCTTCGCTAATGCGGTCGTGGCCTTGCGTGCTCACAAACATGAAACTGGAGCGGCCCCAGTTAACACTGCATTGTACGCTAATGGTCACAGAGGGCCCAGGGCCAATATTTAATTGCTGGGACCAAGCATAGCGAAAAAGGCGATAAACCAATTAATCCTCTCTGTTTCACCTCCAGTATGGGGAGAGACAAGGGGGATGAGGCTTTCCTCCTGAGGGGATGCCGAGCTCCTTCACATCCAGCTGTCACCATATCAGCTCATCATTCATGTTTTGGGAAACAAAACCTTGCAACTTGCAAATGAGAGCGTTTGATTGGAGAAGGATTGTGAGTAACAGAGATTTTTCTCAATCTATCTGACTGAATCTGATTGTGACAGACTGAGAAAGAAAATTATAAGCCATTTTCTTTCTTGCCTTTCTTGCAAAAGTATCTTGGGTGCACAATTGAACTTTACTCGACTGTGTACTGTACCCATATCAGACACCGAATTGTATTGGCATACGCTGCAAAATGTAATTTGCTATTTCTACCTGAAATTACCCTTAATTATTTCTCTCTTTTTTTCTTTTTTTTTGTAAACAAATGTAGTTGTCACATTAACTAATATTAATAGCAGTTAATTAACCACAAAGTAGACAAATATACATTCATGTTCAAATCTGATAACTTTATATATATATATTTTTAAAATACTTATATATTTTTATATATATTTAAATGATTGTTTTAATGTTCTTATTTTGTAAAATACATTGTTTATGAAATTTTTTCTTACTTTTCTGTTATTTTTTTGTCCAATTTTCATTTATCAATGTAGATTTCTTAATTCAATTCTAAATTAGTTTTCAAATCTATTTGATTCTAATCCTTTTAGGTATATTTCAGTTATAATGTTTAGTAAATTATCATGCTAATGCTGTAAATTATACAGGGCAGTGTTTTAGACTGATTCAAATCAGTAACTCATCTTTTGAACAATTAAAACTTCTATTAAAATAACATTATCTTAAAAGAAGAGTCGTTCTTTTTCAGGATGCTACACTGTTTGTGCCATATGTTTCTGACTCACTAAAAAGAAAACTACTTAAAGTAGGCATATAGTAAAATATCAGTGTAAAGTATTATCAGGATTGTTTAAATAAAGACTGTAATTAATTTACCCCACACAGATTTCCACTTCAGTGATAAAGAAAGGCTGAACACATAAAACCTAATGTCCTAAATCTTATGGTATCTTTTAACTAATCATTTTATTTCACTGAAACCGACGTGGTTCAGACCTTATTTTGACCCAAACTTATAGATTATTCCAGAAGTATTTGAAGCCGTCACCTCTGACACCACCTGTCTCCCCTGTCGAACGACCGCTTCCTGTTGGCTGTGAGCCCGATTAGGAGTGTTAACGGTGTGAAAGTGTCACACGCATGGTGCAAAGAGCAAGAGGACAGTCTTCCTGACCTTTGTTTTGATTTAAAAATCAAACGAGTGCCAGCAGTATGCCGAGGGAGCGCCTGGCACAGGGTTGACGGGATGACCTCTGACCCCTGGGGGCGTGTTGAGGGAAGATCGGCTGGGTTTTGCCCCTGAATGTCAGGCCCCTGGGCAGCAGACCCTCACAGGCTTGGTAATGATTTATGGGGCAGGGGTGTCATTGATGGCTGCTCGGCCCTGGGGAGGCCCTAAATGGTAGTTTTGACAGTGCTGAAAGCAGAGGTTAAAGGTGATCAATAACATGGCTGGTGAGGAGGAGAAGGAGTAAAAAGAGAGGGATGGAGCCTGAGTGCTTTTTTTATATGTCCGCACTCATTATTTGCCACTTTGTGTCGGACTTTCTCTTTTGTATCTCATGAGCAGATCTGTTCTCTCTCTGCGTAAGAGAGGTGGATGAGTGGGCACATTTCAGTGATGAATATTGGACATTAGCATCTGTCTGCATTCTGTTTGTTCTCCGTGCCTCTGCTGTCTGTGATTACCTCTATTGTCCACTATTTAGTCATTGAATAATGTCTCTTTGTCACTTCCCCAGGACTATGTACATATTAAAATGGCCTGTACACTGCAAAAAGTGATGTGCCATTAGCTTTTTCTCGCTGATCTGACCCTCATTTATTACTTTCATTCAGTCACATTAGGAATTTTGTTCAAAGTTACTTGACAAAACTCTTGTCTTGTTGTTTGTAAATTGTCCAGGAAACTAGCTGTACACAGGGTTTAATTTCACATTGTACATTTCATTTTTTTCTGAAGTTATAAATATTACAAGGATACATTTGGATTAAAATCTGATAACTTATTTTAAAATTAAAGGATTTTTAAATGATTATTCTTTATTAGTATTTCTTCATTCTTTTAATTGAAATATTTTAAGTCATTCTTTTTTACTAAATTATTTTTTAATAATGATTAAAACGCTGCATTCGATTTTTTAAAAATAATTTAAAAAGTTTTTATTTAATCTTTCTATATGAATAATCTTGTTTTTTAAACTACATTCTTTTAAAAATGTATTTATTCTTAAATAATTATTCATATATTTAAAATTTTTTGAATAATAATTATTTAAAACACTCAATTTAATTATTTTTAAAATACATTTAAAACGTTTTATTTTATTTTATTTTTTTATCAAATCTATTTACAAAAGCATTTTTCTTAGAATTTTGTGTAACGCTTTAGATTACAGCCTGGAAAGTACTGTGTAATTAAAGTGATTTTACAGTGTAACTTTCTGTAATTATTATGTAGCTATAAAGTACTTACATGTAAGTATAAGGGAACAATATGTAAAGTTTGGGGGAATAAAGGGGTAACAACCAGGAGAATAATAAAAAAAAAAAATATATATATATATATATATATATATATATATATATATATACTAAAAGTATTATAAAACTAAGGGGTACTTATTATACTATTATGATGCAACAATCTTACATTTGGGAGCAATTTAGCAAGAACATACACTGCATACCTTTTTGTAATAATGGTGTACCAATACATACTGTATAGGCTTTTTTTTAAATTACAGGGTACATATATGCATTTATACAATAATCTTTTTTAACAAAAGTACACTAAAAACTAAAACTATTGCAACTTTTTTGCAGCTTAAATATTGGGGAAATGTACTCTTGTTTCCTGTCGTGATGCATGTTACCCTCTTGTTCCATGTAGTTACAGGGTAAGTACAATAAAAATGCATACACAATCTTATATCACTGACTCGGAAACCTTTATTTGAAAAACAACTTAATTCAAAACAGATTTACAACACATATTTTACGTGCTTTACGTTTTAAACTGCATTTTTTAATCAACAATTCATTTCAATTAAGTGACAGAAAGTAGCACGTTTTGTCCCCTCTTTTTTTCTCTTGCTTGGCTTCTTCCTTTTGTTCCTCTTCTTCTTTTTCTTGCTTTCCACTGATGAATCTGAAGAATAAATCATGTCTCTTGCCATCCTGTATTATGTATTAAAAGAAAATACAGTACACCCAGAAATACGTCCTCACTCATGCCATCCAAGATGTATAGGACTTTCCTTCTTCAGATTAACACAAATGAAGGTTTTTAGATAAAAAAAAAAAAAAAAAAACATCTCTGGGAATACAAATAATGCAAGCTCATGTGTTCCTAAAAGTTGGAGCATCAAACAGCACATATATGCACTAACTGTATAATCCATATGGCCCCAATGGATGGATCAATTTCTTCTGAAGTGAAACTAGATAGGTGTTTGTAAGAAAAGTTACAATTGTTTAAACTTTTTTACTGTAGACTATCGCTTCAGACCAACTGTAATAAGTTGTTTTTCAAATAAAGGTTTCCGAGTCAGTGATATTAGATTTTGTGCATGTATTTTTATTGTACTTACCCTACATGGAACAAGAGGGTAACAAGCACCACTTTAATTTAAGGCCCACAATGTCACACTTACCCTGTAACTACATGGAACAGGAGGGTAACACGCACCTGTAACTACATGGTACAAGAGTATATTTCCCAGTATTAAAAAATTTTTTTGCAATAGTTTTAGCTTTACTTGCCTTGAAACATGTCAGCCAAAACTTAAACATCTGCACTTATGCCATAAAAAAAAAAAAAAGTATAAATTCATAGATACCCTGTAATTTTTAAAAAGCCTATGCAGTATGTATTGGTACACAGTTATTACAAAAAGGAACGCAGTGTGCTCTCGCTAAATTGCTCCCAAATGTTAGATTTTTGGATCATAATAGTAGAATAAGCACCCCTTAGTTCTATAATACTTACAGTATAAATCATTTTTTACCCCTTTATTCCCCAAACTTTACATATTGTTCCCTTACATGCAAGTACTTTATATAATTACAGAAAGTTACGCTGTAAATTCGTCTTAATTACGCAGTACTTTCCGGGCTGTAATCTAAAGCGTTACTGAATTTTGGGTAACACTTTATTTTACAGTGTCTTTGTTACATGTACTTACAAGCAATTATGCATAATTACATGCAATTAACCCTCAACCAAATCCTAATCCTACCCTAATCCTATAGTAGGCCTACGTAGTTGCTTAATATTACTCAGTACTTAAATATATAAATACACTGTAACAATGACACCTTAAAATAAAGGGTAACACTTTATTTTACAGTGTCCTTGTTACATATGTTACATGTACTTACCATAGCAGTAAATTATGCATAATTACATGCAACTAACCCTAAACCAAATCCTAATCCAACCCTAACCCTATAGTACATGTAGTTGCTTAATATTACTCAGTACTAAAATATATAATTACACTGTAACAATGACACCTTAAAATAAAGTGTAACACAATTTTGTATGCTTGACTTACATAATAGTCACATTTTCTTTTATTACCAGTTTTACCAAGAAATTGTTCATTGTTACCATTGTTGATGTTTCCTTGTGTTTTTTTTTTGTTTTTTTTTTCTCTCTCTCTCTCTCTTCAGCCTGTCACGGCTGCATTTACATTACATGGTTCAAGTGACCCAATTGTGATTTTTTTTCCTCCCATGTGGAACAGACCGGAAATGACCCACAAACGTATAAGCAGGACAAAAAGCACATGGATACCGATATTCTCAAATTGGTTTTAAAGCCTCATTCATATGTACTGTAGAAAAAGAGCTGATATAAATCAGATACGTGCATTTGTGTCAGCCGTGTAAGTGGACAGATCGGACATTCCCCTGTCAATGTGAGTCACACGTCCTTGAAAAAGCGACAGTGGCGAATGACGTGAACTTAGGACCTGAACACCTACAGCAGCGATCATTGCTTCGCCAAAGCTGCATCAAGGGCTCTCCTCTTTTTTCTCCGCCTTCAGAGACCAAAGTTTTGCTGACCTTTAAAGATGGTGCGGAAAGCAAAAGCCAGTCTGCGTCCATTGCAAATCGTACTGTTTGTAGGCCACTTCCATTTCCCCGGCCTAAGCTTCTGGGTCAGTACGTCTACCTTGGGTTGTATAGTGTAAATGCATACAGATATAGTCAACAAATCAGAATTGGGCATCAAGACCTGCAGTGTAAATGCAGCCTCAGTCTGCAGTCAATCTTTTCCTACTCTCCACCTCTGTTTTTCACTTTCCCAGTATCTCCCTCAGCTCTTCAGGCTGTTTGACTCAGTGGATGGTTTCAGTCTTGTACTCTGAGAGTATGTCCCCCTCCCGTCAATAAGGAGCTCTCAGAAGTGAGCTGATTAAGATGAAGACCGGGCTGCTTTCCCTAATCACATCCCTGCATCTAAATCGTCTGTGTACATTTCTAATTACGCAGTCGCGCGCTGCGTCCTTCAGCTCAGCGGCAGGTCTCTATTTCATCTCGCTCCGTCTCGCGCTCCCTCCTTGTCTCCCCTCGTTTCATCTTTCTCATTTATTTCTTTTTGTTGATGTTGTTGTTATTTTGGCAGTTCTCTTCTCTCTTGTGGCAGTGTTTTGGAGGGCAAAGAGGGTGGGCCTGAACCAGAACACGCAAGGAAAAGAAAGAGATTTCAAAGATGTTGGTCAAGATGAGTTTGTGGGCGAATGCCATTTTACGTGTTTACGTGTAAAACAGACATCTGATTAGTTTTGTTAAAGGAGAAAAACCTTCATGTGCAACATATTGTTGTTGAACCACGGCCATTTGCAGAATTGTGGAAATGCAAACAATCACACAGCACAACAAGTGTTTAGGCTACTTATCTGGCTTATATTGTTTTTTAAAGTGCCGAATACATTGTATGAAAGACCCTGAGAATCTCCCAGCCCTTGTGGCCGTCCTATTATTTACCATAGTCTTCTTTTAGACTCTATATGGCATTTCATTTTTTCTTCTCTTTTTCTTCTTTTCTTTTAGCGCAATCAACCTTGTGCCTTAAGTCTTGAAAAAGCAGTCACTTAGAAGAATGACCACCACCACACAAAGGCTAGGTTTTGAATGTGAAGTGTTGGAGAACCTATAGCTTGACTTACACCTTTGAGAGGAAGGCCTTCGGGGTGAGTTATTAACTTGTGACCTTCCCAAGAAGCTTTCAGCTTTAGAAAAAATTACAGGGGGCAGAGAGCTGGACATCTGTACTAAAACATAATATTTGAGGTGTAGCATAGGACACAAGAGGAGTTCAGGACTGTTCTGAACATTCTTTTTAATAATTTGTACATTCGTATTATTCAGCATTCATATTATTCAAAAGGCACTTGATTCTGTCGTAAGACGCACTATACCAGCGCATAAGCGAATGAAAAATGTGCTTATTAATTCATTATTAAGCCTCAGCCCAACAATAAATATTAAAGGAATATTTCATTGTAAATACAAATTTGAGATTTACATGAGACTTATATGATAGAATTTCTTACCAACCTAGTCTGTGTAAAGTTATATGCAATTGTTAAGAGAGCATTTAAAAAACAGGGAACTCAAAAACCTCTTCATGATTTACACAATAATACAAGAAATAGATGTGTGCAACTTACTAGAAAAGTCTCATTTCAAAAGGACAATTTCAGATTGAATAATAAACATTTTTGCTGCTTTCACAGAAATATGAGCTTCGGGTCAAATTTCTGCTCTGAAACTGTCTGGTGTGACTGACCCACTGTATAAATACTTTTTTTAATTTAATTTTTTTTTATAAAGGTACAGTTAAGACCTTAAAAGCATGTTTTATTTAATGTAAAATATTCCTTTACAGTTCTGAAGATTCATTACATCACCAGAGCTTCAGCACAGACAGGTGCTTCAACTCACTTGAAGCAAAAGAAGGAAGCAATGAAAAGGTTGGAGGACTCTCCATGACTTCACTTGTATCCTCTATATATGGGTCTGAATTTGAGAATCGAATTCAAAGAGGGTCCATATAGATACAAGACCCCGGCATCATAAATAACTCAGCATCTGACTCCTCCTGTGCTCAGCCGAAGCTTTTCATATGGTAAATAGCTGATTGCTGTGTGGCCACATTGTTGCCCTTCTTTCATGCAGCTCTAAGGTGAAACCTTGAGGTATGGAATAGAGAGAATTTCTGATGAAAAAATACATTTTCCCTTCCTTCCTCCTCTGATTCTCAAGCACTCTGCCCTTCGCTGTTGGGGTCAGGTGTTTATTACATAAATGATAGCGAGTGGAGAGTGGAGCGTAGGCAGTGAGTGCAGGAGGCGACGGTAGACAGAACAATGCTAAGGATTATCAGATCACTTGCTGGGTATCTTTGGTGATGCAAGTGCGACCGCACAAGTCCCTGCGTGTCTCTGCCTCTCTGTCTTTCCATCAGTTGCTTTGAAGGGGACAAACACAGCCTTGTGTAGCAGCATGCACTATCACGCACCACAATGTGTGGCCGGCCCCTCGCTGAAGAAATTCTGTTTAAAGGGGCCATATCATGAGGAATCAAATTTTCCTTGGTCTCTTGACATAAAAGAGTTCATTGTACAATGAAAACATACTGTAACTTTCAAAACTAAAAACTCCCCCCACAGTTAAAATAAGAGCATTTATTGAAAATAAGCTGCAAAAATGGCTCGTTTGGAACCTTCCAAAATTCCCAAACACCAGAATAACTAAAGATAAAAGAAAATGTAGAGCTGTTTCTGACTATGTATTGCACTTACTGCTTTATGCTTACAGAGGGTCCAGTGTTGCATATGAGCACTCTTTTTTTTCTTTTTTTTTATCATCCTGACCATTTCAGTCTGATCTTCACAGTTTAAGTGGCGTGTTTCAGCATGGTTTATTTTGGGAACCAATGTATTGCAGGTTTCACAAAGAGGTTGTTACTGAAGATTGTTGGTGTTAAAAACTACATTAGACCCAAATAAAAACACAGAACCTGTGTGTTAATATGGAAGTGCTGTTACTCATTTCAATGGGAGTCTTAAAGGCGCAGCACCAAAATATTGGCCTGTTTAGCTCTTCGGGTCAGCAAATATTAGGGCTAATAAAAACATGTGCTTAACAAAATTATCTTGTGAATATAACAGAAAAATTCCAGCTGTCATCATTTACTCGCCCTCGTGTCGTTCGATACATGGATGACCTCCTTTCTTCAGCAGGACACAAAAGTTGTGTCAAAACAAAAGTTGTGAGAAATGCCTGTTTTTTTTTTTTGTTTTTTTTTTTCATACATTGAAAGTTGTTGTTATTCAAAATATGTTTGGGCAGAACATCACAGTTAATTCATACAAGTTTGGAACAACATGATAGTGAATTTTCATTTTTGGGTGTACCGTCCCTTTAACAGCAAGTTTGTTAAACAGACTTCTAATGAGAAATCTCACAATACATTCCAAAGGTGCTGGAAATCTTCACACCCTCTCAGAACAAGACACAAATTTAACAATACCATTAAATGCATTATTCAGCCCATTTGTTATAATTACTGGCATTGTTGTGGTGTATGTAATGTCATTAATAACAGCTCGTGCCCGAATAATACGCTTAATGTTATTTATCTGTAGATAGATGCGGCTAATCCTCATTCATTTGCTCTGGATCAATGCAAATCCGCTAGCGTGAGCGAAATCCCTCGCAGAGCCTGTGGCTCCTAATGTATTTTCCCACCATTAACCAGCTATAATCCCTGCTAATCATTGCTAATCCACATCTCCTGTGTTTGATGATACTCTGTTGATGAAGGAGGTGGCGTTGTGTCTCAAATGCCCAGGATCAGCCCGGGTCTGTAGTTCGCCAGACGTGGGCATGATCCTGGAAGTGATTTGTGCTGTGGAGAGAGGAGCCACTGGGTTTGCAGGTAAGCCTGGTGGCATTGGCCATCCCAGAGTGCATCTTCCTGTTGTTTGGCCTAATTATGCATAAGTAACAAAGCTGTACTCATCAGACTTGCAGATTTAAGTGCTGTTCTCCTATAGATTGTCTTTAATGGCTCTGTTTCTCATTCAACCTTTAAGCTTTTAGTGTCTTTATTCACTAACTTAGAGTGTCTCCATGAAATTTGAGAACTTTCAGGACTTTCGAAGACAGTTTTGTAATCTAATTTTTGCATAAAGCACTAGTCAGTTATATCTTATGGTTGTTTCGTAACCATCATGACATTCGATTATAACACTCAACAAACCATCATAATGACTTCCGGTCTCACATCAGGATATACAGTATTAATGTGCATCTTGTGTGCTGAGAGTTTAACTGATGGTCACTGGAAATGTATGGTCCAGTATTTAATGGTTCTGTGCATAAGTCACTGTCAATCTGGGCATACATCCCATTTGAACAAAAGCCTAACTCTTTGGGAATACAGCCTGCTGTGGACATCCTATCTGCTTTCTTACAGAGCTGTCGTTCATAGTGACATCTGGACAAACTCTGGCCCCTGAGACTCATTCCACACACACATTCATTCATGGTTTACTATGCCTATTTATACCACAGTGGTAAGTCATTTTTAGCTGCACATTTGGAAAACTGCAGAACTTGTATAGTTTAAACAATAAAAATATATACCCTTTTACTCGAAATAATTGAATTATCTTGGTGCCACACATTCTCATTCCAGGTAGTATCACTTTTCAATTCCACAGGTAAAAAAGAGCCAATCTCCCAAAAGCTCTTCTTCACGTAGACACACCTGTGCCACCTTTGCCCTGAATCCGGGTGGGCTAAAACCTGACAGGTAGCTGCATTTAAAAAAAGAAATGCTTATCTCTTTCCTCATCTTTCTGTCTCATTTTCCTCTTTCTACAACTGGTCAATAGATATAACAGGTTAGAAATATCTGTATGATTTGGACTATAGACTGTAAAGATTTGGGAATAGGTTTCCATTTTAGCAAGCTAATTATAGTAGAGGAAAGGCCAAAAGACAACCTATAAAAGAAATGGTCTCACTTCTAACATTTTTTTTTTTTTTTAAGGCCAGCAGATTTATTTAGACGTTTTTTAGAGATAGGTGTTGGCATGTTATTAAAAGAAGCACATATTTTGGGAACCAATGGATTATTATTATTAGGCTGACTTCTGAAGAGGATTGGAAAATTGAACAACGAACCCTAGCACCGCAGCTCGTGCATTTACTCTTTACGTCGTTAGGGGGCGCTTGGGAATCACTGTTTCCTCATAACTTCTCTTCCAATGCGATGCCTGAATAAGTGGACAGACACTCACAGCTTGTATCACATATACTATAGCAACACAGAAATGTTAGTTGTCTAAGATAAATTGGGAGAAAAAAAAAAAAGAGAAGAAACCAAGGTATAAGAACTTTGTCACTTATGTTTATTTTTTTGGCTAACAAACATTTTCTCTGTTGGTAGCCATAGCCTACTGGCAAAGCTTGTTTAGGATGCTGAGCTTAACTTAACTGTACTAAAATTGTTCTTTAAAATTCCATTATTTGTATAAATGATTTTTACTTCATAAACTAAGCAATTTATAGCCTACTTAAAAAAAGTGGCTTTTTGCAGGTTAGGCTATAGTAACCTACGTTATCTATAAGCACCTCAAATCCACTCGCGAACGGAGAGCCGGGGGGAAACGAATAAAAATAAAATAGTCAGTGATAAAATGGGCAAATATTTATAAATATTGTTAACAACAAATGTTTATATCTACCATTTTAAAAGATGACAATGTAATTTTCCGTGAAAACTTTCTTGCTCTTTACGCTGCTCTTCACTAACAAATAACGTCCCATTTTAATCCGGGATTTCTTATGAGTGCTTTCAGTTTCAAGCAGCATCCTGAACTTTGATTATTCTCAAGCCGTTCTTAAAACTTATTAATCAGGGGAAATATATAGGCTATATTACAGAAAACTAACGATTAATGAGAGGCAGGAACAGTCACGATGAACTGAGAGTCTATAAGGAAAATCAGCACCATAAACGAATAATAGAAGATGCTTTAGAAGATGCTTAGCCTATAGAAGTAAGAAGCTTCTTAAAGATTTTGAATTTTGATTTGCGAGTCACGGATAAAAACAAACTATTACAGTAAATTCCCAAATCTAGGCTCATGTGAAATCAAACGAGTTTGCCCATGTCCGTTTATACATTTTTCATAGAAAATAGTCAAGATTGCTTTAGATAGCTAATTGGTTTTTAGATAAATTTGCATGGTCAGTAGCCTATATAATCTTGGTGTTCTAAAACATATTTTTCACAATCTAATGGGTTTTTAAAACAACCACAAAATGTTACCTTTTAAAATGCATAAACCATAGAGCATAGAAAATAATAAACTGGATGAAATATATGGTGTTGGTATTAGAATTAATTTTTTGAGGTATAAATGCACTATTATATAGACTTAATTGTGCGGTAATGTTATAGTGTCCTCTTACGCAGACTGTACAGTTTTATTAATCGAATTTTTAATGATATCTTAATAGAGCGAAAGCGAAATTTCAACATTTATAGCTCACAAAACATAATTTAAAATGTTTTTTTTCTTTTTTTTTAATCATGCATTAACAAAAAATGTATATGATCAAAGCGTGATTCCGTGCATTGTTTTAAACACATCATCCAACTTGAACGCTTTTGAGGTTTGAATCGCAACAAACAGAATCTTGAGAGGGATTTCAGGAAACCTTATTTCGTTCCCCATCACCATGATAGGCGTGAAAATGTGCTTCAAAAAAGACAGAAGTCGTGTTCTTGTATATATGTTTTATGTAAGTAATAAAATATTACTATAACATAAATATAAACGTGACTTTGCAGTCTACATGTCGCAATCAACATACAACCAATGTAGTAAACAAAACATTTGTAATCCACTGCAACATAATCAACAGAGCCGGACAAAAAAAGCTCCAAACACACGTAGGAAATAAATATATAGATATATAAATGGTCATAAATGAAATATTAAAATATCTTCTTGGAATTAGTAAGTGTACAAAACTGCCCAGAAAACAAAACAAAACAAAACGAACCCAGAACAAATACATATGTTTACATATTCGACATATTTACATATTGGAAATAATCCTGACAACTATTTATTTAAAATCTTTTCTCTTGTAATTTATTTTTATTTTTATTACTTTTTTGGAAAAGGTTGTATATTCACACTGTTCAAATAACATTTCAGAAATGAACACCTGCTGTCCAATGAAAAATGCCAGACCTTGAGAAACGACACGAAACGTTACCAGCCTCCTATTTTTTTTTTTATTTTTTTTTTACCCCAATCCTGAAAAGAAGTCCCGAAAACACATCCTTTATTCAGTAAAACAACTACTTTTCTCCATGTCCAAGCTCATGAGTAGGATGTAAAATTGAAGTAACATAAACTAAACGGACACAGCTGACATAGAGAGTGTCAAGAGTTGGCCAATAATCAAGAAGAACTAAGAGTACAGCACGATTTTTGGGCACTGAAAATTACCTGAGATATTTCTTTCTTTTTCATTTTGACTCATCACTCTCAATATGTTTCGCTGGAGCAGACTTAGGAAAGAGTGCCGGTTCAAAATAACACGAAATTGGAAAAGAAAATTGTAAACAAGTAAAGCATTAATGTCGTATACCTCGAACAAATACAGTGTAAAACAAAACAAAACAAACATGAAAAGAAATTAAAATAACATTATTATAAGTGCCTCATGCAAAGAGGGAAAAAATGAGAGCTCAAAAATGACTAAATATTGTTTCAGACAGTGTATTCATGTTGCCATTTTAACGTCTCTGCATCTTTAGACGATATCAGGTGCTAAGAAATGATCATTGTAAACAGTTCCTGCACTTGCTTGTATTGAAGGTTTTGACCAAGTGCCTGTTGTTTCCATCACGAATTTCACCTGTCTTTGTTGAAATTATAGTAAAATACTCGCTAGACAGAAAAAAAAAAAAAAAGATCTTAGCGTTAAACATTCAAAATAAAGTAAACGACACAAATAATACAGATAATCATTGTAATAATTAATCTGGTTAATCGCTTTAACAAAATCACTGTCCTCTCTCCTTTGTCCAAGGAGACATTGCCCTTTTCGTGGCTCGTAGCTCCCTTTTTTCGGCGGTGAAAGAATCGAATTTTTCCAGGGTGGCACAAACGATACGATTTTCGTAAACACTGGTACTGATTTGATAAATGCACGCGATGCGGACGCGGTACTTAATGCATTTTCACGTTATTCAGAATTAGTGGCGTCCCGTATAAGTTGTCCGGTCACTGTCAGCGAACTCTTCCCAAACTTTCTGTCTCTGATGTCTTGGGATATACAAAGGAGATAAACAAAATCCATTGTAGTTTATTTTGAAACAAGGACCTGTTTATGCTAGCAGTCACTGGACAGGACTCTGTAGTGTGTGGTGTAGAGGGGGTGTCTCCGCTTGCGAGTATACGTCCTCCATGGATGGATGAGGGACCCCCACCGGTGTCATTCTTTTCTCTTTCTGTCTTCTGTTGCAAAACCACACACGCACAACCTCTTTTTCCAACTGCAGAGTGCCAGCTAAAGAGGTGATTTCGTGGGCGGAGGGCTTGGGGCACTTTAAGAAATGGTTTTCCAGTGCCCCTTTCACTCCGACTTCGATGGAGGTCCTCTTCTTTCGTTTCCGGCCCTGTGCTGCAATCTTGTCCAAATTCGTGGGGCTGCCAGTGTTTGAATCTGTCTCCTCGAGCCATTTGTTTAGCAGAGGTTTAAGTTTGCACATGTTCTTGAAACTCAGTTGCAGAGCCTCAAATCTACAGATGGTGGTCTGGGAAAAGACGTTTCCGTAGAGCGTGCCCAGCGCTAAGCCCACGTCCGCCTGCGTAAAACCAAGTTTGATGCGCCTCTGCTTGAACTGTTTGGCGAACTGCTCCAGGTCGTCGGAGCTGGGGGCGTCTTCGTCCGAGTGGTCCTGATGGTGGCTGAACGGCTGCTGGGGCGACTCCATCTGGTTGTCGTGGCTACCCGCGTCGTCGTGGAGCGGGTCCCGCAAGCCGTGGTGCAGCGACGGCTGTGGGCTTAACATAGTGTAGCCCGTCTGCGAATAGACCAGCGACTGGTGACCATTGGAGGCGGGAGAGAGCGGGGATAAGTGGTGTGTTGTGGTCGGCGCCCATGAACCGTGGTGGCTGTTTTGCGTCGGCTGGTGGACCAGGTGCGATCTGTGGTAGCCGTTCCCCAGGTCTTCTCTGCTCTGCACGCTGGCTTTGTTGTGCTCCGCTTGTCCGATGTGGGTGCCGCTGGTCCAGTCGGTGTTGGAGGTTGGCAGCCACTGGTGGTGCGTTAGGCTCATCGGATGTCCCGTGTTGGTCGCTAGCCCTTGTAAGTACTCGTGATGCATCATTTTCTGCACCTCTCTATAGGTCGTCCCCTGGTGCATCCTGTCCGAATCCGGATGCATTAGCGGGTTCGAAGGCAATGAGTTATTCCGCGGAATATACTGAGCTGTTGTCGCCATGGCTCCGACTTAGAAAACTGACAAGCACTTCGGAGATCTTTGAGCTTTAGAGCCCAAAACGCAACAACCTGCTCTGGGAGGTCTTAGGGAAGAGCTAAGACACGCCTCCCCTGCGCGTGCATTGGTTCCTCGCCGACTACAGCCCACCAGGTTTCCTTATTACCTCTCGCGGGCCGCTTGGTTGGCTGCCGGGCGCCGTGATCCCAGTTACTCGCAATTGGCCGCTTTCACTAGACGCTTTCTCTTTTTTTCCTTTTCTTCTCCTCTCCCCACTAGTCAAGAGAGCGTGAGCAGCAAAACCGTAGGAAATTACTGGGCTTTGAGGGTTGTTTTGCAAATAACCACGTGGGGGAGTGTGGTACTCTTTTTGGTGGGGTGGAAGAATGACCCGCCTTGCATCGCCTCTTTTAGTAACTGTACCGCTCCTCTTTGCAAGTAGATTAGTGTTTTAAAGTATCTTAGGAGCCACCCACGAGAACGACGAAAAACAGTATGATACATTAAAAGATGTTTATATAGCAATATTATTTAAGTGTTACCCACATAACACAATTAGTTATGATTATTCAAGTAGGCTATATGCACCATCACGGAACCATGTCTCGAATTAATAAAACATACAGAAATACAGACCGCCCACACTGTAACTGTGACATATCAGACAATCTCTATCATTATGCATAAATGCATAAACAATCTACCGCCGACCATGTAAATAAATAGACTATCCATTTCATTTCATTTACCTTAATTAAACGTATAGGCTAGTACGTATTTGAAATAGGCCTATTTGATGTAAATTTTACTGAAAGTAAATTTCAGTAAAATTGTCATTTACAAATAGCCTATTTCAGTTGTTGCCTTATATAACTCAAAATTAAGCCAACAGATTTTTACAAACATACAAAGCCAAAGCTGCGGCGTGTTGACAATATCTTCACTCGAAGCATCTTTCTAAACAGTAACTTCGAGAGAAATCCAGTGTTTCTCCCTCCTGGCCTCCTCCGTATTCCTTTCCCGGCTGATCTGATTATTTTTCCCTTCACGTTTTGTCCCAATAGCAAATTACCAATTCTATGAATTGCAAAGCAGCCTCGGAGACGCTGAGGGGTAGAGAGGGGGAGATGCGAAGATTGAAAGGGATCTTTGCAAACACAATCACGTTCTTAAATGGAAATGTGGGGCTTTAAACAAATCTTACATCTCTCCTGTTCCAGTCGTCTAAAACTCCGCAATCAGGCACACGTTCGACTCCATCTAAAACCACAGCTTTTTTAGAAGATTTTTTTGGTATCACTTCTATTTAAATTATTTACCTCAGTGTATTTTTTTTTAGTTCACGTTCGTGTTTGTGTGTTTGTCTTGCTCTTTATGGGGTGTTTCCACAGGCTTTTGCGAGGAAATGTGCCGGAGAATTCAGACGTCAAACCAAAACGCTTCTCAGTGGTAAGTTTACACACTGCTTTTCCTATCTGTCCATCTGCACAAGCTTCGCGCGTTCATGGAAGTGTAACCTAAATGATGTTCTTAGGGTCACAAGTGCTCGTCACCACTCTGTCAAAGGCGTGGTTATGTAAAGCCACCATTTATTTATTTATCACATATGCAATAACACTCGCAGGGATATTTGAAAGGATATTTCAACATCATTGCATTTAATACCAAATTAAACAACATGCAGGTTCCTTTTATACGATATTCTTAAGTGGTTTACACCTGTATTGTAATATAAAGAAACTGCATTCTTAAGAACAACGTTATATAATTTAATAACTTGAGTAAAGCATCTTAACTAATATAATATGTGTTTTGGATAATGATTTAACTTCACATATTTTAAACTCTCCAGTGGCTTTTAAGCATTTATATTAGACTATTCTCTTTTTTTTTACGTTTGAATATATTGTCTGAATGTATTTTGTAAACAAAGTTTAACCACAGGTTTTTTTTTTTTTTTTTTTTCATAATGAAAAACGCGGTGGTTCTGCGTCCATTATATTATTACAAATTAAAGATATTTTGTGTGCATGACTTAGGGCGAGAATGAACATGTGACCCACAGGCAAGCAGATGACAGGATTTTAATCTAAAGCGTGCTGTATAGCCGAATGCAATCCGAGAGCCGCAGTTAACGAGGATGCTTCCCTGTACAGTTTCTCTCATTTGGAAGTCTATAAAAAGAGCGGTCATTTCTGCCCAGAGAGCTGCGTCACAGTAGCAGCACAGTCAAACTCTTCGCTTAGTTTGCCAGCGAAAGAAAGTGGTTCAAAAAGCGCCCAGATGCTTCTCTTTTTTCCCCCCCTTCGCAAAGAATATGGCCTTGTGTGGAGCGAGGTGAATTTTTCCTGGGATGCACGAGGTTGCTATGGAGAGCAGTTTGAAAGGATCACACTGATCCTGCAGATGAATGATTTGCCATACAGGAAAAGACAAATAATAGCCCTTGTTTTGTAAGATGGCAATGAAAGACAGTAGGGAACAATCGTGGCCTTTGAGTATCCAGGATGTACTAAATCTGCTCACAGAATTTTATAGCTCGAAGTTTAAGAAAAAGAAAAGTTTTACTCATCTCTGCTTATCTGTTACAAGTTGATTTTCTGTAGGTTATTATAAACAGGAAGCCTTGAATTAAAATAGGCTATAAAATAGGCTTTTCTGTAAAATTAGCTTTCATTACATCATTAATTCACTTGATATTCAAGTAGCTCTATAAGAGCAACGTTTTATTAACATAGTTTAATTCGCATACAAAATATCTCCTTTCGTTCACAAAAATATTGGATTCTAGGCACTAGTCTTCTTTTCTCACGATTCACGCGTCTGTAGTCACGTGCTTTTATCTGCACTAGGGACCCCCTCCACTTGAATATAATTAGAGTCTGATCGGTCAAACCCTCCATTAACCATAGGCCGTAAAAGTGCACAGGAGAAAGAGTTCAGAAAACAGCTAATACATGGCGTTATCTGTAGGTGCCAAATGCTAAAACAATTTCATATTAGAGAGTTTATATTAGAAAGTTTCATTGGTTTGACATTTAGCTTCTATTTTGAATGGCTGTATCAGCATTAGCCTGTGTAGAAATTCAAATTTCTGCATGTTTATTCATTTGATTGCATCAATAGACTACACTTTTAAAATATTCAAAAAAATGTTTAATCACTAGCCCACTCAGATACAAACTAAAGTTAAAATGCTGCAATCTTCATTCCAGCATAAAAAAAAAATAACAGAACAAATTATACGTAATAAATAATACAAATAAATACGTAAACAAGGACAATAATTATGATGGATTTTGATGTCTCTTTTGATGTCTATAATGAGGGGTAGCCAGGCCATTGAAGTGAACATTTACTTGGAGTTAAGTCCATTTTGACACTTTTAAAAATAGATACAAAATTCCTACCTAACTTTAGGAAGCTCCTTCAGTAGGGTACAATACTGACATATCGACTCAAACTTAAATGAGTGTTTTAATTAAAGAGTCTACTAAAGATTCACCTCTCATTCTGTTTTCACCGGTTGGCTTTGACAGACATGCGTAATGGGTACGCGCGCTTCTTGAGTAGCCACGAATTTACAGAGGCATTCTGCGCTTTTTCAGGTACCTCTTTCTCTCTTTTTTGGTTAATGAACTCAGGCGATTCCGCAAGCATCCCGAGGGAATGGAACGGGAATGTTTTCCTTTCCGTAAAAGGTGTGGGCTATATCTCTCCAACTCTCGATTTATCTTTGGGCTAATTAGGCGGGGCCCTGAAGACGCAAGCATGAATATTCATGTGAAAGCACAGGCGCGCAATTAGCCATGGAGAGAGTTCCTAACTTCAATCACTGGCCAGTGCAAAGAGAGAAGGGTACTCTTCCCTCACAGCCAGAGAACAAGCCTTTTTAAAACATAATGTGTAAGAGAAACAGCTAAGAGACTAACCTTTTTTTTTTTTACACAGTTAATTCTAGGCGCTGTCGGTACTTTTTTTAATGGATGGCAACCCTATTTATAAATTACAGGCTACCCACATAAAAAAAAAAAAAAATCCATTATCGGCATTTCTGAGGATTTTGAATAGATAAAAGTTCAGAAGTGCATTTAGTAAATCTAGTCATTTTTAAATTAAACGATATTTTAAAACACCAATTTCTTACAGTATCCGATCCTAGACAGGTGTTTTCAATAGTTATAGACCCAGACACCTCCATGCAGAGACTCAGGACCAACCCAGGACCCCCCAAGTATAGAAATCTAGATTTTCTCAATAACATTCTGTAATAACTTTCATTAAAACTCACCAGAACATAATGATAATTTAAATAATTACTAGAAAATTAATTTTCATATATCTTCTCCTCAGACACTCTGCAGTACCTTCACAGACCCCCAGGGGTCCCCTGCTTGAAAACCCTGGTGAGTTTTTAAACGAAATTAGGATGTATTGGATGCCAGATATGCTTTAACTAAAATAAATATGAAACATTCTATACATTTTGAGATGCTTGTAATGCTTCAGTGTAGCTTTAATTGTCAAATCACTGGTCATTTCTTCTTTTCCATTTCCCCCCATTCTAATACACTAGCATTTTAATGTAATGCTAATTAATTAATTACTTTTGTATTTAATATCTATCTATAATTATATGATTTAATTCAGGGCTTTTTTCGGTGCCTTAAAATTATCTGCTTTTATTTGATAAAAATACAGATCTTTTTCTTTGCAATCTCTTCTTCTTTCTCACACACATTCACACACCGTAACCTGTATTGCTGCCCGCTCTGTCCGCCAAGGCCTCAATCCTTTGCTTTGAATTCAAGGCGATCTTTATCCTGCCCCCATCCAGGTGTGCACTTGCCACTTGCTTCCATAAAGATGCGTTTATGTATGTATGTATGTGTGGAGGGGAACAGGGAGCTTTTGGAGGGGGGCTTTTTGAGATAAGCAGTGGAATTTGTGGCGTCTGAATATGGATGGCAGCCAGACCCTTGGTAAGCAGCTGATAGAGTGGTAAACAGCTTGTGGGCTGAAGGGGTTAGAAGCATGCTTCTGAATACATTGGGTCTCTCTTCCACTGTCTGCCTGCACAATGGTCAATCAACTCAACGTCACTTTCCCCTCAATCCCTGTGATGCAGTGGGTTTGTAATGTTGGACAAGCTGCCACTACACCCATCCGCTCACTTATCAACCGCTGACATTAATGTTCAGGCTTGGTGGATGATTGCAATAGCAAATATTTTCTGTTCACTTTCGCTTGATATCAAATTGTTCTTCAGATTTCAGGACTTGACCTCTGAATCATACACTACTGTTGAATGTTAACTTAAGAATCAAATTCCATTATATATGTGGCCTCTCTTTAGTCTTACATCTCATTAAATGACACTTTAATTCATTAATAAGTCATTATCAAACATCATATAATGCTGATCAGTAGTTCACAATCACATATTTAAAAAGTATGATTTTCATTCCCATCTAGAATGTTTTACTTGATGGTTAGATAATATACATTCTAAAAATGTTTTATGACGACGTAGTCATGACAGTTTCTATAAAGTGTAACCATGATTTTTTTTTTTTATATATGTTTATAATAATACACAGCTTAATGGTGATTGGGTTTCATAATTTCTTCTGACAGGACTAATGGAGCTGAAAGCTGATGATGATGATAGAGAAAATATGCAAACATAATTTCTTTGAAAGCACATCCAGAGATAAAAGATGTGATGCACATCACATTTAAACTTTATAGTTATTTAACAACTATTATTGTTTTAAAAATTACAACATCATGTTTCAAATACTCAACATCAATATATATATATAGGGCTGTGCAACGAGTAATCGCATCCAAAATAAAGGTTTGTGTTTACATATATGTGTTTATATATACACAATGTATAGTGATTGTAACTTGTGTGAGATGTGAGATCGACATCCGCATCTGTTTACGGCTAAGTTGTAGAGTGACATTATCAGAAAATCCACAGTTGTTTCTTTTCTTTCTTTCATCAAACTCAGCTTGGGAAATAACAGTACTTCTAAGAACCTTGTGTAGCCGTATTTAATCATTATTCAGTAACTTAAATATTTAATGATTGATTTGATGAACCTTGTGGATTTCCTCATGTAAACTGTCTGTTGCACTGGAGTGTGTCTCTTCCCTGGTGGCAGCCACAGTAAGGCTAACCAGCACAACGCCGCAGAGTTCCACATGTCACTGCGCACTCAAGAGAGCATCTAGAGGCCCTCACCAAACTTATTAATGACTTGCTTCCTTTTAATTAGATAATAATTCATGTTAATGCATGCCTAATGAACCCAAATCGTTCCCTTCGGTCATTCCGTGGAGTTCCACTGTGTTTACTCATTCTGTCTGTTTTTCCCGCTTTTGTGTTTTATTAGGCTCAAAGGGGCCTGAAAGGACCGAGCGACTTGCTTTAGAGACATCTGAGGAATCCATTGAAAAAGCCAATAACGGGATCAAGGGGCATTTGGGTATGAATTCGACCCTATGATATCTAGTTAGGGAGGCTGCTTTAGCAACAGATGCTCTGAGATCAGCACGATATGTTCGCACTGAACTTGTAGCCACGGGGTTATATGTACCTTATGTGTGTGTTTTTTTTCGAGGGCAGCTCTGTACTGGGACCGGCTAGGAGACGGTGATGGCAAAGAGCGGAGTGACCAGACCAGCTCCAGCCCAAAAGCGGTCACGACCAGACGCCAAGTGCTCCTGTCTCGATGTCGTCTGTGGTCAAGCACTCGCCGGGGCAGACTGAATTAAATTAGACTGCTTTTAATTGAGGATTGACCAGTCTGAGAGCAGCTGGCGCTTGGGTCAGTCAAGATAGCAAAGCCTGAATCCCCCCAGGTCCCAACTGCAATTTCAGCCCCGCAGGTCCTGGAATGGACTGGGAGGGAGAGAAGGCCAGAGCATGCTGGGAATGCATGGGTGATGATTAGCAAGAAGAGTTTATAGGAAGGCTTAGTTTGCTTGAGTGGAAAGTGTAACACACACACTCAGAGCCTGTTCTTGTGTGTAGACTAACTAAATCGGCTTAAGGTTCGCACCTCGCTGAAAATCTCCTCAATCGCCCGGTCGGCACAATTAATCGCTTCATTAATTAACAATCGCTGCGCGTGATACATCACCCCGACTGCGTCTTGGCAAAGTGTGCAACTTACAAGCAGCCTCCTTTTTCCGCTTACGACGTTTCTCTTCTTTCACTCCTCCCACCCGCTCCGATACTCCTCTTTATCTTTTTTTCTTCTGCACTCCTTTTCCTTCTTTAAGCAGCATTGCAAAAGCCAACTCTGCTGTTTTAGCACGAACAGACGCACTTTTCTCTCGGCAAGCAGGTCTGCTAACATTTGTTATCTATAATCCTGCAGGTCCCCGTGCAAAATGAGCATAGTAAACTCTTGCAAAGCCCTAATCCCTCCATTTCTTTTAGATGCGCTTTCTCTCTCTCACGCGCGCTCTTTTCTTTTCCATCTATGGGGTGGGAAAGTGTTCTTTTTTTAAAAAAGAGGATGCATCTCAGATTACGGCACTTATTTTTGAGCCCTTCTGAATCGCCAAACTTATTTTACCACCAAATAATTAACAATCCTTTTCTGGAAATTAAAAAGATTTTTTAATGCAATCTATGCTTTTATGACAGGCTTTGTTGATTTGCTTTTCAGAGTCCTTGTGTGTGGTTCAGAGTAGTTATGCAAAATCTCTCTTTGTATTCATACTGTACGCATTTATGGTTTGACTGTATGTGTCTGTTAATCTGGCTAGTGCTGTTGATTCATCTCAGTAACGTACACGGATGTGTGCAAAAAAGTTTTTGTTTCTTTCGCCATCACTCTCAATTATCTATGTGCTGATTTGATTTGAGTTCGATACTATGCAAATTATGTATATGAATGCTTGTGCGCAGTTCTGCTGCATTTTGTCTTGGTCATGCACACCCACACATGTAGCGAACATGTCGGTGTGTGTGTGTGTGTTGTATGGTGAGTAATAGCCAAGCTCGGTGGAAGGCTGTAGTGTTGACAGCATGGTAAACGATGCAGTCTGCCTACTGCAGCAGCTAGCCTGCTAATCACACACACCACATGATAATGAGAACAACCCCTGTCCCCCAACACACACACACACACACACACGACTAACCACAGAAAACAGACAAACATCCTCTCACACACATTGACCCATACTTCTACAGACAAATGGAAGACATAATGGTAGCCGGAGGCAGTGCACGCCGCATCTCTCTATCTCTCTCTTACACTCTCAGCTAAACACATCTCTATCTCTTTACTGTCCTAACACACACACATACACTCATCTCTCATACCAACAGCCTTCTGTCAGAAGAGACTCGGACTTGAGCCACACTTACATTAAGAATGTGACTTGGGATTTGACATGGAATCATAAGAAACAAAGTATTTAGGTTACACTGCAATGACTATTAAAATGAGTTATTAGAAATAAAATAAATAATACATGTAATAATATTTGATTAATATTCATAAATATACTATTAATTAATAAAAAAAATGTTTTTTTATAGAAGTCTTTTATGCTCACAAAGACATCATTTATTTATTCAGAAATACAGTAAAAACCCTAATATTGTGAAATATTACAATTTAAAATAACTGTTTTCTATTTCAGTATACTGAAACATGTCATTTATTCTTTTGATGGCAAAGCTGAATTTTCAGCATCATTACTCCAGTCTTCAGTGGCACATGATCCTTCAGAAATCATTCTAATAAGCTAATTTGGTGCTTAATAAACATTTCTTATTATTAACAATGTTTAGAACAGTTGTGCTGTTTAATATTTTTGTGGAAGCTCTTTGATGAATAGAAAGTTCAAAAGAGCAGCATTTATTTGAAATAAAAAAAAATGAAAATGTAAAAGTCTTTATTGTCACACTTGATCAATTAATGCATCCATGCTTAATAAAAGTATTTAATTTCTAGATCAACAAAATCTTACAAAACAGTAGTGTAAGGAAAACCTCGCACATCTTTATTTTAGATATGTATTTAAAAACGAACACAAATGATTTAAGACTTTAATTGGACTTTTGAAAAAAGGCAACATGTCTATCTTTTCCCCCTGTAAACATTTTACACACACCGAGATGCACATAATATTACATGTGATATATCAGTCCTTTCGGCTATAAGGGAATGAGGAGGAGTTGAAAAAGAAAGAAAGGAAGCAAGCAAACCCTCAAACTCAGACCCATGGGTACAAGATTGTAAGTAATGGCTCCTTTCTCAAGGCAGCTGTGGGCTATGAGAGATTTCCATTCAATTTTTCCTCTCTTCCTCACAACCCAAAAAACTTCCAGCTGCGGATACAACAGCCCCTACTCTTGTTAACCCATCAGGACACTTTGCTGTTGCATGAGGGACAGGAACAAGGGGGCAAACAGTCATCTGTCATTAAACCACACAGTGTACCTGACAAAATCTCACATGCTTTAAACCTAAAGGCTATTTATGTGACACAAACCTGAGCTTCGGAATTCCAAGACATTTTAGGCCTGTGCCAGGATATGAAAAATCACGGAACTTTGTTTGAGGTCACACGCAGATTTCCAGCGCATTACCCATGATTAACACATGTATAAATGAGGATGTTTTTTCCTGGCAAACTTGCACTCTAAGGAACGAAGATGTGCAAATGGGTTCGTTCATTTTAAGTGAGGTGACACTTCACACAGTCTCACATTCACACTTCTTTGTATCTTGCAGGGTGGCATGTGCAGGATGTAGACTGGAGCAGGTGTGGTGCCTGTAGGTCCTCTTTGCACCACATGTACTCAGGTAAGGCCATGGGGCATGATGTTGCCAAATGTGTCACATTCCAACATTTTACTCTCTCTCTCTCTCTCTCTCTCTCTCTCTCTCTCTCTCTCTCAATCACACAAACAAACACACTGAACCGTCTGCTTGTTCAGTATTTTCTTTATTTTTTTATTGTAATTTTCTAAATAAAAACAATGATCACAATATATTAAAATTAAATATTATTCAAATAATAAAATACACATTATTAATATTATTAAAAATAAATATGACTTCTATTATTTATTTATTGTTTATTTTAGATTCAGGTTTGTTCATTTTTATTTATTTAATATTTATTTATTATTATTGATGTTGTCATTGTTTAATAGATTAAAAAGCACTTGATGATGGTTTATTTTGTATGATGTAATTCCGGAGATGCCTTAAAAACAATAAAAAAAAAAAGTAAAACAGTTGTGTTTTGTAAAAAGTGTGCTTTTTGTATATTACATGGCTACTCTTCTAGTAGGAAATTTCCGTGATTATACCAGCAGGGACAGTTTCCCTGGAGCAGCCTGGGGTGCTGTACTCAAGGGCACTTGGAATTGAACCTGCACCCTTTGTACTGTCAACCGAGATCCTTAAACCTGTATTTGTGTAGCAAAGTGGTAAAGCTTCTCTTTTGACAGAGAGAGCGAGCAAATGTGTTTGTGTGTAAAACGTGTAAAAGCCATTTAGGATTTGACCCCATGACACTGCTTAGAGGCAGCTTTTCCTTGTAGTATACTTGGCTGCGAACACACTCTCTCATGCTCTCGCTCATGTTTGGATCTCTTTCCTCTGGTTGCTAAGCCACATAGACTGGCACGGTAGCAACGCTTGTACTGTCTTTCCTGTCTCTCTACACTGTCACCGTATGCTCGCTGTTGCATCAGTTCTTCCACAATCTGTAACTGCACAAAACTTTTTCACTTGGCTATGCTTACAAGCAGGGTCCAAAATTATCACCCACCAAGTGACAAATGAAAGTAAAAACAAATATATGCAATTAAACCACTAAAATAAAACATATTATAAACAAAATTAAAGTGATTGTTCACCCAAAATGACAATTGCGAAACAATAAATAAAATATACAATGCAAGTAAATGGGAAACGAAACTCTTTGGTTAACAACATTCTTCAAAATATCTTCTCTCTTTCATGTTCCACAGAAGAAAGAAAGTCATACAGGTTTAGAATGGCATGAGCATGAGTTTGATGATAGAATTTTCTGTTTTGGGTGGACTATCTCTTTAAGATATTTATTTCATATGGAAGCTTGTTTCTGCCACAGAATATTTTTATTTATTTATTATTATCTCGCAGTACAGACTTTTTTTTTCCCTCAAAATTGCCAGGTATAAATGTGCAATTCTGATTTATTTTCTCGCAATTGCCAGTTTATATCTCACAATTCTGTTTTTGTAACTCGCAATTGCCAGTTTATATTACGCAATTCAGAATTGCAAAAGGTTAACTTTCAATTGCAAGAAAAAAAGTTGGAATTGTTAGATAAAAACTGCATTTACCTTTTTTTATTTTTTTATTCAGTGGCGGAAACAAGCTTCCATAATTTCACTATGAGAATGTATTTTTGAAAATAAAAATTCGAAGTAAATTTTCATGACCTCTTAAAAATATTTTATAATAATAATATTTTAATAAAAAATGTTAATAATAATAATAATAAACAGTTTATTTGGCACCATGCTTAATTTCAATGCTTAAACCCTACTTAATTTCATTAATTTCTCAGAAGTGCATTAGGGGAAAAAAATCCCTTCATAGACAGACGCAGACAGTGTCATATTTAAACTGTAACTGAAGTTTGAACCGAGGCTAAAGTCCTCAGATGGTGATGTTCGAGGGGTACCCACCATCACCAAACACTTGTACGTGCACACACATACACACACACACACTCACTCCCCCTTACCAAAACTGAGAGGAGTGGAAACGGTTCCCGCTCTGATGAAAGGGGCCCTCTGATCGAAACGACAACAAAGGGCTCGGCCGCCTGTGTTTGGAAAAGCTTTCCCTTTCTTCTCGCCTTCCTCCTCCTCCATCTCCTCTTCTCTCGTCTCTGATCTTTCCCTCTCTCTATCTCCCTCTGCCCGGTGCCACTCTCTCTGGCAGGGCCCCGCTCAGCTCTTCGTTAGGGTGGCGATACAATCGGGGCGACTGGATTAAAAATCAGTGTGCGTCCTTGTCGAAGGCGCCCAGGATGGCGCACTTTGATGTCTCTCCGCAAATTTGAAATTCATATGTTGTCACACTTCATTTTATTCTGCCCTTCTTCTTCTTTTTTTTGGGGGGCTCGTTCTTTAGTCGCACACATGTACTGTGCGAAAACGTGAATGGGAGAAGATGTAAAAGCCATTCTCACTCGTGCCTTTCTTTTATTTTTCATGTTTCTACATCTTTTGGTGGGCGGGAAGAAATAATGAATCATTTAATTTGCTTTGATTGAAGGAGGCGTGATGGAGCCGCCGCGGTTCGGTGGGATGACAGTGTAGAGGACAGAGAGAGTTCAGAGGAAAAGAAAGAAGGAGGGGAGACGGGGGTTTACACTTTGATGACACTTCAAAAACTGTGTGCCAAAACTAAGCTATCAGCCCTATCTGAGAACTAACTAGCATATGTGTGCCCTCCTTTACAGTCCCCTGTGAAAACAAAACGCAACGCAACAACAAACAATGCCGGCAACAAACAAGGCCTTCTATTTCTTCAACCAACAAAACAAGAACGACGGCAGGCTGAAGTAATCTCATTAGCCTGTGAGGAAAAACAGCTATTAACGGCAATTCAATACACTGGGCAAATTCACTGCAGTTGGACTTCTGATCAATGTGACTGATAATTATCCGACCCGGGTTTTACGTTTCTCATGCAACCTATCCCACAATGCATTCTCCGCAACTTCACTGACCTCCCCAGACAGTAACAAATGGGCTTGATGGCTGGGCTGATGTTTGCGTATATGGTGTGGAAGGGGTTCTCCTATCACTTACGCCAAAAACCAAGCTTTGTCATCAATCTCTCCAATATCACGATTCCTTCTTTTCTTCCGAAGCCTGAATTCCCAGGCAATGGCAATACAGCCTCCGACACACGGCCCAACCTCTCGTTCTCCTCTTTATGACGAATGGGTTTTAATAAAAGCTGACAGAGTGATGAAATTAAAAGTGCGTCCCATGGCCTCCAATTGCTCCAGCTGCTCAATTACAGTGCATATCTCAGCACCCTCGCCCTCAGTTCTCCAGCATTGTCTTACATCACCATTGCCGTAATATTATTGGACTCATCGTCGTCGGACCCGATTGCTGAAGTCTAAGTCGTTGTTCTAATAGACACCCAAAGAGATGCATAACGCCTGTGCGTCTTCCTTTACCCTAATAAAATCCGCCAACCTCGACCTTATTAGCTTGTGTTATGTCGATTTCCCATGCTACCTCATTACGGCAGTGATGGTATACCAGAGGAGGTGGGTAAAGAGAACAAGTGTGCGTCTTTCTAAGGGAAAAGTCCCATAAGTACTAACCGACAAAGTCCTAATCTGCCCTGTCAACCCTTTTGGAAAAAAGCATCCTTTGTTTTAAATTATGCAGCATCCTTAATCCTGCTCTCATCCCCCACTTGTACTAATTTATAATCTTTTAGGTCTGAGTTAGGAGGGGATGGAAGGGGTCCCGGTGCTCTGTTAGAGGCCAGTAAACTATAAACAATGTTACTGCTATTCACTTAAAAAAATGATGGTTACAATATTACACATACGATTTTTGAGAAGTTAAGGCTTAATTTCTTTCATGGAATCTACTTGAATAAATCATGTAAAATCCCCTAAATTATTTAGTCTGTGACATAATGAATTGAACATTTTTAGTGGAATATGCTTTTTTATTTTAAGTATTTTTACTCAAAATTGTGTGAATTCAAGTGAATGCAAATTACCTGTTTATATTTGACTTTGAGTTATATTGCACAGCACAGAAACAAACTTGTTACTGCACCATCATTAGCAGAGTTATTGCTCAATGAACAAAGTAACATGCTTCAGAGTATTAATACATGCAGTTATTCACAACCTAACCACTGCACAATGGTAACGATCAAAACTTTAACATAATAGAAACTCTTTCAAATGTCAAACATAACTGAACATTAACAGATGTTTCCCTTTACTCAAAAACACATTAAATAACACTTCATTTCAAGATTTACTCTCCATTTCCAGCCATGTGCAAAGCATGCTGGGAATTAACAATGGTGTCTCTAAATAAAACCGGATAATTGAGCTAATTCTCTTAAAATAAATGGTAGCCCTTTTTCCTTAATTTTATCAGGTTTATCAGTTCCTCAATTCAAGCCTCCAAATTGTGTATGTTTCCTTAAAAAACTTAGGAAAATGTATCTCTTGGTTTTATTAGTGAAATGTTCTCAATATTTTCAATAAAACACTGAACCACAATTTTCTTAATAAAATATACATATTATTTTTTAATTATCACCTTAATTTTTTTAACGAAAATTACAAGACTCATGATTTTTTACAGTGTATGTAACCAAGAAGGCAATGTTTTATAACTAAGGAGCTCATTTTAGGAAGACACAAATCCTCAGAACTGCTAAAAAAATGTCAACCGTAGGCTCATTGGAAAAATGTGCCTCTACCTACATTTTTTAACCTAGAACTCCAAAGACGTACCTATATATACAATTCACTACAGATTTCAGCTGAAATGAACACTAGTGGCAGTAAAACACCAACAACTTTTCACACAAATTATGATTACAGGGGCAGATTGATTCATTTTAGAATGGTGCACAATTTCACTTTTAAAGTGCTGCAAAATATGCAACAAAATGTAATATCATTTTGCCGAAATGTTGCCACAGATTTTCTTTCAATGAGCCTGGGATGTAAAACTTTTTCCTGATGATCTAAGTCTAAAAAGTACCAACCTACCCATTGTTCCCAGCTGATATGGTAGTAATGTAAAGTCTCACAACATCATGTATTTTCTACATCTACCTAAACCCACATGCAATCTAGATGTTTCATGTATATAAACTGAACACACATACAGCAGAGCTGAAAATCTCAAAGTGGCACATACATTTTTTTTTATTATATTAACTCCATATCAGTAATAAAAGTGATCTAATTGCTTTGAGAAAACAAACAACACATAAATCAAAGTAATACAGGATTAGGAGGGTGGTTTACCTTGTCAATGATTGTGTGTGTGTTAGAGGGAGAAAGAAAGAGAGGGAGAAAGCGTATTGTGTACTATCAGGGGTCGAGAGAATTGGAAGACGCAGCAGCCATCGATGAAATAACCTTGGAGGGCGTCCAGACTGACGCCGTGAGTGGCAATGACTTGGAGCCGTTCCACGCAGGGCCTTTTGTGCCTATTCCCAACACGCTCCAAAAAGACGTCGACATTTAAACCGTTTCAGTAATTGAAAGGCTGTCTTGGAAGCCATCTGTGTAAGCAGCTCTCTGTTACCATGTTCACAAACTCAAGCACTTAATACAGACATTTCTATGAGATTTGTTTTTATAAAGGAGATAGCATAAATGCTAAGTTAGTACTTTTTTTTATTTACACACTTTGCACTGAGAAATGGCAAGCAAAATTGTGCTGTTGGAACAAAATTGCTATTCCCCTTACAAATTTTTTTTTATTAAGCATACTTAAGTAAATTTCAAGTATATTTTATAGTATACTTATATCAATGTACTAGTATACTTGTAAGTGCACTATTTCACCACTTTTTAGTGTATAAAAGTATACTTTTAAGTATACTTTAGTTGTGTACTCAAAGTTTACTACTATTAGTGTACATTCAACTACATTTATCATTTGTACTGCAACTATACTACAAGTGAACTTATATTGAGTGAAGTATACTGATAGCTTACTAGTTAAATACTTATAGCACATTTTATAGCACATTCAATATTTTCAAACAATGTAAGTCATGTATGTAAAACTATGTGAAAAAATGTTATAGGCTACACAATCAAAAGAGTAAACACAACAATGAATCAAGTATACTGTACTTAGAATACTTAATTAAAACAAAAGATTGAGTACTACAAGTATAGGCCAAATATACTTTGACTTTTCTGTCAGTATATCAAGCATACTTAAGTGTAATTTGAAGTATATTTCCGAGAAGTAAATTAAGTATATTTCTAAGAAGTACATACAAAGTAGACTGAAAGTATACTTTCATATTTTTAGGTAAGGGTTTTGTTGTTTTTTACAAGTTTTTTGCTCATTGCCTTTACCCGAATCACTCGGAGACATTCCTTTTGCAAATAGATAAAAAGAGTTTCATTTTAAGGGCTAAATTGTAGCACTTTTCAGTAGTTCAGTACATCAAACCATATTTAGCTGCAATACATCAAGGCAATTTGAACTTTCCAGCCTGCATCAATACACAATGAATAAATGGAGCTCCTACCCATAAGTGAGGAGCAGTGCTTTGATTAATTCATATACTGAAATATTAAAAAAATAAACTTTAAACTGATGATCTAGTGGGTTTTGATTTTCTGTGCATTATTTCAGCTTGGTACAGAAACGGTTTCTTTGCCAATTGGCACAGGCCTAGAGGGCACTGTTAATTCATGATCCACCTCAAACCATCCAAAAAGATTTATTTAATGTTCTCTGGCTGCCCACATTTTTTAAGCTGTGTTATGTGCACAGAAAATGAGTTTCTTTAAAAGAATAATGACACAAAGGTCAAGCACAAAAGTCACAGAGAACAAGTGGCACTTCTCTTATATGAAGTGCCTTAATAAGTTCTGCATACTGGTTATTGGAGCACTTGCAGAAAATATGAACAATTATTTGTATTGGCCATAAAAATTTGTATCAATTGATTTCTAAGAGATACATAATTGATCATGTCACTACCTAAACCGGCAAATGATTAAAAAAATCAACAACAAACAAACAGAAATGCAGAAATGGCCATGATATTAACATGCCCTGTGGCAGTTTACAGACCTGTCAGTTAACAGGTTCTCTTAGAGGGCCTGTCCTCTATTCTCAGAGCATCAAGATAAGTGGAAAGTGCGACTGTATGGCGAGCAGAAGAACTTGTATGAGTGACTTTGAGAGATAGAGAGAGAGAGAGAGAGACGGCTCAATGTAGGAGGAGGACGATAACTCAGACATCCCTTTGAAGCTTCGCCTTTACCTGAAAGCTGCTGGACAATAGATTTCATTTGTACCGGGCGTGTTTGGGTCCATATCGCAAACACTAAAAGAGTGGGTGGGATGGGAAACTGAGAAAAAGATTGAGGGGAAAAAGAGAAAGGGAGGGAAAGTAAGAACTAGGCCTTTGGATTCAAGCATCCCTCAATCTGGCAAGCACTTTACGGCTCCTTCTTCTGAGGAACTAAAAGAACTAAAAGCCCAATGCACTTAGTATCTGTTTCATCTCTCGTTTTGTGAAGCCAAGTTTGTTTTGATGCCTTCACTTTGAGAGCAGCGTATGCACAAGGACTAAGATTTGAGCTTTGTAGGAGACGCTGCCCATCAACAATCTGACTTTGCACGATCAAAGTTATTGGCTCTGAGCTGCGTAGCAATCCCAGCAGAGGTAGGCCCAACCGCACATAGACAAATTGATATGTTGGATCCACGAGGCACCGAATTGCCTCCACCACCTGAGGGGATGTAAACATAAACAGAGCAAAAGAGAGCTGAGCCCCTGAACCAAAGGTCCAGGGAGGATACGCTCCCTTCTTCAATAGAAAAAATGGGAGGGATCAGTTTAGGGTGTTTTTAATAATTAAGCTTGCTATATTCGTTTATTTTTCCCCCTAACTTCCACACTCCTGTGGTCTGTCAGTCTCTGGGGTCCACACAGCAGTTCTGCGGATACATACAGGGAGAGAAGAGTTGAGTCCTCTGATTGGGCTTCAGCATTTGTTGCCTCAAGCACAGGAATTGCCAAAAAAGCACATTGCCCTCTGTCCACTTCACCTGCTCAAAACCCTCAAAATCAGCATAATGGCCCTCCAGACAAAGTTGGTGGAAATAAACAAAGAGGAGAGGAACAGTGGAATGGTGAGTGGAGAGATGAGTTATTTTTTGTCATAGATTGATAAAATTATCCCTTATTTAGTCCATTGTCATGTTTATTAATTTTACCCAACTTTGCTCGTATTAAAATGGCATCTAATTTTAGTTAACGAAAATATGTGTTGTTGTTGTTGACAATTAAGCCACATATTCAAACATTTAAATACACTTCTATTCAAAAGTTTAGGGTCAATCATTTTTATAAGGAAATCAATACTTATATTCTGCAAGGATGCAATAAATTGATCTTACATCGTTAAAAAATTCAATGTTCAAATAAATGCTCTTATTTTTAACTTTATTTGAAAGAACTGATAGGAATGTAAATGTGTACCTTGAAATGCAATGTAAGTCGCTTTGGAGAAAAGCATCTGCCAAATGCATAAATGTAAATGTAAAGCATCAAAAAATGGTTTCCGCAAAAAATATGAAGCAGCACAACTGTTTTCAACATTGATAATAAGAAATGTTTCTTGAGCATCAAATTAGCATATTAGAATGATTTCTGAAGGATCATGTGACACTGGAATAATAATGGTGATAATTCAGCTTTGCAATTAATAAATGACATTTTAATATACTGTTTTACTTTCAAATTGTAATACTATTTCACAATATGACTGTATTTTATGATAAAATAATTGCAGCTTTGTTGAGCGCATGAGACTCCTTTCAAAACCATTAAAAGGTCCAGAAACAGATCCCCAATTTTTAAAAGGTTCTTGTGAAAACATGATTTCCTGAAGTAACATTATTTAGATAGATTATACATAATATAGACACCAACATAGATTAACACTGGTGGTCATAAATGATTGTTTTGTATGTTCCACTTCAATCATGACACTGCATTGTTTAGGTATACAGAAAAGAGTAATACATTAAATGTTATCAGTATCAAAGGTATTTCCAAAAAAAGTTTTTTAGAGTTGTACAATAACATATTCAAATGGTTTGATATGAGAACACTACATCTAGAATTGCGGATTCACTTCATGATGATGTGCCATGGGTGTTAAAGTGTGGTCAGGCTTGTCAACAGGTCAAAATGCTATACAAAGACCCATAAGAGATGAAAAAAATCAACACAGTATAAGCTCTCAGTGGAGCTAGTAATGAGTCGGGCCATGTCGAGCAAAAGAAAACATATAGTTCCATCACACAGGAGTCTTGTGGGGATGAAAAAGGAAAAAGGGATAGGAAGACAGCAGGAGAGGGAAAGAAAGGAGTGCGAGAGTGTGAAAGAAAGAAACGGCAGAACAGAGCAGGCTTGATATGATTTCAATGGAATGTTTGTTGACACTGATTCATGGCCCGGGGCCTAGAGATAAATGATTGAACAGCTCGGCTGTCAAAGCCAGAGGATTTCTTTGGGCTTGTGTTTCACTGTGCACTTTTAGCTGGAGGGAAGGTAGCAGTCAACTAACTGACACAGAATTAACCATGAAACACACTAAGCGCTCCCCCTCCTCTACAAGCGCAGCTCTCCGTAAAGCAGAGGGGCTCTACGACAGAGACTGATCTGGTTACACCACACCCACACAAACAGCACATATGAATGCTGTGCTCGCAGAGCCCAACAGGCATATACACTACATGTAATCAATTTGTACTTTAAGCATCCAGACTTAACCCCACAGCTCTAACCTCCTACTGTTGTACTTTTCTCCAGGGTTCCACCTACCACAATACCAGGAGGTATTCAGTGGTGTTCAGTGGCATCCTCAGAGTCCCTTCTAGGTCAAAAACATCCTCGTGCAAGACTAGAATTCAATTCTGTTCAATTAACAGAAACACTTTAAGGACATGAAAAAATATGTTTGAAAAGATCAGTCAACAGAAATGATACAGTAAAGTTATTGTGGATACCATGTCAGCTAAATTAATGTGCGTTTCTTCAACTTCAGGCACGTTATGTCCCGGGTTTTATGTCATATTGTCATGATCTCAGCCTGTGTTCATGTGTTGTGTGAGGACTTTTGTGTTATTTCCTGTCCTGCGCCATGTTTTGTAGTTTTTCATGTGGATTAGTCTCTGTGTCTTGTTAGTTCCCTTGGTTACCCTCGTATGTTCCCATGACAATTAACCACACCCCCTTGTTACCTTGTTAGCTAATTTGCCCTTGTGTTTCTCTTGTGGTTGGTCAGTTGTTGTTTGCTGTACCATGTTCCTATCCTGAGTTTCTTTGTTTGCCCTGTATTACCTGATCCTTAAAGGGATAGTTCACTTTGAAATTAATTTTTGATATGTTTTAGCTTACCTCAAGGGCATCCAAGATGTAGGTGTCTTTGTTTCCGCAGTAGTTTCAATTTTGATATTTTTAGGTCAAACCGTTCTTGTCTGTCAGTCATATAATGCAGGTCTATGGTCACTAAACTACTGCGGAAACAAAGACACCTACATCTTGGATGCCCTGGAGGTAAGCTAAAACATATCAAAAATTAATTTCAAAGTGAACTATCCCTTTAAATTGAACTTTACAGACCACACTGCTAGAACTGTCCGGTCCTGCAGATTTGCCTTGTACAACATTAGGAGGATGTTCCTAAAATTCCTTCCTATCAGAGCATGCTACACAACTCCTTGTCCAAGCACTTGTTCTATCCAGATTGGACTATTGTAATGCTCTCCTGGCTGGTCTTCCAGCTTGCTCTGTCAAACCTCTGCAACTGATCCAGAATGCAACAGCTAGAGAGGTCTTTAACGAGCCGATGAGAGCACACGTCACTCCTCTCCTCACAAAATTACACTGGTTGCCAGTTGCCATGTTTTTTTTTAACATGTACTGCATTAGATTAAACTGAGAAGGGTCATAGCACTTGCATATTCTTGTCCTACTGTTAGTTTAACTGCTTCTATTGTTCTCATTTGTAAGTCGCTTTGGATAAAAGCGTCTGCTAAATGAATAAATGTAAATGTAAAATGTAAATGTTTGTGTTGTTATTAAAGTAGTGCTTGCATGTGGATTCTCTCTCCGCTTCGTCCCTACCTCTCTGTTATCTATCTATCTATCTATCTATCTATCTATCTATCTATCTATCTATCTATCTATCTATCTATCTATCTATCTATCTATCTATCTATCTATCTATCTATCTATCTATCTATCTATCTATCTATCTATCTATCTATCTATCTATTCAATTCAAATTTATTTGTATAGCGCTTTTCACAATACATATTGTTTCAAAGCAGCTTTACAGAAAGTGCATTTCAGAAATGTACGTAGAAAAATACAGTTAGTTAATCATGTATTAATTTAGGGCATAACATATCGCCAGCGTCGAGTCGTCTCTTCACAGGCGTCGAGTCGTCTCTTCACGGGTATTGGGGCATCTGAAGTTTCCATGAGAGGCTGGATACAAACTGGAGCTGACGAACTCTATTTAGAGTACTAGCGTCCCGAGATAACAACAGAAAAGCAGATGTATAGATGTATAATGAAATAATTAGCATAGCTGCTGTTCATAATATTAATGCATTCGATCCGATTCAACTGTAGTATAAAAGGTAAGTATTATGTGAATGCTTGGCTAAAGAGATGCGTCTTTAATCTAGTTTTAAACTGGGACAGCGAGTCTGAGCCTCGAACAATATCAGGAAGGCCATTCCAGAGTTTAGGAGCTAAATGTGAAAACGCCCTCCCTCCTTTAGTGGACTTAGATATCCTAGGAATGACCAGAAGCCTCGAATTTAATTGTAGGGCGATAGAAGTTCCGTTAAATACCCAGGAGCTAAACCATTTAGGGCTTTATAGGTCAGTAGTAATACTTTGTAATTGATACAGAACTTAATAGGTAACCAGTGTAGAGATGATAGAATTGGTGTTATATGATCATATTTTCTTGACCTAGTAAGAACTCTAGCAGCTGCATTTTGGACTAACTGTAGCTTGTTTATTGAGGATGCAGGACAACCAGCTAATAAAGCATTACAGTAATCTAGTCTCGAGGTCATGAATGCATGAACTAACTTTTCTGCATCAGAAACAGATAGCATGTTACGTATAGCTTAGCAATGTTTCTAAGGTGGAAAAAGGCTGTTCTTGTAACATATGAAATATGATTTTCGAAAGACAAGTTGCGGTCTAGTATAACACCCAGGTCTTTTACTGTAGTGGATAAAATAACAGGACATCCTTCTAAATTAAAGTTGTATTGTAAGAGGTTTTGTGGGCAGTTTTTTGGACCAACAAGTAATACCTCCGTTTTATCTGAATTTAATAGCAGAAAATTACACGTCATCCAGTATTTTATATCTTTAACACACTCTGTCAATTTAGATAATTTAGTGTTTTCATCTGGTCGTGATGAAATATATAATATATATAAATATATATTGAGTGTCATCAGCATAACAGTGGAAATTAATTCCATGTTTTCTTATAATATTACCAAGTGGCAGCATATATATTGAGAATAGCAGAGGGCCTAACACAGATCCTTGCGGCACTCCATAGTTTACTGACATTATCTTCGCATTTAAACAGACAAAATGTTAGCAGTCTGATAAGTACGATCTAAGCCAGCTTAATGCCTGTCCATGAACACCAGTGTAGTTTTGTAGTCGATTTAAGAGTATTTTGTGATCTATAGTGTCGAACGCAGCGCTAAGATAGAGTAAAACTAGTATTGAGATACAGCCTTGGTCAGAAGCTAGAAGTAAATCATTTGTAATTTTAAGGAGCGCAGTTTCTGTGCTATGATGCGGCCTGAATCCTGACTGAAATTTTTCATAGATATCATTTTCTTGCAAGAAAGAGCACAATTGAGCGGACACAACTTTTTCTAGTATTTTAGACATAAATGGAAGATTTGAAATGGGTCTGTAATTTGCTAGGTTATTATGATCTAATTGTGGTTTCTTAATGAGAGGTTTTATAACTGCCAACTTGAATATTCTTGGAACATGACCTAAAGATAAAGACGAGTTAATAATATTGAGAAGAGGCTCTTCCACTACAAGTAACACTTCTTTCAGTAGTTTAGTGGGTATTGGATTTAATAAACATGTTGTTGGTTTAGATGCAATGATAAGTTTATTTAGCTCTTCCTGTCCTATAGTTGTAAAGCGGTGTAGTTGTTCTTGAGGGGCGATAATTGAGGCTGAATCATAAAACACCATTAAAGATTGTACATTTACAATTGTGTTTCTGATGCTTTCTATTTTCTCAGTGAAGAAATTCATAAAATCATTACTACTACACTGTAACGGAATATTTTGCTCCGGTGATGTCTGTTTATTTGTTAGTCTAGCCACGGTGTTAAATAAAAACCTTGGATTATTTTGGTTATTTTCTATTAGTTTGCGGAGATGCTCAGTCCTGGCTGCTTTTAGGGCCTTTTTATAATGTGACATACTGTCTTTCCACGCGATTCTAAAGACCTCTAAATTAGTTTGTTTCCATTTACGCTCTAAATTACGAGTTTCTCTCTTGATAACATGCGTAGTATTGTTGTACCATGGTGCTTTAGTTTTTTCTCTAACCTTTTTTAATCTAATTGGTGCAACAATGTCTAATGTACTAGAGAAAATGGTGCTCATAGTGCTAGTCATTTCCTCTAGTTCATCTGTTTGTTTGGGTTCACTGAGCAGTTGAGATAGATCAGGTAAGCTATTTGAGAATCTATCTATAGTTGTTGGAAGGATTGTTCTGCCTGGTCGATAGCGTGGCGCAACATGACAAATTTCAGCAGTACGTAGTATGCAAGTTACTATGTAATGATCAGTGACATCATCATGACATCGGTTGGATTGGTTCCATGTGATATAATTAAATCTAGTGTATGATTAAGACGATGAGTGGGACCAGTGACGTTTTGCTTGACCCCAAAGGAGTTTAATAAATCTGTAAACGCAGCCCCTAACGTATCATTTGTGTTATCTACGTGTATGTTAAAATCTCCAACAATTAATGCTTTATCGACATTGACCAATAGATCTGAGAGAAAGTCTGCAAACTCTTTTAGGAAATCAGCATAGGGCCCTGGAGGTCTATATACAGTAGCCAAGGCTAGAGATAATAGGGATTTCTTTCTTACATCTAAGAGCGTAATATTTAGCACAAGTACTTCAAATGAATTAAACCTGTGACCTGTTTTCTGAGTAATATTAAGAATATCTCTATAGATTGTTGCAACACCGCCGCCACGACCAATAAGACGGGGCTCATGCTTATAACAGTATCCTGGTGGAGTAGACTCATTAAGACTGAAATAATCATTTGGTTTAAGCCAGGTTTCAGTAAGGCAAAGTACATCGAAACTATTATCTGTGACCATTTCATTTACAATAACCGCCTTAGGTGTGAGCGATCTAATGTTTAGAAGACCTAGCTTTATAAATCGTTTTTGTTCACTAATATTGAGAATTTCTGGTTTAATCACAGTTAGATTTTTCCTAGATTCTACAGTAGATTTAATATTTGACCTCACTAAACGAGGAATAGACACAGTTTCTATATAATAGAATGTGCTATAATGGCGAATTATAGCTTTCAGTGATACGGGTGTAAATAAGACGATCGATAGGCCAGACCACGCGTGCAATGCTAGCGGGCTGTAGCAGAAGTTCGGAAAGTTGGATATAAGTAGCGATATCAAAGCAATCTGATTGTTTTTTATAAAGAATAGTATCGGAGATATGTTCACACAAAGAGGCGTCAGTGAAGAGCATGAGATAAAGAATTTAAGATATTATTTCTGGGTTATTATCATTATTATTATTAAAAATTTTTCCACAGTTTTGTCACTGTTGGACATAAAAGTCAAACTGTTGACTAAAAAGTCAAGAAGTGCCCATAGTTAAAGGAAAACCCCATATATATATTTAGGTTATGTGTGTATTGAGTATAGCTCAACCAATGGAGTGAGTTTGGGGCGGGACTACCTGTTTGTCCGACCAATGGAAGACTATATGAACATATGAATTTTTTCTTATTTACAATTCTGTTAGTTGACACTAGTGGCACAGAAATCACACACACATCCACAGAGGAAGTGTCTTAAATGGACTAAATTTCACTCATCCACTCATCAAACATCCACAACTAAGTGTGAACAGCAGTATCTGCTGTAGCTACACAGACACAGGTCCAAACAAGATGTCCTCAGTTAATTAAGACTTGGATGGGTGACAACAGAAACAAATGACTAAGCAGTAGGTGTACGTGTGTGTGTTATAGGTCCGGGGGCCATGTGGAGGAGCGAAATAACGCCACTAGTTTGGCCACCTCAGCTCCTGTATGTCCTTGTGAAGGAGCTGAGGAAGAGAAAGGGCGGGGGAACGGGGGGCTTGGGTCAGAAGGGTTGCCATTTAATGCTGACTACCGACCAATCAGAGGGTCCCAGACTGTCAAGGACTGTAGAGGAGAGGGGGGCGGGCAGCTCAGAGGCAGACCCCACAGGTCAATTATCTCTAGCAAGGAGACACCGTTGACGAAGCTCCAAATCTCATTTGCGCAGCTGCGGCACGACTACACACACCTGAGTGTGTGTCGCCGCCACCCCACGAAGGCAATTAACGTCTTGTCTCGATGGCGTGCATATTTGCAATGACAGATCCTGTAGTCTGGAAACCAGAAGGGATACACCTACCAGGTAAAGGTACAGAGAGGAGAACCTTAACTCATCTTCCCGGAGAGACTAATTTTAGGTGCTACATGTTTTGTCTTTGCCCTGCAGCCATGGATCAGGTGAGAGAGCTCTGCACCTGTTGAACCACACCGTACCGGCTTAAAGTGTTCTGCTGGGAACACCGACCCCCACCTTGCATTGAGAAAGGAAACAAGAGAAGAGTAAGGGTCTTATGAGCCACTGAACCAAACAGCCCAGTGGATTCTCTCACCACCTCCTTAAACCACAGCACACAGCCCTGAGTGAGGAAATGTTTCAAACAATGGATATTTCACATCCATCACACACAAAACAAAATGATGTAGATGGGGCTAAACAGAAAGCACTCGTGAAAATCATACCTGTGAATGTCTTGAAACATTGAGACATTTTCTGTAGCATGTTTAAGCTCTCATGCAATTTGATGGTATATGTAGTCTTTCTTAGCTAGCTAATTAGCCTAAACATTTGCAATGTCAACCCCACTTATGCGTTCTGATTCAGGCTCATAAAAATGTAAATTATAATATAAAATTATATAATAAGTAATATTGACTTTTTTATATACTTATTTGAAGTAACTTTCATTACCAAACTAAGCCAATAAAGAAACTAAAATGGACAGCATCCCTATTAATGTCCCCATTTGTGTGAGACATCATTACACTTGATATATAAATCATACACACACATACTGGTAGGTACCCCCCCCCCCCCCCCCCCAACCCAATATATGCATTTATAAATATATTCACACTTCTGTGATCAAAATACACGTAAAACAGTAGTATTGTGAAGTATTTTTGCATTATTATTTAAAATAACTGTTTTCTATTTTAATACTGTATATTACTGTTTATTCATGTGATGGCAGTCAGTACTCCAGTCTTCAGTGCCACATGATCCTTCAGAAATAATTCTAATATGCTGATTAATATTTCTGTGTAAACCATGATATATTTTTTCAGGATTCTTTGATGAATAGAAAGTAAAAAGAAAACAAAAAAAAACCTTTTTTAAAAATAGAAATCTTTTGTAACATTATAAATGTCTTTGTCACGTTACTTTTGATCAATTTAACACGCCCTTGCTGAAAAGAAGTATTAATTTGTTTAAAAAAAAGAAAAAATCTTTCTGACCATAAACTTTTATTTATATACATTTCTAAATTCTAAATAAACTGGTTAAAATGTTTGTACAGTACAGTCAGGCACTCTTAAGCTTCCTGAGTTAATTCACTGAGTCATGTAGCTGCTTTCTACTCGGTTTGCTTTATCTGTGTTTGTGCCAGATCCACGAGTAAGCAGAAAACACATGTGGGCTTTCTGTATGATGGAAAGAAAGCGAGCAGAGACAGATCATTCTTCCATTCAGAAGCCCATCATAATGCTCAGCGGCTCATTTAGTTATTGAATTACTCACTGCACACATAGGTGTAATGCCTTGTGCAATGTCTACAATAAATACAAAGTTAATCCATGAGGGTTTACAATAGCCACTGATATGTATCCTAGAGAAAAAACAATGACATCCACCCCGCGGCACATACTCATAATAATACTCGCATTCCTCGCTCTCATTTCTTTTCTTCCCCCTTCCTTTATCGCTCTCTCACACGCTCCCCACACATGTGAGGGCCAACACTGTCGGATGAGAATTAAACAAATGTATCAGTGTGAGCTGGAGAATATAACGCCCCTGGGACTTCATTTACCTCCCGCATATTCAAGGGAGTTTGTCTGTGTTTTACTGCCCCACATAATCTACAGCATCTCCTCTACTCCGACTCTCCAGCATCCACGACTAGCATTGAGCTCATTATGAGCGGCAGGGTGAATTCCACTGAACGTCCAAACCCTGCAATTCCACTTCTCGCTAAAGGCTAGCATGCTTTTAACTTTGAGCGTTCATTAATAACGCAGGCAATGCCATCTGCTTGTGCTGGGCTTTTGTCTTGATTGTTAGTTGACGTGTTGCTAATACAGGCCAGAAAGGTCACGTACAAGAAGCCTCTTTTGTTGTTCTATTTGGAATTGCTCTCACCCGTTGTGTTAAGAAATCATTAAAAATTGAAAGGGAGAATGCTGGAAGAGAGAAAATGCATATGTTTTGGACATTATTAATATTAAATAATCATGTTTGTCTCCTAAATTGAGAGTGACTAGCACCACAATATTAGTAATTAGATGAATTATAGATGGAGGAGAGATGGGCAAGTGGCCGTCTGAGTAAATGGAATTGCCAAATCCAATTATGCCTCTTTCTTTTTTTTTTTTTTTAAAGTGCAGCCCCATTAAGAGTGTCACTTCAATGTCCAAATGGCACCACTAATAATACCACAACTAGCACTTAACCGGTTTAATTAATAGTAAGATGATTAATATTAGAATTACTGGGCGTTAAACACCACTCACGCTGAGCAATGTTTGACAGAGGCAGGCGGGTGTGCTGGCGGGAGCAGCATTTTTTAGATGAAGTACTCTCATTACTGAAAACTCTACACCGAATTCAGTGTAAATACAGTAATACAACATAAATGCAACTTTTTTTCAGCATAACTGCTTACAGACAACAGACTTCTTGGTATATAAAGTTTATGCATTTTCCAATTACATTTTTATGAATACATTTTCTGAATTATTTTAATGCGTTTTTTTAGTTTAACATTTATGTTATGCCATGCGACTAAATACTAGCCTATATCTCTCTTGGCTGTTTCAATTGCTTAAGTGTCAGTATAGTATTCATTTATTTATTTATAAGTGGTCTCCAACAAAATAATAATTAATTTGCATAAAGCAAACCACTATGATTTAGTTATTAGTTTTTAATATAATATTAATGTTATTGAAATACAGTTTTAAATGACTAATTCGCTATCATCTAATAAATTTGTGCTCTTCTTTTCTTTTATATGAACAAGAACCAACTCATTAGAGCCACTTTTCTGGGAATTGGACTACACTGGGTGCAATGTAGGCTTTTGATTCTCTAAAAAGAATCAGTTCATAACAGTCATTCGATCGGGAATTGGACTACACTGCTTGCGCTGTATGTTTTCGATTCACTATATGAAGAACCAGCACACAAGAGTAATTCGTTGGGTATCAGACTACACTGGTTGCACTGTATGTTTAAAACTCAATGGAATTTAATCCTTATTCGCATCTGAATAAGAAATGTACTTATGATAAATTTGTATACAGGTATTCCTATGATTCTGAGAATGCCAGGAAGTATCTTTCAGCTGCTGTCTATGCCATTAATGATGTATTTCTACGTTGACTGTGATGTGAAACTTCAACCCCTCCAGTGTCTCTTTTGACAGTAAGATAACATTTCACCACAGCACGTCAGCCTCTAATTGGAACCGATAATTAGTCCAAATGAAATACTCATGATAACTACAGGCACAACTCTGTGCATGTGCTGTGTGTGAATGCTATAGGGCAAGTAAATACAGGATGTAGAGATTCCACTACTGCTCCCCCGATCCAGCTCTCTCTTGGGCACACCTGAACTCTCTCACCAGCATTAGTTTGCCTCAGTATATAAACATGCCTGAAGTGGTCAAGAAATAGTAGAATGGCACCTCGCCAGCCAAGTGTTTTTCCTGGGAAACAGTTCCCCAGATGAAGAGAGGCCCCTGGGCCTAGTTCCTCTGAGACCAGCAGGACAACTAACGGGCACAAAAAGAAGCTGACAAACACACAGTTCCAAACACCTGGAGACAACTGCCTCAGCTTTAAACAAAACATATTATTAATTCAATAGAGGTTTTCGTATGTACACTGTATACTGGAAATATAAAAGACCAAGTGGGAGTGTATTCAAATTATCAGATAAACAAATAAAACTGATTTCCATGGACACCTAACTTCCTTTATGTATGTTCTGTGTAATAATTTAAAGAGACACCAAGGCTAAGATGAGCAAAGATATCCATCAGGGGTTTTTAAATGTTTATTTGATATCATATTGACCAATATGATTAACCCCCTTGTGAGGGACCTCCTTATCAAATGTAAAGGCAGCTATACTACCATTCAAACGTTTGGGGTCGTTAAGATCCTTCAGAAAGGATAGGGATGCTGTCCATTTTAGTTTCTTTATTGGCTTAGTTTGGTAATGAAAGTTCCTTCAAATAAGCATCTTTGTTAAGGAAATTCAATATTACTTATTATATAATTTTATATTATAAATCAATTTTTTTATCAAAACTGATTAGGCTAATTACCTAGCTAAGAAACTCTACATATAACATCAAGATACATTTATTATTATTATCACAGGTGAAAATGGTTGTGCTAATATTTTTGTGGAAACCATGATAAAAAATTTTTTCAGGATTTTTTGATGAATAGAGAGTTCAAAAGAACAGCATTTATTTGAAATATATTTTAAAGTCTTTACTGTCACCTTTTGACCAATTCAATGCATATTTGCTGAGTATTATTTTCTTTAAAAAAAATATTACCAACACAAAATTTCTGAATGGTACTGTAGCCTATAGCATAGCATACACACAAAAAACCATTTACACCGTGTTGAATAAGCATTATATTATGCAGAAAATACTGACTTGAGATGTATAGAACTTTTCATAATAAATACTGTTCTAAAGCAGTTTACACTATCCTAAAAATACATTTTCCCTGAACCCCCATAAATCGCAGCCCCCAGTTTCTAAGCCCTGGCCTAGATTACAAAAAAAAAAAATATATATATGGAAGGGTGAAAACATCCATAGACAGAGCAAGGTTGACTTGTGTAAAACAGTGCAGAAAGCCGTGGACAAATTGAGAAATTAGGAACGCAAGGTAAGGACTCTCTGAGGACCAAGCAGTGAGCCGAGACCTATTACAACACATGGCACTAGACAGCTGTGCTGGTAATTATCATCTATATGTTTAGCAGACGCCCTCATCGAGGGCAGCGTTCATGGCTTCTGCCTCTATCATTTAGCCAACCTATTTGCAGCCCATGGGGATGAAGAGGAAAGAGATGGGATATCAGACTGGGATTTGAACCCAAAACCATCTTGTATCAGATCTCTGTGTGCAAGTATATAAATCTTGTAGTGAACAATAAATAACTGTTGTTTGAAATGCATAGGTCACAATATTGTTGCCTCCTGCTGTGTCACATTGTTCTACCGATGTGTATTTTGGGAGCTTTAGATATAAAAGAGTATCTAAGTAGCAGTTCTCCGTTAAAGACAGTGGTGTGACTAAAGCCCAGATGTGGCACTGATGCTCGGTTGCATCCAGAGGTGCTTCACCAGTCTGTCTATTGTTGAACAGCTGCACCCAACCATCTGCTTCACCTCTGTGCTCATCCGCTCTCTCCCATTCTCTTTCTCAGAGAAATACACAGACTGCCTATAACAGACTGCAAAGAGGCTTTCTGACAAAACTCAGAGCTCATTAGGGAAAGTTAAGCAAGTGGTCCTTCACAGAACACACTCAGGAAAAGACAACGCTGGTCTTAAAGGGAAAGCTCGCCAAAAAATGAATATTCTTTCATCATTTACTAAACTGTCTATCTTCTGTGGAAAACCAAAAGGCTTCTCTTTTCCATATCATAGAAGTGAATAAGGACATCAAAATAACAAAAAAGCACATATCTTAAAATACGACCCAAGCACTATACTCCACGTCTTCTGAAGCTGTATGATAACTTTATGTAAAGGAAGATTAAAATTTAAGTCATTATTCATTAGTAATTGTCCGATCCAGTCTGATCACTTTGAATCATGAATGAATCATTTAGACTGGTTATAAACTGAACCAACTGATTCAATAAAGAGATTTGGCCCAAAAGGTTGATTCGTTCACCAATCTGATGAACGTACCAAGGCGAGCTAGAGTGGCCAAATTTTGGTTTGTTCCTCACATACAGCTATTGTATGGCTTCAGGAAACTTGGCATACCCACTTTTATGGTACTTTTTTATTTTTCTGTCATTTTGAAGCTTAACAGCCCCAGTTCACTCTCATCATAAAGAAATCAGCAACTATGATATTCACCTAAAAAAATAAAAATAAAAAAGGGGAAAAAAAATATGTTGTGTTCCATGGAAGTAAGACAGTCATACGTGTTTGAGCAATCGCTTATACATGGGGATGAGGGTTGAGTATAAGAAGACAGAATTTTAATTTATGGGTGAACAACTCTAAAATTGAAAATAAGAAAGGGGAATAGAAAAGGAAAGAGAGAGAGAAAGAGTGTGTATGTATGAACGAATGCCAATGGATTATCAGGTGATGACATCATGGTGGAGGAAGAAGAGGATGAGGAAGAGTGTAGGAACGTTCACTCCAAATGTGGCTAAAGGTGCATAATAAGGCACTGGCCGTCAGCCCATTATTCCCTCCCCTTTCTCTCTCCCTTCTGAAGACAGGCAGGATTTTTTTTTTCTACATAAAAGTAAACAACATTGCCTGCAGGCACAATTTCCCTGGCAACACAATAAAATGTGCAGTGAATTTATGATGGTCATCCATTAGCTCTTACCAAGGAAACATCACCCATATCTGTCGTCCATCATTCTAATAGAGGGTTAATGCACCAAATTTACATAAAAAAGTCATATTGTCTGCATGAATTATTTACACCCTCAGCTGTTTTTTTTTTTCTTCCTTTCTTTCCCTCCCTCGCTTTCTTTTTGCAGCAACTTGGGGTTTTGTGTTGGATTCTCTGAGAAAATTCTGACAGCAAGAAGGTGGCCTTGTCAACTTTCTCTCTTTTCTCACATCAGACAGATGTACACAAGGAAGTCCAGCATCTCGCTTCTGGCACAAATTAAGAGTAATTGTTTGGAACTCGTGTTTGAAACAATTTAAGGTAATACTTTATTTTACAGTGTCCTTGTTACATATGTTACATGTACTTACCATAGTAATAACAGTAAATGATGCATAATTACTTGCAACTAACCCTCAACCAAATCATAATCCTACCCTATCCCTATAGTAAGTACATGTACAGTAGTTGCTTAATATTACTCAGTGCTTAAATATATAATTACACTGTAACAATGACACCTTAAAATAAAGTGTAACCCAATTTAACTAATTATCTAACAGTGAAAAAAAAAAAAAAAAAAATCCATCTGTGCATAAATACAAGTTTAGCTAAAAAGAAATAAAGTCAAATTAAAAATAAATACCAAAATTGGGCCATGTGGAAATTCACTGTTTTGTTTTTGTTTGTTTTTGGACTAAAGAAAAAAATCTTTATCATAGGATAACATCCAACTGTACAGATTGGCCCTATTAACCATTAACAAAGAAAAAAATAAAATACATAATAAACCCGTACACGGAATCCCCTGATATAACTCGTTTCGTAAATGCTTGTGTGGGAACATGAATTGTAATATTGCCACTAGGCCCTTGGGATGAGCTTTGTGATTGAGCAATTATTACAAGCTCAATTACTATCATCACATTATCACTGCTAATCCATCGGTGTCAAAGACGTGGTGCGCGGCTCATCGTATCTTCACACAGCCTTTCCGCCGCTCTAATGAAAGGCACTAAACCCCTGCCAACTCACTCATATGAACACCCCTGTGCCTGTGCCCTCCCCTCCCTGCGCACTGTAAAGTTGTCGCTAGGATGAGTGCTTCCATTTTTTCTAATTTCACCTGACAGCACTACAGGCGTTTCTGGTGAGCATCGCTAATTTCTGACATGCCTCAGCAGACAGAGACTCGATCACCCGGGTGTCATCAGACAGACACGAGCGGGGAAATCAGATAGAGGGACGGAAGTAACAGTTCAGTGCTGAGTTTGGATAATAAAAATGCTCAAGGCACACTTCAGAATATCAGAAAGTGATATTTATGAGAAATCTATAAAATAGTATGACATACTCACACATAACAATGGAAATTACATTTGTAGTAGTATGTTAATAATATTTCAAATAATACTGCTCTTTTGAATTTTCTCCCCCGGTTTCACAGACAAGGCTTAAGGCTAGTCCCAGACTAAAATGTATGTTTGAGCTGTTTTAACTGAAAGCAACTTGCACTGACATAATTAAATATGTCAGTGCGATTGTTTCGTCTCAAGATGCATAATGATTTTTTTTTTTTTTTTTAAGGCACATTTATAGAAGCTACTTAAATGTCCTAATTGAACTAAGGCCTAATCCTGGCTCTGTTTATTAAAAAAAGAAAAAGAAAATAAAAAAAAGCTGAAAAAAGTATCGCAGTATTCAACAAAAATAATACAACATTGATGATAATAATAAGAAATGTTTCTTGCACGAAATCAGAATATTTGAAGGATCATTGAAGGATCATGTGACACTGAAGACTGGAGTAATGATGCTGGAAATTCAGCACTACAGGAATAAATTATATTTTAAAATATATTAAAATAGAAAACGGTAATTTAAATTGTAATCATTTTTCACAATATTACTGGTTTTGAAAGAAATTGTATTCACCATCAAGTTGCCCAAAACCCCTGTGAAATTTTTTCCTCTGCGTAACACAAAATGAGAAATTTTAAAGAATACCCTGGCCACTTTTTTAAGCAATGAATGTAAGGTTTTAAGTTGGGCTGCACGATATTGAAGAAAAATGCGATATGCGATAACTCATTAAATAATGCAATATTCGATATGCGATACGATAATGCTTAAAGTGTGTAAAATAATTTTAAATGATCTTTTAAATATATTCAAAATTATATAGCCTACATATTTGTTTCACATTCTTTTCGTGACAAGAAAACATCCCTTCAACTTCTGAAAGTGAACAGCAGTGTTTTACTGTAGCATAAGAAGTGTTATTTTAACATCAGTGTAAACCGTGGGGTTCAGGGTTTCAGGTAGGCCTACATTAGGTTTATTTAACAACAGAAACTGAATAATCAAATGTAAAAATAAAACACTGCTTAGTTTTCACTGTATGAATTAAATATATACTGATTGTTATTAAAGCTACAAAAGTTATTCAGTCAAGAGCAGTGAGTGATTTTCTCTTTGTCTTTTGTTCATGACCCCAGTTATTGCAAGCCGTTGCGATATGCATATCGCGATATATGCATGTGCGATATTTCGATAATTTTGATATATTGTGCATGCAACCCTAGTTTTAAGCACCATAAAAAATATATTTAAAAGGGTCCATATGACTTGTCAGCTGAATTCAGCCAGACGGTCACCGTGATTTTGCCAAGTAAGACATGTTCCTGGATCAACATATTTTGTTGATCCTGGAATAACATTCCTGTCCCAAAATGTAGTCCTTATCCTATCCCTACTCCTAAACCTAACCCTACCTATAACTTTTCCCTAAAATCAGAGGGAAATGACAGGTGAATAACACTGATGTTGAAGCACCTCACCCTGGGTCTAAGCCTAAACTTGACATAAACTGTAAACTTGTCCCTCAAATCTGATTGGTTGATTGGAAAGTTGTTCCAGGATCAACAAAGATGTTGATCCAGGAACATGTGGTACTTGGTGAAATCACGTTCACCGAAGCGAAACAATAGCTTTGTGTGTGTAAAATAAACAAAATAAAAGTCATTATTAACTTAAATGATTTGTGAAAGAATCATTCTTTGAATCAGAACTTTTCAATGAACCGGTTGATACAGTTCACAATACTGAGCTTAATTATTTGTTCAAGACAAATTAAATCGATCACATAGCTTCAAACTTGGAATATAGTGAACTTTTATGGTGCTTTTGGGCCCTTTTGTGGGTATTACTGAAATTCTCTCTCTCTTTGTCAGTTTGTACTTCTCTAATATAGTGAGGTGGATCTCCAGAAGGCCTTGCGTGTTCTTGCTGCAGAACTGTTTCTCTCAGCTGGTTAGGCTGATGGATCACTTTCTCCCTACACAGCTCCACTGATCGCCAGGAGCTGCAGTGCTGGACTGGGATCTGCCTGGTCTAAGAGCAGGGTCAAGGTCACAACCTTCTGTTTAACCCTACCGACCTCACCACCCCCGAATATCCCTCCAGTTAGCAACCTCATAACAAGTTCACTGCCTGAGGCACCCACTCTTTCTCTCTTCTCTCTCTCACACACATTATTGTGCATAAGTTTTAATTTGGCTCTGAACAATTGAATAATCTCACCTAACACGGACAACACACTAAAGGGTCGTCTAATAAAAACAATAAATGAATAAATACCTTAATAAATAACTCTCATGGAATGAGAAAAGTATTGAAACCTTGCAGGCAGAACTGGTACTAAACAAATCAGAGGCCTGACGTCTTCTAATGATCCAGTTATGTAATAATATTGCTGTAATGGCACAGTACATGCTTCATAAATTACAAAGCCACTAAAACGGCTTCTAAATGGTATTTGCATGCTCACCACCCATAACATAAATTTACATACAGAATGGTGACTGGAATTGAAAATCAACTTTGATCCACCCTACTAATGAACAATTACAAACCTGGTGCTCTCAGGCCCTGATTTACATTCTAAGAGCCAGGCAAAAATGTTACTGAGAAGCATTTATCTCCTTCTGCAGAGAGAGCTTGTAATTCCTGACAGCCGGGTCAAAGTTTCTGTTTAATCTAGATCGTAATTTAAAAAAATCTGCTGATCAAGTGAATTTTAATAGAATAAAATATTGTCTATTTGAAGGAAACAGTAAAAGAAGACACCTAAGATAGGAAACACATGTCCAAGATTTTGAGTTATGGCATGTCGGGTGGATCTAGGAATGCGCGTAACGCTGTGTTTGTTGGAAACGGTCTGCGCACGGCACCATCAAAGCCCTGCCATAAGGCCAGGTGCTTCTGAGGTGAAGTATAAGCCCCAGGGTATTATGCTTTACCCCTGCATATCAAAATGCCACATGCTGGGTCCAACTTATCTTGCATTAAAAATGAAGCTTTGTCAAACATCCTCAGATTCAGGATGTCTGGCTGTGTATTGGAGATTGGACATTAATTAAAAGAGTGTGTGTGCGTATGTGTGTGTGTGTGTGTGTGTGTGTGTGTGTGTGTGTGTGCTTGTTTTTCTATCCCGGTGGGGACTTAAACCTGAATGCACTCATGGAGACTCGTGTCAAGCTTACAAACAAACAAGCTTATAAATCATATAGAATGTAGTTGTTGTTGTTTTTTAAATGTAAAAATGCAGAAAGTTTTCTGTGATTGGTAGGTTTAGGGGTAGGGTTAGTGAAAGGGGATAGAATATACAGTTTGTACCGTAAACATTACGTCTGTGGAGAGTCCCCACAAAGATAGCGAACCTGTGTGTGTGTGTGTGTGTGTGTGTGTGTGTAAAATCGAAAATAAGCTGGTAATGATAATAGATAAATGAAACAATACAACAAAAACTTAATGTAAATACATTTTCTCTAACAGCCACATGCATACAACAGCTCAAAGATATAAAACAATCTCTAAAAAAGCAATACGCAGTAGGGAAAATAAAACAGAACTAACTTCGCAAACCAGTTTTTTAGTGCCTTAAACTTTGCATAGCACCTTTACACCTTTAAAATGTATTCAACAGTGTATGACGCCTAAAAGATGAGTTGCTGAACAAGTGCTTTTAAAAATATTACTGTGAAAGTGAGACTTGTTTTGGTAACCTCTTTCAATAAAACACTTGAGGTGTCGTTTCTGGCATTCACTTACCTCCAATGGCTCATGTGCTGCGAGGCGTCTTCCTCCCTCCATCGATCAATACTTACAAATGCCAGCATCCTCCTGACTAATGTGTTTGTGTAATAATATCTGTATCACACACAAAGCTGTTTGTCACACACACAGATGCACAAACACACAGACATGCAGTAAAGCAATAAATTAATCAGGAGATTAAGTGGAAAAAAGCCATTGATTTTTTGTTGTGTGCAAATAGGCATGAGCAGCGAGGAGCACTGGGATGTAACAAGCTACAGATGTGTGTGTGTGTGTGTGTGTGTGTGTGCTTGAATAAGAAATGAAATGCTTCTAGCAATAGTTACCAATATTTGTATGTACTGTGAACAGCAGGCTACATAAAAATATATTCATAACTTTTCATAATTGAACTAATCACTTAGTCAAGTTCACCACCATAAAACATAGTTTAATATAGAATCTGTATGAAGGATTTTGGATCAAACATACCAAATCATGCAAACAAAATCGTGATTTAAGATTATGTAAAGGCTAAAGCTGAGTATAAATTAAGCCTATTGCAGCTAATGAAGTTTGCTTAATAGCTTCTGTTCCCGCTGCAAAGGTCTCACCTTTCTCCACCAAGGACTGATGTTGGGGAAAGGAGGGGTTTGATTTCTTTGCCAACTGGCACATGTTCCATGGGAAAGCCAGCCAGCATCATCCCAGCGTGATACAGCCTGGCCTGGCAGAACTCCATTCATCCTGCAGACACCCCACCCGCCCCTTTACAACAGGAATCCACAAGTCCTGCTGCACTGCGAGGAACCAGGCCAAAGACCCCGTTTACATCCGGTATCTATTCGGGCGATATGATAACAACAAGTGGCTAAATACAGGGACTTTTCACTAAAGGTGCAGTCACATACATTAGTGAAATTTCACGGCCAAAAAGGTCCATTTTTTATTGTCAATAATGTAGCTAAAAGAAATGATCACACAAGTTACTTTCTATCCAAGCAGCTTTCTTTTTGTCAGCGCGGCTTGGGGAAATCTTTCGATTGCGTGATTCGGCGCTTATGCACGAGAAGCGCAATGTTTACATAGGAAAAAAGCAGGGTTGTGGAACGTAAAAACTTAGTACAAAACATTTTGTGATTTGATCACTTAAACCACGTTCAGATTAAGTCGAAAATGAATCCACATCGCATTTGGTTCGTCTACAGACATGTCAATCATCCACTGCCCAGAAACAATTTCGCATTTTTGTGTTGAACAATTCGAGACGGCGTGCTGTCCAAGGAGAGGGTTTTGGCCCAAACCCATAGTACTCCCCCCGTATTCCTGGCTGTGGTAGGAACCAGCCAAGAGTGAGGAGTCGGGGTGGTGGAGGGATGCTGAAAACTGTAGAGGACCATAGAGTCTATCCATAGGTGATTAGATGGATGTGTTAATTGCTGATTGGAATGACTTGTTGATTGGGTAGATCATTTGAACATGTTCCTCCCGAACTTTGTTAGTAAAAATCATTTAAACTTCTGCATTTCTGAATCATAGCTTTACCATACAGGTCACCATGTCATTCGTGTGAGTACAGCCTTGAATCTATTGCAGGTCTAATATGCAAATGCAAAATCCCACAATGCATTCTCACGTAATGCATGAGTGCAATGCCTGCCGACCTCCAGATCCATATGCCTCTGAATGTGAAATGCTCACTCTTTCAGACTCTGTATGGTTTACCCTCCGCGTCCTGATGGCTTGCCCTCTCCGTCACTCCACTTTTTTATTCGCTGCATACATTTCCATGCCTTCGTTTGCAGAGGCCACTGGGAGTGGAGAAGCAGGAAGGGGGCAAAGTGGAGCAAACAAGTGTGGAGGAGAGTGACTTAAACAGCTCCTTCTGTACGCCATTCACCTTCACTGACCGCCACAGAACACACACGCACACACTTGCTTCCGTTCCTGACCTTACAAAGCCATCACTGTTGGGGGCAAAGGTAAAGCAGATGCAATCGTCTCATTGCTATTCCCTCAACAAAAGAGTGCGGATGAATAAACAGCGTCCATCAGGCGGCCGGAATATAGCCGAGTGAATGAGGTGTTTGGAAAGGGGTCAGGGAGAGGTGACTGTAACCATGTCAGAACCACAAGTGAGCCCATTGGTAGTCAGCAGTCGACAACAGGTGGACAGATGGTGCAATTGGCCTGAGACCTCAACAACGAAAACTTTTTGATACTATCTTTATTTACAACAACTTCTTTCGAGCATTTTCTACTTTCGTTCTGCAATGATTCAGTTCTTCTGAGGCAGTCACTGTCTTTTGTTTAATCTATAACTGTCTTTCACTCTCTTGTGTGCTCTTCCTTCCATAAACACACACCTGTGCACTTCCTCCCCTTCTGCCTTGAGTGATCCAGTCTCTCTCTAACCGGAGCAACGGAAGTGCAGTGTTGGAGACAGCAGATGGTGGTTTACCTCACTTGACTCAGGCATGCACCTGCCTTATAAAATAATCATAGAAATCATACGCACGTTCAACAAATGAAACGTTTAATCATCTAAAACATTAGAACCCACGCACAGACCAAACGTAAAACTCCATCCGCGTATGATCCTGAAACATTAAATCTGTTTATTCTGTTAACTGAGAGCCATCAATTATATAGTGAATGTTTCAATTAGAAGCTTTGCCGTGTAACAATGTCCTCACAGAGAGCGTCCAGAGTGTTTAAAAAACAATGGAGAACAGATATGGACTGGTTTAGTGACAAAGGAGACGTGGAGGATGTATTTTAGTGTGTGTGTGTGTGTGTGTGTGTGTGCGTGTGCAGCACCTGGGTTGTGGTGCTACCTGCCGCAGAATCCTGATTGGGTTTGTTAAATAATGCATGGCTCTGAGGACAGGCCTTTGATAAAGTGTAGCACAAGAGCCCATGCATAAACAGCCACCATATGCAGAGGAAATTGATGGAGGAGATAAACTCTTTTCTGTGTGTGTGTAAGTGCCAGTCAGTGTGAGTATTTAACTGTATCAAGGGTGTATTTTTATGTGCAGGTTTGCATGGGCACTACCATAGAGGCCTAAAAGGTTCTTTGGTGGTATAATGGTATGAAATCAGGAGGAAATACAATGGTACTTTGACATATATCATGAAACTGCATGCTTAACATATTCATATTTACTTTAGACTTGTAAAAAGGAAACAATCACAGGAATAAATTACATTTTAAAATATATTAAAATAGAAATGTTGTTTTAAATTGTACTTATATTTCACAAAATTACTGTGTTTTTTTTATCAAATAAATGCAGCCTTTGTGAGCATAAGAGACTTCTTTCAAACCCATAAAAAATCCTACCAAGCTTATATATAAACAAGCTATAAACTTGCAATATATATATATATAGGCATAGACATGCAACCCTGTGTATTTCACATTAAAAAGTATAAAAACAATAATGCCCTCAAGAGTTATTTCTGATTTATGAATATTGTGTATGTGTTTAATGATATACTGTTGATAACAACATAATCTTCAGCACATTTATATGTCCTATGATGCTATTCAGTATCTGTTTGTGCAAGTGTGTGAATGTGTATTTGTGTGTAGCTTTGAGCAGGTCTGTGTAACTGTAGTGGGTCAAGGGGCTGTCGTTGGGGTCAAGGACTGCTTTGTGCATGCGAAGATGCAGTGCTTTCTGTGGATCTGAAGAAAGAGCCGCTATCATCATAAACAGCCTGTGTATGGAGATACATGCAAACTAGCCTCTATCTTAGTCCGCCCACCTTATCACAGAACAGTGTCACCCTGATCTCATCGGCGCTCATCCTTTTTTCCCCCCTTTTTTAATGTCTTTATTCTGTTTTATAGTATGTCAGTCCATCCTGATTTTTTTAAGCTCTTTCATTTTTCTTTCAGGGATTTTCTGTTTTCTACAAGTGTTACATGACATGACTATGGGCAGGGCTGAGCCCTCATAGCCCCTCAAGTTTTTTTACATTAAAGTCAATGTTTACTTGCATTAAGGACCTTAAAAGGGACCTATACGCTGATTTCACGCAGCCGCCATTTTGAAATCGAAAGTGAGGCTCCGGTGGGAAGAAACCCGGAAGTACAGATAAACAACAATGCATTGGACTACCAACCTGAAGCTGCTGCCGCGATTTACACAATTGGAAGTTAATATCCAATATAGGATATGTATATAGTTCATTCCTGCTTCATTTTTTACTGTCTGAATTATATATAAAAAAATTTGTTTATTTATAAATGAATTTCACTGTATATAGTCTAAAGTATGAAAGAAATGTATGTACAGTTTTAGAATTGACACAACATCATTAAACACAACAATACGCCATCGCATTCACGACTCTTCTTATGATTAAAAGCGACACTTCCGGTTTTCTTCCCACCGGAGCCTCGCTTTCGATTTCAAAATAACGGCTGCGTGAAATCAGCGTATTATGTCCCTTTTTACAAGATGAAATATAAGTCTCAGTTGTCCCCAGAATGTGGCTGTGAGGTGTCAGATGATACATTTTTATACCATGTTGTAAATTGCATTTTTGAGTGGAAGGTTAAAAATGCTGAAACATATCTCTGAACATCTGTTTGGTTTTGATTATCATCTATTTCGGTCACACTCAAGTGACACTGCAGATCTTCAACATCATGAAAGTTCATTATTCATTTTAAAACCATATCAGTCTAAACTTCTGATATATGTTTTTTTTTTTGAGCGCACACATCTGCGATAGCATCACAAAAAGCTGGATGTCAGACGGCTCATCCCGTGAGAATTAAACTAAGTTCTCTTTCACGTCTTATTGCGCGTCAACTATCAAAAACACACAAGGTTATGTCAAACAAAGTTCACATAAACACAGTCAGTTATCTCTGTGAACATAAACAGTAAGTAAAGAAATCACATGTGTATATTAGATCTGTGTATTAAAAGTGAAAGCAGCGAAATACAGTACCTACTGCTATATATGCTGTTAATATGAATCAAACGACAAAAAAAAAAAAAAAAAAACTGAAAATCACTCACTGCTCTTGATTGAATTAACTTTAGTAGCTTTAATACATTTCGTTATTATATGCTGCTGTTAAATGCTCTGGTGAGGAGATAAACATGTGGGACTGTGTACAGGTCTATGCTAATAGGGCAGAGTCCAGCAGCCGTGGGTGGGGCCTAAGCATTTGTGATGTCATAAAAGCTAGAATCTGCAAACTGAGACACTTCTTACGATTGATGGGGATTTTTACCACCACTGCCGACACACATTTATGTTCAAACACCATGTAAAAGTGAATTTTGCATAATAGGTCCCCTTTAGGTCCCGCATCTTGTAGTCCAAGTCTATAAGTCTTCTTACAAGAAACCCCTACTACACCTACTCTAATCTCCTTTCCTGCCCTCTAACCAATACACACCCAAACCATAAACAATAAAAAAATATACTGGGGGAAAAACAAACTCTTTTGTGTGTGATACTTCAGCTTTAATTTACCTAGACCATTAATATTTCAACTTTCTTCTCTTTTCTCCGGGTGGTCACAGTAGTGACGGGTGTGCTGAACCGTCACACCCTCGTTGTTTCAAAGGCATAAATATTTTAGCCTGCTTTATTGGAGATCCTTGTTTCACATCCCAAAACCTCGGTGGCACACAAGAACACACAGACTATCACACATTACCTCTTTGCTCTCGTCTTTTCCTCTATTTCTATCTCTGTTCTAAATAATCTCGGTTTGCTCCTTTTCACACCCTCTTTTCTTGTATGAGTGCTATTGGTTCTTTTGGCCCTGTGGGCTTTTATAGAAGTCTATTAAGACACTTTTCATGCCCTCATTAATTTAATTTGTATACTAACAATGTCCAACACCACATTATTTTTTCTTTTTCTCTTGTAACATTCTGTGCTGGAAATGCACACAATTAAATCATTTTTCACACTTTTTGCAAAAAAATAGAGCCTGCTTGGAAATGATGCACAATGAAAAAACAAAAAAACATATGGCAAATATTATTTACTTCACACATCACATCTCATATTTATTCTCTAGCTCTTCACTGACACTGTGCTGTCCTTTGTAAACAAGCACACTAACTTTAGATTTTTTTTATGGATACAATTTGGTGTGGTGGAAATGACAGTATAATAACAATAACAAAAAAAAACTAACGATCAGTATAAATTGACAAATCATTTTCACACAATAAATATCTGAATGTTTTATGTCTTTCTTTATATCAACATAGTTGTACATTTTTTATAATTTACTTGTCTGGAACAAGCACTTACATAAAAAGGATTGGTGCTTTACAACAAGGTCCCATTAGTTAAGGTTAGTTAATGTATTAACTAACAATGAGCAATATATTTGTCACAGTATTAAATAATCTGTTCTTAAATTAAATAAAACTGTTCTTTGTTAGTTTTTATCATCTCAGGTCCATTACATCTTTTAATAGATAGACACATCTTTTGATTTTAATAATGTATTAAATTGATTGTGAATGTTGAAATGATAATTGTCTAATGCTATATATTAAAAGTTTTTGTCATTGTTAGTTCAAATTAGGTAAACTAATTTAGTTAACCAAAGTTACCAAGGCATCTGAACATTTTCAAATAAATGACGAAGGCTTGAAAAGTGACCAAAAACCTTTAAAAACAACCAAAAGGACCTAGTACATAAAAGTGCCTAAAGTTAGAAGTCGATTTTGTGCAGGTCATATCAAAGGACACAACACATTTTCATCCGTAGAGTCCCAGCAGAGCTTTCCTTATTCAAATGTCCAATCTACTCTCCTCTCTGCTGAGTATTTACTCTAATAGACCTCCAATGAGGCGTTGGGAGTGAAGCATCAAACACAAGTTCATTAACCTGCCGCTTTTCAGAAGCATCTTCCTTTTTTCCTCACCTCGGTAATGCGCTCTTCCTGCCTGCCTCAGTCATTACCTTTCGCTCTGATGTGTGTGGATGCGATTGCATGATTGTGTACGTCTGCATGTGTGTGTTTGTGTCTTAGTTACATCTTACCATCACAGTGTCTTGGCACGCATACGCCCACACATGGTGCATAAAAGTGAGGACGTTAGAGGTGATCTTCGGTAGGCAAATGGGAGCTACGAACGGAGCCTTTGACGAGATAAAATACACTGCCAAACTCAACACACAAACACACACCCAGGAGGAGGGAAAACACAGAGCAATAAGCAATTTGAAAAGTTGAAATTGGATTTTGCAGAGAAGGAGGAGGCCGTCGAGGACTCTTTTCTCACAAACCAGTACCCGATGGAGCACATGCGCACATACGAACCTGACGGGATGCCATATTGAAATGCGCACTGTCTCTGGGGTACTTATACACCCCTGACATTTTTTTTTAAATGCAAAATGGGTTGTTTTTGCCCACTGACCCAATCACCTTAGCCAAACTCCAACGTGGCCCGACCCTTCCCCAGACACCCCCGCCCCATTCGCCGAGGACTCTCTTCTCATTTGCCTATTCATTTAAAAACACCAAATGCCCACTGAGATCCAATATGGGGCAGAGGCAGGGGGCTCGAACAGGCCCACAGCGGGGTAGAGCCGTGAAAAAGACGGGGAAAAAGAACAGAACAACCTGGTAGAGAGGAAAAGAAAATAAGGGAGAGAGGTGGAGGATGACCAGGCGTCATGAGGAAACATCTTCAAATGTATATCTCTCACTTCTCCTCCCTCATCCAGCTTTCAGGCTGGTGGGTGGCGGGTTGATTGGTTAGAGCTGCCCGCTTTGCTCGATGGGTCCTATACGTGAACGGACCATTCTCACCCCCTCTGACTTTCTCTCGGTAGATGGAAATGCTATTAAAAGACACAAAACTGGTACACAAGGTCAGATAAAGTCCACTAGAGTTGCTTAACATGTTGCTTAAGGCCAAACAGAGGTTTAAAATGAAAAGCTCAGATCAGCTTGCTGATAAAAGTGTTTGGAGTTACTGTGGGTGGTGTAAAAAGTACTAAGAAATTATGTTTAAGTGAAATTACTGGGTAAATGTTTTTTTTTTTTTTTTTTTTTGTTATCATTATCCAGAAAACAAAAACTTGCAGTTTATTGGTAAAATGTATAATTGTATGAACACAACAGACTTCAGCATGTCTGTCCATATTAACACAGTAAGACCTTGGTAGCATATGTGAAGAATAAACTCATCCAACTAGCTTGATTTAATGTTTTTTAACACCTGAAACACGTGCTCTCTTAAAACAGCTTACATTTTCTCATTCTTCCTTATTCTCTCTCTCATCACACAAACACACACATGCACACGCAGGTTATTAGGCCTAATTGCACAGGCGATGCTGCTTTCTTCCACAGTACAAGCAAAATCAAAGTGGAGCTTTCCCTCCTCTTTTCTTCTTCCTTCATTGCCTGCAATATGCTTGTTCCCAGACCTCTTGTTCTAAATACTTCAAGCGTCTGGTGACAATGAGGCTAGTTGTGGACCTCTTAAAACGCAATAATCTCCATATGAAAAGAAATGCATTGTAAACGACTCCCTCCATACATTTAAAGTAAGGTTTTTATGGTTACCCTTACGAAAAAGAAGTATACTTCAAGTTCATTTTATGAAGTATTCAAGTAATGTTCAAGTATATTTTTAAGTATAGGCTACTTTATGTAGTAAGTATACTAATATCAATGTGTACTTGTAGTAAACTTGTAAGTGTACTATTTCAATACTGCTTGGGACTAAATTGGCCCACTTTTAGTATATAAAAGTAAACGTTTAAGTGTACTATTAAGTGTAAGAGTAGTAAACTACTTAGTTTACTATTTTAATACAAGTAGTACATTTTTTAGTTTATGAAAGTACACACTGAAGTGTACTCTCAGTAAACTACTAGTTTAGTAGGTCATACTGCAAGTATACTTGTTAGGTTTCTTTAAGTGAACATAACATTATACTATTTTTGCACTTGCAGTATACTACTACGTTCAAATGTAGATATTATTTTTTATACTTGAAAAATAACTTTAACTGTACTTTAATTTTAAAAACATTCAAGGCAACATTTTAAACAAAAAAGTTGAGAAAATCACATTTTTGTCAAAGACTACGCCTTGTTCAGATTCAGAACGATGATCAAAACACAGATGGAGTAGATCGAGTCCAACACCCCCAAACCTTCACAGTCGTTTTCTCTTCATGGGTTACGCTTCATTTCATTTGGTAATATTAAGCAGTTTTGATTTACACGCTGTTTAATGTTTGATGATCACGTTATTTTACATTTGAGTGAGCAATCTTCTATCACGTGTTTCACCTTCTTCTTCTCCTGTGTTTTGATCCGGAGATTCTGTACTAGAAGATGTGTCATAGCGCCCCCTACCGTATACCAGTGAAAACATGGATAGCTGGAAAATTCAGTCAGTGGTGGGGAAAAGTAGCCTGGGTTTCTCCATGCTGCCTTGATTTTATTCACGCTGCTAGGCAGCCTGGATTCCATGGACCAGATTTTCGCCTCAGCGAGGGGACCAATCACAGAACGGGGAGGGAGCAGCAAGACGATGACGACGTCTATGCGACACACCGAAGCAGTTTGTTTATATCTATACATACCTTCTACCCTCATGTTTGTCTTGCACAAACGGCAATAATCGCTGAACGCCATCGTGTACACATAAATCTCTGACCCATCGTCTTCTTCCTCGTCGAATTTCTGTCGCTCTACATACGTCATCTGGTATAATTGAAACGATTGGCTATGAGCTACGTACAGGCGCATTTGATAGACATTCGTAGCACCCAATAAACGTCTCTGGGCATTCGTAAACCACGCCTCAAATACGAGAAAATGAACATGTGGTTCCCAGACCACGTCTCAATGAGACTAGGTCTGACGTTAGCCAGGCTAGGGGAAAAGCAGAATTAGAGTAAATTCCTATACACTACCAGTACTAGCCTACACAAAAATTCATATACGCAGAATTAGAAACATATCTGTTTTATATCAACATTCTTATCAATATTTTCAAACAATGTAAGTTTCATGAGACTGTATATAAAAAAACATGTAAAAAAAAGTATATTTAACCTCCTCAGACCCGAGCTTTGGTTTGGCGTGCATTTTAGATTTCTTCTAGCTTTTTGGGGTTAGGAGGGGACCAATATATATAATAACCAGAATTTATCTTTGAACATGAAGCACTTTTTGAAAAAAATGATGTCCACATATGTGGACACTGGGTCTGAATTCACAGAAAAAAATCAATACACCATTGTGTAACAAAGTGCAAATCTCTTTTATTTACAGCCTGTGCCTGAACATTTTTCGTTGTTACTCTTGTATAACTTCTGAACATACATACATACATCTTCCGCTTATCTGGGGCCGGGTCGCGGGGGCAGCAGTCTAAGCAGAGATGCCCAGACTTCCCTCTCTCTAGACACTTCGTCCGGCTCTTCCAGGGGGACACCGAGGCGTTCCCAGGCCAGCCGGGAGACATAGTCTCTCCAGCATGTCCTAGGTCTTCCCCGAGGTCTCCTCCCGGTGGGACGTGCCCGGAACACCTCCCCAGGAAGGCGTCCAGGAGGCATCCGGAACAGATGCCCGAGCCACCTCAGCTGGCCCCTCTCGATGTGGAGGAGCAGCGGCTCTACTCTGAGCTCCTCCGGAGTGACCGAGCTTCTCACCCTATCTCTATGGGATCGCCCAGCCAGCCTGCAGAGAAAGCTCATTTCGGCCACTTGTATCCGGGATCTTGTCTTTTCGGTCATGACCCACAGCTCAGCCCAGGTGAGTTGGAAAATTTATCCGGGGCCCCACCCTGGAGCCAGGCCCGGGGTGGGGCTTGTATGAGAGCGCCTGGTGGCCAGGCCTCCCCCATGGTGTCCGGCCGGGCTCAGCCCGAAGAAGCGACGTGGGGCTGCCCTCCCGTGGGCTCACCACCCGTAGGTGGGACTATAAGGGGCCGGTGCTTAGAGGATCGGGCGGCAGTCAAAGGCGGGGGCTTCGACGACCTGATCCCTGGACCCTGGAGGGGTGCTGGATAGCGCTCTGACTGGGGACTCCATCGTTCTACTTGGGGACTTCAACGCCCACGTGGGCAGCGACAGTGACACCTGGAGGGGCGTGATTGGGAGGAATGGCCCCCCTGATCTGAACCCGAGCGGGCTAGTCACAGTTTGTCCATAAGGAACACCATGTTCAAGCATAAGGGTGTCCATCAGTGCACGTGGCACCAGGACACCCTAGGCCGGAGGTCGATGATCGACTTTGTGACTTTGTGGACGTTTCATCTGGCCTCTGGCTGTATATCTTGGACACTCGGTGAAGAGAGGGGCGGAGCTGTCAACTGATCACCACTTCTGAACATTGATATGGAAAAACAAAATTTATATCCAAATAAAAAACATATCCAAAAAATTTTTTTTTGAAAATTTGCTTTCTTTTTTGTAACACTCCAAAACTTCAACTTCTCCAAACTAGGAATGTTATTTTTATTTGTGTGTGTGTGCACGCTCGATCGCAGTGAGCAAGAATGTGTGTGTGTGTGTGTGTGTGTGTGTGTGTGTGTGCGCGCGCACGCGATCGTGAATGAGCAAGAGAGAGTGTCTGTGTGCGCGATCGCGAGTGATCAAGAGAGTGTGTGTGTGTGTGTGTGTGTGTGTGCGCGCGCGCACGCGATCGTGAATGGGCAAGAGAGAGTGTCTGTGTGTGCGATCGCGAGTGATCAAGAGAGTGTGTGTGTGTGTGTGCGCGCGCACGCGATCGTGAATGGGCAAGAGAGAGTGTTTGTGTGTGCAATCGCGAGTGATCAAGAGAGTGTGTGTATGTTCGCGCACGCGATCGTGTGTGTGCGATCGCGAGTGATCAAGAGAGAGTGTGTGTGTGTGTGTGTGTGTATGTGTGTGTGTGTGTGTGTGTGTGTGCACGCGCGCCACGAAGCTCGCAAGTTGTGCAACTACAAATTGTCATTTTTTTTTTGCTAAAATTCTTATACAGTTTCATCGAAGTTAAGTCCCAATGTCCACATATGTGGACATCAAGTTTAGCAGCCTAGTAAATCTTTCCTGTTACAAAAGTTTGTCAAATGTGCATGCCATTTTAATCATGCAACACTATTATGCATAACTTAACAAGAATCAACGATGAAATGTTATAAAAATTTTTACCTTGTGGGCGTTTTGGTCTGATGTGGCTGCGTGACATTTCGCCTCTGTTCTCCGCCATCTTGAAAATATTTATGTTACATTTTTTTTTCTCCTGACACCACCAGATGGCAGTATAAGTGTCCATGTTTGTGAAAAACCAGTTCCAGTTACACAGAATTAAGTATTAAGCTGCACACAGCCAAAAATGTGGTGTCCACGTATGTGGACACGGGGACTGAGGAGGTTAATAGGCTACTCGATCAAAAGAGTTAACACAACTACAAGCCAAGTACACTTTGAATACTTAATTATACTTTTAAGTATATCTCGATCAAAAGATTGAGTACAAGTACAGGCCAAATATACTTGGACTTTTCTCTCAGTAAAAGTCAAGTACACTTAAGTGTAATTTTAAGTATATTTCTGAGAAGTACATAAAGTATATTTTTGAGAAGTATATCAAATGTAGACTGAAAGTATACTTTCTTATTTTTAGTTTAAAAGAAGTATACTAATAGAACACTTGAATAAACTTCTTTTTCGTAAGGGTAGCATCGTCTTTTGAAGACTCATGAACTGCCAACGTATGCCGCGCAAGTCTCCGCGGCTAATCCATACAGAAATGCAGCAGTTAGCACAAAAGGGCATCCCATAGTGAGGAGAATATGCAAAAATCACTGCCACATAATAGCCTCTATATCCTTAGGATATTGAGAGTGAGCCACCAGTGAATACAAAAGGATTTGCCCTACCACTGGCAAACCTGGCGGTCACGCGGCCTTGCTAATGCTAACATCAGGGCTTATGGCATACCTGTACCCCAGGAGAGATAAGCGAGAGCCGTGTTCAATCCACTGCTAAGCCAAGTGTCCCCAGTGAGATGGCTAACCTATTGTCTATGCTCCTTATCATAATGTAGGCCATGTTGTCTTCCCTATTTCGCACCGACCATTCAATTAGCCCCCATTTCCATAGTAATTGAGGCAAGCTTTGGAAGGGTCAGCCATGACAAGGGGATGAGAAGTGCCCGACAAGACTTTTTTAAAAGGGCTCTGTTCGAGCTGGCACACAGGCGGGGTCTTTAATGGTGTCTTTCTTTTTAGCAGTGGTTGGTCTTGTTCAGAACACCAGCATAGCAGTTGTTATAGCTATTTTTAAGCACTGCTTTCTACTTGTCAGGTTATCTTATTTTTGGATCGTATACGGTTCAGGTGTTAAGAAGGCAAAGTATATTTGTTGAATGTTAAAATAAATTCTGAGCTACGGGAGCTGTAATGTGCTAAGCATATGACAGAATGCTAGCACCATTTGTATCTCTTGTGCTAGTGGAAATCAACTACAACAATATTACCTGCATTTTCTTATTTATTAGATTTGACCGTCTGATTATTAAGGACATAAAATGTGTGAGGAACAGACTGTTATCTATGTCATTCATTTACTTATATTAGCACTGTAGTATTTCAAAGAATAGTTCACTCAAAACCAAAAATTCTGTCATCATTTGCTCACCCCCATGTCCCAAACTGTATGACTTACTTTCTTCTGTGGATCATAAAAGAAACTGTTTTGAGAAATGTCTCAGTGTTTTTTGTCCATACAATGGAAGTCCAAGGTTTGGTTACCAACATTCTTCAAAATTCTTCTTTTGTGAGAATATATTTCGAAGGTGGTTGAATGATGACAGAATTTTCACTTTTGGATTAACAATCCATTTAAATCTCATCTGATTCATAAATATTTGCCTATTCAAATTTTGTGTCTCAAGAACCAATGACATTTAGTATAACAGGTCAAATCTGATGTTACATGTATTGGCATGCCATATTTACATTTACTCACATGTAAAATTTGATTGAAGAACTGCGTTGAAACAGGTTCTCATTCAATAAAATCTTACATTTCATCCTTCTTATCAGACAAAGCTATCATATGACTTCAGAATAGTTGAGTACAGACTACTTTTACAGTGTCGTTTTGGGGGCTTGAGACCTGTTTCGTTTTCATTGCATGGAAAAGAGCAGCACTAACAGTCTGCTAAACTACATTTTTTGCATTCCCCAGAAAAAAAACATAATTTGAAACGAGATGAGTGAAGTTAATGTTGACAGAATGTTTCATTTTCATTGAATTATTCCTTTAAAAAATGATGGTACGTCCTGGTGTGGGCCTAAAGACTGACAAATCAGTCAATGTAAATCCCACATTAAACACAAGCCTGTCACATACGTCTAGTGTCTTCTCTTTTTTTCCTCATTTAACCGTCTCTGTCACTTTCTCAATCTGTCTTTCTGTCGCTTTCTCTCTCTTTCAGAGAAAGAGTCACGCTGTCATTACTAGAACTTTGTTTGGCTGTCTTTCTCTGTCTCTTTTTCTGTCGTTCACTCTCTGTCTCTATCTACCTCTCTGTCAGATATAGTGCCAATAACACTGGCAGTCAGTGCCAAGCTCTTATGTAGTTTTATGTATACCACCCCTGTCTGGCACGACGTATGACTGAAAGAGAGAGAGGGAGGAGGAGACAAATAGAGAGAAAAGGAAACAGGGGATTGCATGCAGATGCAAGGCCCTTCTCGTTTACAAATATGCAAATAATGTTGCCTTTGTGATATGCAAATGAGAGATTACAGACCGCTAATTAGGGTCAAAAGAACTGTTCACGTCAATTAGGGAGAATAAAAAATGATACCCCGATCGGCTGGCCCTCTTCCCTCCCACCCCTCCACCTCCTATCCTTGCAGTTCACCCCTGCCATGGATATCCTTCCCTTTTGTCTTAAAAACAGGAACAAAAATGAGGACCAATAAAAGAGACATTAACACAGGGGGCGGCGAGCATAAGCCTTCAATCGTCAATCTTTTATAAGATCAGTCCAGCTGCACCTCTATTGAGAGCCGCCTCCACCTCTTCCCTCTCCTTCTCCCTGCTATGTACCTGTCGGACGCGGCTGCAGGAAGAGCGAGGCCTGGATTTGCATTCTAATGACCCCCCCGCCAACACACACACACACACACACACCACCATCTTCCACTCCCTTTGCCTGGCCCCTGAGAGGCAGCCCCTTGCATCACCCAGAGATCAATTAGAGCAGTCCCACCGCCTGCCGCTACTTGTGCCGACCTCCTCGCTCCTCACACTCTCCCATCCCTCCCTATCTGTTCTCTTCTGCCCTCTCGTTCCCTTAACATCCACCCGTCCCTCTCTGGGAAGTACTGCTGCTCACTTGCTTCCCTCTCTTTCCACCAATGCCCCATCCGGTCTTCTCGCTCTCTCCTTTTCTTTTATACTCAAATTTCTTCTCAGTTGTTCCTAAAGCTAATCTGCCATGCATTTTACTGCCTACATAAGCAACATCATAACTGAATTAGACCTCATTCTCTCTACATATACAACCAATACAAACTGCACTCATCAAGCAAAGCATTGAGGAAACTTCACTCACAACTGATTTCAGAAGAAAGGTTCAAGCAAATGACACAATACTACAGTTTTATTTTCAATGCTGGACTTGATATACACACACACACACGCACACACGCACGCACACAAACACACAGGATGTGGCGTGACACAATGTGACACAAGTTTCTGACAGTAAACTTATGTTCTATTTCTGACAGAAGTGCCTCCTCTACTTATAACACGAAGCACAAGTGGATTTGCAATGGTTGCTTTGGCGCATCCAGTGTAAATACAGTGTTAAAATGATTAGTGATGAGCAATGGCTGCTGAAAATGATAAAATATAAAAATTAAAAGTAATTCATTCATTCATTCATGTGTGTGTGTGTGTGTGTGTGTGTGTGTGTGTGTTTGTTTGCATATATATATATATATATATATATATATATATATATACTGTATATATCAAGAGTCAAAAATTCTTAAATTTGCTGATACTAAGTTTGGGACAGAACATTTGTCTCTCCCCCAAGTCCTGGATTTTTTTTTTGGAAGCTGACTGTTCTGTCAAATGCCCTTTCCTCTGATATCCTCCAGAGAGTGCTGAGAGCGGGACGGTTACCCCATTCAGTATTGGCAGCAGGTCTGCAGAGCCACAGCTGGATCCTTCCTACAACCCTCCAGTCTGCAAACGTGGCCTCTTTCCCACCTCATCCTCTGCCAATCACAGGGCCAGCCAACCAGAGGATGAGCGGCAGATCTGGGCTTTACATAGATTTCTGATGCCACTGATCCAGCCGATCAGTTTAAAAAAACAGAAACCCCTCTCAGTCCAGCAGTCCCAGTGTGCAATGCTGATTGTCAGTGTGTTTAAATGCACAGTTTTGACAACTCATGCCAGTTAAGGGAAAAAATCTAAACGGTGATTGAAAAGGACAGGTGGTAAAGAAAGATGTGGGTAGAGAGAGCGGGTGAAAAAAAATGGGGGAATTGAAGGGCAGATTAAAAGGTCAGGGCACAGAGCAGTCTGGTCTGTGTTTGCTCCCTCTCTCTCTGTCTCAGGTGCAATCATTATGGAGGTCTGGGCCGCGGGTGTCGTGGTCTGCTGACTATGGAGCAGCTTCCATTAACAGAGTCCCAACACTCCAGCACTGAGTAGCTCTCAATTACTGTCTCCCTGCCCGCGCAGACTCCAGACACACTGTCACCCTGGAGAAAGAAAGAAACCAACAGAAAGTGGGATTATGTGTATAACTACTGCTCTAGATTGACTCAGACAGGCAGTGTGGCTGGCCTCCAGTTGCATCCACAAACAAATAAACAAATGTTAACATGCAGTAGATGTGCACTAGAAATATTTTTGCGATGGATGGTATTATTAGATATAAGGCCCAAAGGCATGTGTAGTGAACACACAGAAGGATAGTTCACTCAAAACAAACCAATCCATTATCAAAAGAAGAACCATTTACTCATGTAATCGTTCCAAACCTGTATGATTGTCTTCTGCAGAACACAAATAAATATTTTAGGCACAATGCACTAGAAACTGGAGTTTTCGAGTTTAAAAAATGATGTAAAGCAACATAAAAAGTATCATGAAAGTGGTCCATATGACGTATGCACTATAGCTTACATTTATGAAGTCATACAATAGCTTTGTGTGAGAAATTGTGTGAGAGAAACATACCGTAGTTCTCCTTGGCACATTCATGAGAGAATTGCCATCTTTGATTTGTGTATGAATCATTCATTTGATTCACATAATTTCAATTAATTGATTCACTCAGTTCAAAAAATAATGATTGAGAATGAACGATTCTCACACAAAGCTATCACATGAATTCAGAAGACTTGATATATAGCTCACAAGTCATAGGCACCAATTTTTCTAAATACTTTTTATGGTTATTTTGCATCCCTTTTCCAAAGTGTGAAAGCTCCTGTTCCCCATTCATTATAAATGTAGAGAAAATATATGCCTTATTTTGGGAAGAACAAAAAAATGAAATGTGTAAATGAAAATTTAATCTTAGGGAGAATGATTTCTTATAAATATTCAACATAGTGCTCAACAGTATCAAACTGAGGGTGAATCAAACCAGCAACCTTAAGAGGAGAAACGTCCTCCTGACTGCCATGGCACAGTAGATTTCAAAATAAGTTTGCACACTCAGATAGAGAGGACTAAAAAACTAGAGTGCATCTCAACCGTAATCACTGGCCAACTGCATGGAGAATGAACAAAATCGTTCTTCGTCCAACTGCAATGGATCAGACAGATTAGCCTATAAGTTCTGAAATTTCTCCTTAGACTCAATGACCCCCGTGGCTAAGGATTTGGGCCTGAAAGGGGCCATGATGGGGGTGTTGGGGTGTCACCGTGAGGATTAATGCTTCCCCACCCCGACACACACACACACACGCGCGCACACAAAAACGCACAGATTTCTCCCTCCTCCTAATGATCTGTGAACCTCGGCTCTTCTCCTGCTTCCCAGCGCCTGTCAATCAAAGTCCAGATGGAAAAAGGAGGTTTTGGGGTTAAGGAGGTGGAGTAGGGCATGCTGGGAGGGTGAGGGAGGGGGGTGTCTGAGAGGGTGGTCATCATTCACGGGCAGCAGGCAGTTCCCAGTGTATTGATACGGCCGGCCAGAAGACGGGGCAAGGGAAGGAATTGTAGAAACGGAGAGCACAAAAATGGATTAGCATAACAGAGCCTGTCTCGTTAAAATGAGCATACCTCCCCTTCCCTGACACGTCTCCTCTGTGAGACCTTGAGCTGCTGCATTTCTACTTCCACTTCTGCACCTTCATCAAATACTTATTTGTTTAAAGAAACAACCAATGGTTGAGGTCACAAATCATAAATTACGTGTAAATGACCATGATATAAACATAAAATGAATGTGATGTGAGCTATTAAGCACCCATAGGAAGAAAAAAACACAAATGAGATCTTTAATATCTCAAATGCTTCTCTTAGCAGCAATGAGATGAAATGGAGGGAAGCGTTCGCATAATTCACCTTCGCATGTGACACCAGAGAATAAGAACTCTGTAATCTCACGTGTCTCAGAGAAGTTTCAGAAAATATATCAACGATGGTTTAGCCTTTCCAAAATACTGAAGTCAGAGATTTCAATATAACCTCAAATCTTTCTCATCAAATAATTCAAAAATGTATCAGAGCTCTATAGTCATATCTCTGTTTTTACATTTATTTCTCCTATAAGGAGCATCTGAGGTAAAGTTGTAAAACATAACTGAGCACTTTATGAGCTACAAAAGAGCGACTCCTAAACAAGAAAAGTGTCCTTCATGGGTACCTTCATCAAAATGTGAGCTTTTCTAAAGCATTTTCTGCACATACAGTCTGTGCACTGGTTTGACACCTCTATAAATCACATTCTTTATTAGTCTTTTTTACATCTATAGTATGTACTAACTGCTTGAGTGAGGCTTTATGGAGCATACCAGCAGGAACAGGTGTCATGCTGGTCATAAGATGAGAGGGATCAATAGTACTGCTGATCATCTCAATCGATCTGCAGGGCCTCCAGCCGATAGGATCAATAAAGCATATGTATGCCTGCATGCCAAATGCTCCCTGCCTGATCTCTTACCACAGATCGCTTAAGCTCCAATATGTCCGCCAGGAAGACATTCTTTGAGTGGGTTTTGGATTACTTTGATAAATACATACTGTACATCCTGTTTGGTTTGTTTTAAACCTCAATTTATTCTAGCATAGACGATCTACTGTCATTAGGGTGAATATTTACGCAAACCTTGAACGTGACATAATAAAACAGTCCTTGCTGAATGGGAAATCCTACCTCAAGCAGGGTTCACACTGTACGATTTTGGCTGTCTGAGACTAATTTTGTGAATCTTTAAAGATTCGTCTGATCCTAGGCCAAGTCTCTGATCGCTAATTTGACATGTCCGTCGACAGACCATTGCTATCAAATTTGACCACAGATGAAATTCTGGCAGTGTCAGACGTTTTAAGCCGCAATCCTGCAGTGTTCTTCGCAGATAACCGTCAAATCATAAACAAATAGGAGCGCAGAGCCTGCTGACGCAATAAGTGAGACACCAACAAACCACCACTTGCTCCACACACACTTTTTTTTTTTTTTTAAGGAAAGCCATGATAGCTAGACGCTAGAGATTGATTTTGTTTGCTAGCCACCATTTCTATCCCGCATGTAAATGCAGCTCACAGTCACTGAATGTGTCACGGATTGATTGAGAATGATTAGAGAATGACCCATGAGTTTCAATGGAAGCAAGAACATCTGACCATCTGTACAAAGGAGTCACATGATGAATTACATTTTAAATTACATTTAAAACCCCAAGTTTTTAATGCGTTCTACCCCACGGTATATGAAGATTCATGCACAATACCTTTTAAATATTTGGGGTCAGTAATAAAAAAAAAATTTTTAATACTTTTATTCAGCAAGGCTGCATTAAATAGACCAAAAGCGAGGCATTTATACTGATACCAAAAATTATATTTGATTTAAAAGCTGTTTAAAAATGGTTTCCACAAAAACATTAAGGGAGCAAAACTTTTTTTCAACACTGATAATAACAAGACATGTTTTTGGGCACCAAATGGTTTCTGGAGAATCATATGACATTAAAGACTGGAGAAACATTTTAAAATATGAAATAGAAAACAGCTATTTTAAATTGTAATTACATTTCACATTACAATTTTTACTGTAATTTTGATCAAATAAATGCAGTCTTGAGCATAAGAGACTACTTTCAAAAACATTAAAATGTGACCCCATACTTTTAGGTAGTGTATATGATAGGTAGTGAATACATTTTATGGTCACACTTTAGATTAGGGTCTAATTCTCACTATTAACTAACTATTAACTATGACTTTTGCCTCAATAAACTCCTAATTACTGCTTATTAATAGTAAGGTAGTCGTTACGTTTAGGTATTGGGTAAGATTAGTTATGCAGAATAAGCTCATGCAGAATAAGGCATTAATATGTGATTTAAAAGTACTAATAAACAGCCAATATCCAAGTAATATGCATGCTAATAAGCAACTGGTTAATAGTGAGAATTGGACCCTACTACAAATATGCAGCTAAATAAACTGACTACAAATGCCTTAAGTATTCCTAAACTCACTGAACCCTAACAGGGTTGAAAGCTAAATGACAGCAGTACGGCACAAGAGTCCCCTAAAATCCTGCCCTGACCCTGGGAGTCTCTCACACACTCTCTCTCCCCTGGCCACGGCTCTTTGTTTACTTTCACTCTCCGTTAGCTAGCTCTGCTGGAGCGAGGAGTGAATGGTCGAGGTATTGTCTCATCCTCATGACCCTGGGTGACCTCATTCACAACCCTCAAAAACGCCATCTGCATGATCCAACAGTCAGGGGCCAAAGGAGGGTGGAAAGGTGACAAGAGCTGCATGACGTAAGAAACTAAAACCAATCAAAGAGGATGGAAATGAATGAATGATACCCTGATGAATGATTGGTTTTGGTCAGATGGCAACAGAGATGCATTTCTTTGGTCTCTATAGTGTTTTATCCACCATATATAGTTTCAATTTAAATGTATAGACTATAGAGACAAAATAAAATCATATTTTACTTCATTTAGAGATCAAAATAAAAATTTTACCCTAAATAAGCACTGTGATGGTATCAGATGGTAAAAGCTTTGATATACAGTATGGGACGTAATATTTAGCATATTCCAATTTAATGGTATTCACCAATTTAAGCTACATTTTGGTACTTCAAATGCTAGAATGTATTAACGTGCTACATCTCCAAATAACATTCTTTATAACACTTGTCTAAAAAGTGTTCACAGTGATGACACAAAATAACCATTTTGGGTTCCCCAAAGAACCTTTTAGTGAAGTGTAAGAAAATGTATTTAAAGAAACTTTTTCCACTGCAATGGAAAGGTTCCACAGATGTTGAAGGCTGTTCATAAAACCATCGATACCAGTAAAGAATCTTTATTTTTAAGAGTGACCATTTGCATTTTGGTGGTAGTTTTGGCATGTTTTTGTTAGGGTATAAAAAAGCAATCTTTGCATTTTCCATTCAATCATCATCATCTCTTATTCCCCGATTTCTCGCTTCACCCGAGTTGGAGCATTCCAGGAGCCAGCCTGCCGCATGTGCGCAGGAGGTCGTTTTTCCCATGGGGTTGCAGGTGAAAAACCAGGACTCTCTCAGCGCCTGCGAGGGACGCCATCTGTCCCCACAGCTTCGTCTGCGGGGCCCATCACCCCATCCCCCCCAAACCCTCCGCCCCCTGCCCATCTCTCCATCCCTCCATCCTTACCCCCTCTCTCTCTCAAACACCTCATGCCAGCCCAGCAGGGCATATTACCCTGGAATTCAATTCCCCTCTTCACTCCTCTCCTCTTCCGATCTGCTTTTTTAATCTAATCTACCATCATCATACCGTACTGCACAAAGCCTTTGCAACAGTCAAATTATAATGAAGATCAGGGCCAGGAAAGTGATGCTGTGTTCTTGCCAGGTCCAGCTCAGCTCCAGCCTGGTCTACAGTAACAATGCACAAGTGCCAGGGGTGTAATTTTACTTCATTTATGTACTTAAAATTATTTAGGGGAATTTGCACTTGAATACTATACTGAAACTAAATAATTGTACTCAATTACATTTCAAATGCAAAAATTATATTTGGTTATCCAAAGCAAGTCGAGAGACAGTCAAAGTAAGTTTTGCAGCTCATCATGACTTCAATAATTCAATCGTGCTTAGTTTACATGCTGAACAAATCACACACACACACACACACACACACACACACAAACACACACACACACACACACACACACACACACACAAACACACACACACACACAAACACACACTTTAACTTTCCATAAACAACAAATTTTATACTCCATCCCCTTACACTAACCCTAGCTCTAAACCTACCCATCAAACAAAACTTTATGCATTTAAAAAAAAAAAAAACTTTAATTACTTAATTTTTAACCAGATTTACAAATGAGAACGTCCCTAAAGGAAGGTTTTTGGAGATTTTGGTCACTTATGGGTACAAATTTGTCAAATAGTTGAGTAGGAGCACACACGCACTTTTATCCAGTGACTTACAAATGAAGAATACAAAGTTAGATGCAATTATTTTTTAAAGTTTTCACTCAAATATGTTTTTTTTTTAAATATATTTTAGTACGATTTTGATTAAATAAAAATTGTACAGTCAATTGAGAATAATAAAACATTTCAAACTTGAATGAGACTCAATTTGTAGCCATTGTGAACTGACTATAAACACATCCAGGATGTTCCAAGTTGCCATGTTGCTTAGCAACTGTAAACAGCTTAATACAATGAATTATATTACTTTCCAAAACAATTGTTTATTCTGATAATTATCAATAACATTTGAACTTTTTGTTGAACAGTGGTGTCTTTAGCAAAAAGCCACTTGAGTCTATGCGTTACAGTGATTTCACCGCTGTTTTGTGCCTAAATATTCCACTCATTAGCCTAACCATGGTAAAATGGATGAAGGTCATCGCCTCTGGTGGCTTTTTGCATTAATATAGTCCTCAGGTTTATGTTAAATACTTTTTTGAGATGAAAATGAACTGAAAAGAAGAAAACGATGAAGTTCTCATGAACGTCAGTAAGTTATCTCATCGTAAGAATCGCCGAATGGATGCGCTAAGCTGAGTTGGTGCAGAAACAGGACGTGGCTGTGCTAACGGTCAGATGGTCCATTCCAGAGTGAGAGAGCACTTTCACGTGGGAACCCGGCCACTGCGCGCAGACAGACAACGCAGAGGCAGCTAAGTGTGAAGCTTCCAAACTGTCACTTACGCAGACAGCCTCCCTCCCTCTGCCTGTCTCTCTCTCTCTCTCTCCTCTCGTCACACTTTATCCATGGTCCCTCACAAAAACCAGACAAGCACACAGGCACGCACACTCGTTCTCGCCATATAAACACACACACAAAACACACTGCGTCAATCTCCAGACATCACTGATAGGCAGGAGGGGGAGGGAGGAAAGAAAGAGGAGGGAAAGAGACAGAAAGAGAAAGACAGGAATGAGTTTGTGACATCCAGCAACTACTTTTTATGTCCCTCCATCAGCTGAAGCACAGAGAATATAGACACAGACGCTGAAAAGCAAGTCAAAAACGAGAAGACAGTGAGGAAAAGGCCTCGACATGAGACAGAGAGAGTTTGTGGGACAGCATATCTAAAGTGTCCCCATTCTCTCAGCGCCAGGGCGTAACAAAGCGGTGGGCAGGCGAGCAAGGACAGTGGAATGGGATGACAGTGGGTGGCGGTTCGCTGGGGCCCCCGTTCCTCCGCGCCTCTTTGGGGTCACCCTGCCGGTGACCCCACCCTGATTGTTTCCCTTGGCTCTGTCAGATCCCATTGTCGCTGACTGGTTTAATGGGGAGAAAATAGAGGAGGGGCCGAGTGGGCAGGGAGACGCCCCCTGGTCTTCCTCTGCTCTGAGAGATCTGACTATTTGACCTAAAAAAACAAATTGTCCAAATTTTGGGCAGAAGAAATTAAGGTAGGAGATGTAGAGCGCCCCCATCTGACGGTGCAGATTATGAAGAGGTAGGTAACATGACTGCCACAATGTTTACAATGCACTTTCACTAACAGTGTATGAATGACTATGTTTTATGAAAAATCACGATTAATCAATTAATTTTGTTTAGGATCATTCAGAATCTGAGAATTCTGTTCATGAGAGTGAATTTGAATTGAATTAATCACGCTGCACAAGAAGATGAAATAGAATTTGAACTGGAATAAACAGGGAAGAAAAATCTGATCTATTTATCCATCCATCCATCCATCAGTTGTACCTACTTGCCTTCTTAACTACTATATGTGTATGTATCCATCCATTTATCCATCCATCCATCTATCAGTTGTACCTACTTACATTCTTATCTACTGTATGTATCCATGTATCTATTCTATTTATCCATCCATCCATCCATCCATCCATATATCTAAAAATCGCTTGAGAACCATTTCTGCACACAGAAGTAAACAACTTTTATGCAGTTATTAGGGAATGAAACCCAGTTTTGACCTCACTATATTTCCCCGTCTCATTGCTGATATTTGCGGACAGACATTGTTTATTTATGCATGAACTGTCTAATGTGTTGATTGTATGACCCATATTTCTCACCCAAATATGAGTCATACATTCTGGCTGCTATGAAAACACCAAGCAAACTTATGTATCTACTGCTAACCACCTGTTCTGTGACTCAAAACTCATTTGTTTAACTTCAGTCCAAATTGTTTTAAGCCCTGAGGAGTCTTCATTAGATCAATGATGTAAGCCTATCCATTGCGGAAGTCCTTGAGTCAAATACCTGAACAGCAACCTCTAGAAAGGCCAGTGGGCTCTTAATTGAACAAATGGCTTGCTTAATTGATCATTGATTTGTGATCAATAAGGTACATGTGTTCTGGATCTTTACAAGCAAGTGATTGAGAGTGAGCAATAAAATCTGCCAGGTAGTTTGGCAGTTGCCAATAATCTCACTTCCTCACTGTAAAGCATACAAGAAGAAAAAGAGAGCTAGAGAAAAGAGATAGTTAGAAAGGAACAGAAGAGTGTTTAGAGTTACAATAACCTCGTTTTGTCAGGACTATACATGTTGCTTTCAACATGGGGTACAGCTGAGTGTTTCTGGTGCCCTGCAAGCACGCGCACACACACAAACAAACAAACACACAGGTGTTGGTTTCCGAGTGGCACGGGTCCACATGGTGTGGGGTATCACTTGGGCCCTCAATCTCCACTCCAAGGAAAACATCAATGGCTCTCTTTGATCCCCCACTCAAGGTCTGTCTTAAAAGGGCCATGGACGAATGGAGAGATGGGGGAGACACTCCACATCAGTGGGCATGGCCAGCAGCCTCAGGTACCTTCTCACCACACTCGTACCATCCCATTAAATCTGGAACACAAAGACAAAGGAGACGGGATTGGAGCAAGCGCAGGGGGAGGTGGGGGGACAGCACTCCATCCCTTTGAAGAGCTGAGCTGATGAGGAAACCTACACAAACACACACAGCTCACAAACAGGTTCATGGCAAAAAGGTTTTTAAATGGTCCTTTGCATTTACGTTCTTGAATAAACTCCACAATCACTGTGCTGGAGGGATGTTACACTGTGCCACTGCCCCACGAAAGCAAGTTTGAAACACACCTCAACCCTGAAACCAGCTCAGAAAGCTTAATAATTTGGTGATAAATTGAGGTGCATACCAAACTTCAGAAACCAGAAAAACAGTCAAAAGAAACAAAAAGAGATATACTGTGAAAGACCATACACAAAAACTAAAATAAAACAGTGCTTGATATGCACCATGTAGTGGGAGACAATTATTTGTCCATTCTGCAGTAAAAAAAAAAAAAAAAATCCCAATATAATCCCAAAACATTATTATTATTTTATATTTAGGCGACAGACAGACAGACAGATAGATTACTCTTTCTATACTGTGTCTATGTCCATGGCCTGTGGTCAGTGTGGGCCGGTCAGTCATTTCATCCTCTGTCTGTGGGTGATCCATCTCCTACAGCTCTAGCCCTTTCATTTAGCTCTGCCAAAGCGTGAAACATTCGGCCATTATATGTGTGCAGGCTTGTGGGGAATGTGGGAATCATTGGCATCCCAGTGGCCAGTTGGAGTGAGACAATATACTCTCAAGATTAGATCTGTTAAAAGGACATGACAGTGTTGCTTACACACACAACTGCACACACACAATATACACACTGTGACACTGGACACACTTCAGTCGAAAGGAAAGGGGCACAGGCATGTACTAGTGAATTTCACTGAACATTGCCACTGCTGTCCAGGGAATTTTTTCTTTATTGAACACAGATTGGGGTAAGTTGTCACAATGGAACCTATCACAAAACAGCCTAAACTAGTAATTTAAGCCAAACTAAACTGATAAAATAATAATAAAAAACCAATCAGTTGATGAAATATCACATTTTAACTGTATATGGTAGATATATTGCGTAAACCTGCTACATAAAAAAGCATATGTGACCATTTTCCCAGATGTGAAATGTGATATATTTGTGTGAAAAATAGAAAAATAAAACTTAAACTTGCCTTAATTATTTAGTTGGACCTTTGAATTAATGTATGCTAAGATTGAACTCACGCTAGTTCACAAAAAAGCAAGTTCATTTACTCTTCTTGTTGCTCTAAACTTGTATGACTTTCTTCCGTAGAACGTAAAAGGAGATATTTTGAGAAATGTCTCTTTTTTTCTATACAATGGAAGTCAATGCTAAACGAAACTGTTTGGTTACCGACATTCTTCAAAATATATTATTTTGTGTTATGCAGAAGAAAGTTTTACAGGTTTGAAGTTACATGAGGGTGAATAAATGATGACATGTTTGGGTGTTTTTTAAACTATATTTGAAATCAACTTAGCATACATTTGCAACACAACTACACACACACACACGTACAGTATAAAGCTGCTACGAGATAGCAGTGAGCCCCATGTGGCTGCATTCAGTAACTGCACATTCTCTCAGAGAGGTCCATTATTCTACCTGCCTCCCTTTCCCTTCCTTATTCTAGTCATTGAAAATACTGAATTACATTAATTATCAATATTTTGGGTAAATATTGAAAGAAATGTGAAAAAAACAAACAGACGGAAGGTTCTCTAAATTTGTGTGATGCGAAACCCCGTGACCGTAGACAGTATATCTCAGCACCGACAATCCTTTTTTCCCCCTCAATCACTCCTTCCTCTTTTCTTTCTCCTCGCCCTCTCCTGACTCTTTATGCTGATCCCGACTCCCAACCATCCGCGCAAACACACACACACACACGCAATGGCGTCTCCCCAGGGGCACAGGGGAAGGGCAGGGAGGATGGAAATGAATTCAGCGATGTTGCAAGTGGCAACACGCATCTGCATCTGTAATTAACCCCCAGAACGACACACTGAGCTCCCTACTACTTCCCTCCATTCCTCCCTCCCTTTCTTTTCTATCTCTCTCATCCTCTCTCAAAGGCTTTTTAAGAGATGCTTGGTGGGCCAATTAGGGTGAGTGTCTGTGTGTATGTGGTGCATGTGTGTGTGTGTGTGTGCACGCCCTGGCACATCTTGAGTGTGGAGGAGTGTATGTTTGCATGAATTGATCTTTAAGTGGAAGTGTGTGTGTGTAGGTGTGTAAAGTGGCATCTCTTTGTGTCTGGGACCGGGCACATTTGCCTGTGTTTTAGCGTTCCCTCAGGCCAGCGCTGGTTGCGCTCTCTGCCCGGCTTGTGTTTGATGACATTTCCATAGGGAATATCTCTGACATCAGAACGCTATAGCCAAAAGCACAAAAACACACACTGCCATGTGCCCATTTCGAAAGCTTACACGGTTATCTATCAAACCAGAGTTAGGATCATCATCAAATCACATGCTGACACATTCACACCATAACGTTTAAGTCCAACTCTGTGGCAAAGTTTAGCAGGTATAGGGTCGACCACAGCTCTGGTGCCTCCCTCCCCTTGAGTGAACGCGATGGGGAAGGTTGACGTGGATCAAGAGGGACCCCCTGGGTGAGGTGCGGAGGAAGGAGAGGAGAGGAGGAAAGGGTAGAGAGGCCCACCTTCTGTCTCTTTGGAGGGGTGCATCACTGTGTGGCCAATTAGCATCGGCCAAGACACAGGGGCTAAGCAAACAAATGTAACCAGAAACGCAATTCTCTCTTTTGAAAATGCTAAATTTTCTATTTAATTTCAACTATGAAATAGTTTTACATAAAGGCTAGTGACATTTGGTTGATTTGGACTCTACAAATAATGTAATGATCTAGCTGCGGTGTGTTTTTGCGTAGTGAAGCTACAGTCTTTATATCTCCGTCCGAGTATAACACAATGTGTATATACAGTATCCAATATTCGAAGGATTAAATACACGAAAGACGATGTGTCCAACACTGAGGCCGGTTGTAGTTAATTTAAGGTGTATATGTGCTGTATTAAGCTGTACAAGCACATTAGAACATTTTCGTTAATTGAAATAAAGTAAAAACTAACTTACGTGAAAGTAAAGTACAATGCATTTTCATGACTTCAAAATACCACAAAAATAAAATAAAAATGGCTACAAATTAAATGTAATGATTTAAAAATGTTAAAATGTCACACTAGACAAAATATAATGCTGTTAAAATAATAAAATAAAACAAAAATTGAGTCTGACTGAAATCAAACTTCTAAACACACTTAATGGTTTTCAGGTAAAGCAAATAAACCCTTTCTCATCAAAAAACTGTTTTAAGCTCTTTGAGTTGTCTTTATGATTTTTGTAAAGCAGAAGCTTCTTGAAGTAGAAGTTCTAGGTAGCAAAGGAAATGTGAAGCCCTCCAGGGTTCTTTAAAGCACCAGTATGATGGTTTTCAAGAGAAGTGATGATCTTAGAAAGGTTCTTGTTTGGCAGTGGGCTGAAAAACCTTTAGGAATCTTTTTTAAAAAGTGCATAAATAAGGTTTTGCTCATACTTATCATTAGAAGACCACATAAAAGCGTTAAAGGTTTATGGACTGTCAAATGGAATAAGCTTAGAAAGAAAATACAAAAGAAACTTTCGTAAATAGGCAAAGGCAAGAGGGAAAATCCTTAGAGTATTAGAAAAGATCCTCCTTGTTCACCTTCCTGATGTCTTTACACATAACCCTGGACATGCATTATAAATGAACGTATAATTAACGTGTGCGGTATTATAAGGAATATTAGCACTATAAGGGGAGCATCTGCCATACGCACAAAAACAGAGGCACTGTGGGTAAACAGAAAGGACTGTGGGTAAACAGAGATGACTGCGGGTGTTCCCTCACCCCTCTCCTGATGGTGGGGTGTTGTGGCATGGAATATGATGGAAAATGTGGCCTGTGAATAATGCATTACCCTGTTGGTCAACAGTTCCTGATCTGCTTTAAAGAACGGAGGACTCTTTGCTATTATGAGATTAAAACCAGCCCACCTTTGTCTGCAAAAAGCCACGCTTCCACCGAACATGTCAACACTGCGATTCTGCCTGTCCACACATGAAAGTGCAGCTGCAGTTCAGGATGGTGTATTATGTGTGTGTGTGTGTGTGTGTGTGTGTGTGTGTGTGTGTGTGTGTGTGTGTGTGTGTGTGTGTGTGTGTGTGTGTGTGTGTGTGTGTGTGTGTGTGTGTGTGTGTGTGTGTGTGTGTGTGTGTGTGTGTGTGTGTGTGTGTGTGTGTGTGTGTGTGTGTGGTGTTATCAAAGCTTGAAACTGCTGCCCTCTTCAGATATTAAATTTTGCCATTTTTATTTTCAGTCACAATTTTAATCATCTCACTCTGACAGCCCATCTAGACAAGAATAGACTATATGATAAACATGTAAAGCAACGGAGTTAACTAGATTAACTACTGTAGATCTAGCTAACACACTGATTATTCCTTTAAGATTGAAGTAAATTTAAGTATACTGCACTTTTTCTTTTATTCGTATTGCTTTTAAAACTTACTTGAAGAAAAATCAATAAAAACCACAGAGAACGAAGGTGAAAACAACAAAAGAAGATATGCAAGGAGGTCACAAGTGATCCACGTTTGTGCAACCTGAATTTGAAAAAATATGAAGATGATACAACCAAATGTGAGTTCAGGATCAATGGATTATACTTTGAAAACCTAGAACACTAAATAGTGCACAAGACGTAACAGAACTGGTAATTTCATAGGTTTATGTGTTTACACTAAAAGTAATCTGGTAACTTTTGATGTTTGCCAGAGATTTAGCAAAAAAGAAAAAAAAGAGAGCCAATGATAGTCTAAAAAATGAAATTACATGCAAATAAACACATATTTGCAGCCTATGAGCATCAAAAAGATTACAGTGACCTGCTGTGCAGTATATCTTAATTCGAGCTTCTCAAATGATGACAGTCACTGACGTGAAAAGAACACAAATATAATAAAACGGAGTGGGGAATATTGCTCTTAAGTGGCTGCGCTTTTCCACACGAGTAGCTTTAGTGTGACATAAAGTCCCTGCTTGAGTCCTCTCAGGTATGTGTGTGTGTGTGTGTGTGTGTTTGACCGAGAAAGAGAGACACGGGTAGCTCATCCTCACGTAATCATTCCTCAACTTAATCTCTGTGTAACAACGTTAGCTCTGGTCTGGCAGAGAAAGTTAAATATTCACGATACAAGGCAATCTACTCAGTGTTCAAACAAAGTGCCCTGCCAAGTTCAGCCATGTATGTAGAGACTCGCTGAGGGAGAGAGGGAGAGAGAGAGAGAGAGAGAGAGAGAGAATGAGAGGCGAGAGAGCAAAAAAGGATCTATTTTATTATTCACATAAGGCATAATAAACCAGGGCTGCTCGGTTAGCACTTAAACTCCCAGCGCTTTAGTGGTTATCCTTAATGCGACAGCACTGATTTGAGCACATCCTATTAATAGTCCAAGGGTCTCATCTTAATGCAAGGATCCATGTTAATAAGTACTCGTAAAAAGCTATTAATAGATGCATATCTCTGTTTCTGAGCCTGTTGGATTTAACGACATGTTCACGTGTGTGTTTTACAGTAAGTGTGTGTGTAGTTTCAATATATGAGCTATGAGGTGCATGTGTGTGTGTGTGAGTGTGTGTAACACTCAATCTCCAGCTGCGGGCCCTGGTGTGTGCAGGCTTCAGGATGCCGGCCAAGCAGGAGGGAGTGAGACATGGATATTTAATGGCCAGGGACACAGATGCCCTTCACCAGAAAACATCCCAGCCTTTGATTCCCACACATTACTGCCTAATGGAAAACAAGATCAGCATTTATGTTTATCAAGCGTAATTAAAACAGGCCGGTTAGTCTACAAGTCCAGCAGGATTCATCCACTTCAGTGATGGGATACAACATTTCTAGATGGTCACACTGGATATAGGTCTTGACGTTTACACGGCTACTTGACAAATACTGTTAAAAAAAATTAAATTAATTATTTTATTCATCAAGGATGCATTAAATTAACCAAAAGTGGCAGGAAAGATAAAAAAAAATGTTTTTTTTTACTTTCTAATCATCAAAGAATCCTGAAAAAAATTATTATTATACGCAGTATATACAGTATATTATAGCCTACTGCATATAATAATATATTAATATTAATAAAAGTTTACTATATCAGTAAAAAATATGCAACTCTTCAACTGTGATAATAATAAGAAATGTTTCTTGAGCAGCAAATCAGAATAATAATGATTTCTGAAGGATCATGTGACACTGAAGACTGAAGGAATGATGCTGAAAATTCAGCTTTGACGTCATAAGAATAAATTAAAATGGGAAAAAAATTGGAAATTTCACTATTTTTACTGTATTTACCTTGCTTTCAAAAGCATTACAAAATCTTACCTACCCCAATCTTTTGAATAGTAGTGTAAAACATATATGAACATTAAATACTTAGTTGCCAATGACAGCAGTCAAATATACCGCTTAATGGTCAATATAGAGAGATATCTGGCCTTTATTAGGCAATAATAAAAACTAAAAGTAACATTAATATAAGATCATTATTTTCTCATACATGGAAAAAAATTATGACGATGTTAAAATATGGTTGCCATGTTTGTATAATCCCGCCAGTCACAATGCTGGGTCTCTAAACACTCTCAACATCTTCCAGCAATCCTCCGCCACCCGACTCAACCTTTAATTTCATAATTAGGTCCGGTGGGGAAACTTGAGGGAGTCTCATGCTCAAGTCAAGCCTGTTTATCCTTTTCCTCATTCCTTATTTATAATATTATCATATGGACATGCATACTTGTGAAATCAAAGCAAGAATGTCATGTCCTTAGCGAGACATGCAGAGTTATTATGAAATTGATTTATTTCAATTCAAAAGAATTGAACTTTGTTGAAATTCCAACAGCATGAGACACTTCTAGACTCAAAATCACACAGTACAAACTGTCCTATTGTTTTAAATACCTAGTTTCAAAGTGCAATACAGGGATGTATGTATGTGTGTGTGTGTGTGTGTGTGTGTGTGTGTGTGTGTGTGTGTGTGTTTGCACACCTCTCTGTTGGGCAGGTGTGCTTAAAAAGGTGTGTGATTTCACTCTCCATATTTTGACACCTACATCTTCATATAAATAACATGTATACAAAAAAAAAGCACAAACACACTCATGAATGCAATCACAAAATCTCTTTTATCCTGAATTTTTAATTTCATTCTGAACTCTTTTAATTTCTGACTTTAATTTCTAATCACTTAATCAGACTCCCATAAAGCAGCAAACTACATCACTATCAGTGATCAAGTGGTCTACGATTCCTGAAGACATTTTTATAGGTGTTTAATTGAGGAAGGTGGGCCGCCCACACTGTATATGACACCAGAGTTGTTTTGTATTCCTGGGGTTTTGTTTGGTCTGCTACTCATGATAAGGGTAATTTGTTTGGTAGGTTTAAAGAGGAGAGATAATGTTGCTATAATGAGAAGACTGACTGAGGAAATGTACAGTGTGGCAGAGAGGTAATTTGTAAAGATAGCCCACATTCTGTCACCGGTTGAGAGGAAGAGCTGACTCTGTGAGGAGCTCTGTGAAACACACACACACACACGTATCACAGTTACCAAAAAATAAGCACCACAACTGTTTTATTATATATAATAAATTAATAATAAAAAGAAACTGATGTCCAAATTAAAATTATTTCAGAGGGATCATGTGACACTGAAGAAAATTACGAATTACAGCAGCACTATCAGATTAGATGTATCAGAGCGTGTTTGTTTATGGCTGTTTATTGGTATATGCGTTTCATCATAATCATGACTCTTACACAGGAGACTCAATGATATGCATCATGGGCTTCTGAAACTGGTTGGTACATCGGGAGATCACATAAAACTGACTATTGTACATTACGTAAAATACCAAGAGCAATTTGTCACTTCTTACCTTGTCAGAACAAGGAATAGATTTAAAGGGTTAGTTCACCCAAAAATGAAAATTCTGTCAGTAATTACTCACCCTCATGTTGTTCCAACCATGTAAGTCTTTCGTTCATCTTCGGAACACAAATTAAGATATTTTTGATGAAATCTGACAGAATTTTGACTCCTCCATAGGCTTCCAGTGTGACCGAAACTCACCGGCCCAGAATAGTTATTAAAACATCGTTAAAATAGTCCAAGTAACTACAGTGGCACTACATTAAGTTTATCATGCGACGAGAATACTTTTTGTGCGCAAAAACAAACAAAAATAACGACTTTATTCCACTTTTCATTTCCTTCTCTCTGGGCCTCGTAGTGTTTTTGCGCTGCGCGTCTGTGTTGCACGTCATCACGCAACACACACATGACCGGCGTCGGCCAATAGTGAGCCTACGTGGTGACGTGTAACACAGACGCGCTGCGCAAAAACACTATGCGAACCAACTAGAGGTCCAGAGAGAAGGAAATGAATAGTGGAATAAAGTCGTTATTTTTGTTTGTTTTTGCGCACAAAAAGTATTCTCGTCGCTTGATATACTTAAGATTGAGTCACTGGAGTCACTTGGACTATATTAACGATCTCTTTAATAACTTTTCTGGGCCAGCAAGTTTCGGTCACATAGAAGCCTATGGAGGAGTGAAACATGGCTCAGATTTCATCAAAAATAGCTTAATTTGTGTTCCGAAGATGAACGAAGGTCTTACGCGGTTGGAACAACATGAGGGTGAGTAATTACTGACAGAATTTTAATTTTTGGGTGAACTAACCCTTTAATTTCACGTTACTTAATCCAGTTACAAATAGGCTAATTCCAGCAGAATACAAAATCACCACAAAAGTAAAACCACCCAAAAAAAAATCAGTCAACAATGACTTAAATTTCTGTTTCTTCATACCAATTTATCGTATGGATTCATAAAACAAGGAATATAAAGCATGAGTCATATGGACCACTTTTAAACCATTAATTTAAGTCAAGGATTGGTGCAATTGTTTTTGCTTTTGTTTTTGTGTTTTCTTTTTTCCGTCCACAGCAGATTTTGCTGTAAAAATTCCCATTAGAGACAAAAGAGCTTTATACATGTACTGTAATTCGAGAGCAAGTGAGAAAAGATCCATCTCAATGTGCGGATTCAAACACACAATTAATAATCGCTGTTACCGCCACCCGCCTACCACTGACCGCACTGGAGCAAAAACAAATGTTGCGAAAGGCACATCGGCTCCCTCATTAATTTGAGAGTAGGGTCATTACTTGTTTGAGGCAGAGTGCATTAGTCGTGTAGACAGAAAGGAGCAATGATGCGGCCCACCGCCGTCGGGGGATGAGGACGTTTTTTCCCGTTTTTTAAACTTAGACAGGAAGTGGGGGTTTGGCGATTTAACAAGGAATGGTCAAGTATGACCTTACAAGACAAACTGCCTTTGCATGTGGAGTGTAAAGGAGGAGTGAGGGGCAGTTTAGAATTTTATTTATTTATTTATAAATTGGGCATAGGAGCATAACCAAATGTTATTAATTGAATTCCCAATATAAGCTGTAAAAAAACAAACAAAAAAAAACTAACCTTGTTAAATTTATTGACAGTGCAATGAAATAAATATCAAGGGGCATTTGGGGGAAGTGGGGAGGGTTCAATCCATGGATTTAAAAAAAACAAAACAACATGCACTCTTCAAAGTAAGTCCCCCTCTCTTTCTCTTCTCTCTCTCTCTCTCTCTAGCAAATTAGGGAATAATGTGAAAAAATGCTTAGCACACTAGAAAGCGAGCCCATGCAGACAGGGAAGTGGGTCCCTTGAGGGTGCCACCGAGCCCCACATACATAAATCTAAAGCCAGATGCAAACAATCAATTTTCAATTTTAATTATTTACCATGCCCTGCCAGATAGAGGCATTCATTTTCCTTCTCTGTCTGGATTAAAAATGAAAAATTAGGAGATTAATATTTGGCAGAGTGGGCAGAAAAGGTCTCCCCCCATCCAAAATTTTTATTAGCACCCCTTTTTACGCTGTGTGACTGACATGCTGAACAGAGCAATCGATAACTTAATAAATTCTCACTGACCCCCTCTGTTGGCCCCATGTTTACACACACACACACACACATAGTTTACGATAGGCGTAATGGTTTTTATACAGTACAGACTGTATATTTTATCTCCTTACACTAACCCTACACCTAAACATACCCGTCAAAGAAAACTTTCTGCATTTTTTTTATTTTCATTAAAAAAAAAAAAAACATTTAGTTTTTCCAACTACATATGGAGAGTAGAAGTATTGAATATTTGATCGTAAACAAATTTACCAAGCTACCATTCAAACAACAGCTTCAAATTAAAAATGAAGGAAGACCCCATGCCTAAGCTGGATATAGGCTACAGCAATCAGCTTCACTAAACAGCCGAACATGCTCTTTTAACGTGGACATTTTAAAGGACAGAAGGATGGATTTTTGCTTCAAGTGATAGGCTAGGATTCTTCTTGCTGTAGATATGTGTCAATTTATTTACATGACTAAAAGTGAGTGATTTTAAAGCAGTTAGGCAAAAAGAAAAATGCTTGGGAGGGGATCTGACCACAAAAATTGTGTGTGCCTCCTCTATTTTAAAGTCCACCAGCAGCCACTGGTTCTACTGGCCATATATACTCGAGTCGGGTCAGGTCACAGGGTCTTGTTTAAAGGCCAGGTTCAGTCTCAAATGAATGCCTGTGCAGACATCTAGCCCTGTAGCTGCATAGAAGAACAAGATCACAGATATGAAAACATTGCCAGCCAATTAGAGCAGAAAACATCTAAAATACCAAGAGGAGGCCACCTGAAATCCAGCATCCAGAAGCTGCATTCCAGTAGAAAGAAGGTGGTGAAGCTAAAATGCCTAGGCCGCCACACTAGACAAAACATCCCTGAATACAAGAGTAAAGAAAAATTCCAATGAAGAGCAGAAACTGAGAGAAATGGGAAATAGTATTTCCCACTCTGCAACTGTATCTACTGCATGTTCATTTGTTTCTTCCATTCTTCCCTTTGCTTCTTTATATTCTTAAATGTTTATGCTAAATTCTACAGCTAAAACACACATACACATGATCCGATATATCTAAAGATCTGAAGTATTTAGCTTGAACTTTCATTTATATTTATTGAACATGCTGTACTATGATTTAGATGTAGCCAGACCATGATCATAGCCGTAAGGAGAGTTTACACTACTGGGTTTAACAAGAGAACTCACAACAGTGAAGCTTATTGGCCAGAGCAGTGCCCCTGTAGCTGTATTTGACCTCTGACCTCAGCGAAAGCAAGGGCCATAGACACCTGTGCAGCAGGAGGAAAAGGTCTGACCTTCTGTGGAGTCATTCTCTGAAGTCCGCAACAGCAAAGGTCAAGAGGTTGACCTCCGCCTTGGCAGGGTGACCCCCCATGATAGGGCACTTGACCCCGCTTACTGTGGAGTCCACTGGGGCCCAACCACCTCTTGGCCACTGCGGACTCTGCGGAGTGCCACTGACAAATGAGGTCAGGCCAGAAGAGAGAGATTTATGTCTCTATTCACACTCACAAACACACACACATAATAGGCTCCAGGTTTGTGAAGTGAAGAGGTGTATAACCAACTACTAATACAGCAAACTATGAGAAAATCTGTGTATAAGAGTAATGGCTCCACAGTGATTAGGCTACAGAAAACAAAAGTAAGCAGGATTTAAAGGTACAGTTCACCCAAAAATGCAAATTATTAACCTTCATGTCATTCCAAACTTGCAAAACTTTCTTTCTCTCATGGAACACAAAAGCAGAAATCTTAAAGAGTATATACATACAATGAAAGTGAATGGGGCACTGTCATGCTCTAAAATAACAAAAAGCACCCTATGAGTTTCATAAAACTTGGACACTTGGACAACTCACGCACTTTATTTTAAGTCATCAGAAACCTATATGACTTTCTTTCCTCTGTGGAATACATGAAGACATTTTAAGAAATGTTTTTTTTTTTTTTCTCATTCAATGGAAGTCAATAGTAACCAAAACAGTTTGGCTACCAACATTCTTCAAAATATCTTCTTTTATTTTTTGCAAAAGAACACAGAGCCATGTTATGGCTCCGCCCTCTTACGTACTTCTGATCAATTTTTTTATCTTCCTTCAGTACTCCGTCTGGGTTTGTGGTATATCCGTGGGTTTTCTCCGGCTACATTTTCGGAGTGGCTGAGAACGATGACGTTGAGGTTGTGCGCTAGTTTGAGTTGTAGGGTTACGTCACGACCAAACGTTAGCGATTGGTTATGGCAGATCCAGAGTGGCTCTGGGCAGATCCAATAGTTTTAAACTTCAACAGAGTACCCGCCTTCAAGGAAGTTTACGCTTGTCAGTGGAGAGTGGCCAGACTCTCTGTACAAATTAAATGTACGAGAGTCTGGTACGACCAGGCTATGTTATGACCTCAGGAGAGGTGAAATGTATCATATGGACTAAGAGTAAGTCACTTGGACTACTTTTCCTGAAACTTTTCCAGTGCTTTTTTCTGTTGTTGTTGTCATTTTAGAGTTTGACTAGTCCCCATTCACTTACATTATATGGAAAAGAGCAGCAAGCACATTTGTTTCTCTTTTAGTGTTCCACAGAAAGCAAAAAAAATAAGTTTGGGTGAAAGATTAATGATTTTATTTTGGGTGCACCATTCATTTAAGGTGTCTGGAGATAATTTTTCAACATCTTTCCAACATCTAGTTCGAGCTCCAGCTGAGCCACAGCCAACATTTCTGTAAATCTAAAACTTGGAGTGAGTGAAAGTAGAATGGTGATGCTCTCTCCATCAGGAACATACCAGAGCTCAAGGTCAGAGCAGTCTGGAGCTGGATACACAATCGCAACAGCGTACCTCAACTACAAAACACACACACATACACACTCCAGTTTGCAAAATTAGCGGCTAGGTAGCAAATGAACAATAGCTGTCCCACTCTAGCCACGTCCGCTCGCTTATTTATTCTTTTAGCCCAGCTAAGAAACATATAAATAAATAAATATACGCACATATCAATCTATCTCTATCTCCCTCGCTCTCTTCTTCTCTTTAAAGGGATGCGGTGGGCTTTTACCGGAATGGTGCTCGGGCACGGGGATCATTTATAACCAAGCGGCGGTGCTAATGCAGCTTCCGCAGCTAGCCCGATGTTTTATTCATGGGCTTTTATTATTAGGGCCCCACTTAAAAAGGTGAGCCTCCGCTCGGGCCTAGCCAGTCCTCCTCACCCCACGTATCTATCACCCTGACAAGAGCGTCTTCCTCTGGAAGTCTTTCAGAAAACTTCAAACAGAGGCGCTATTGATTTTTTTTTTATTTTTTTTTTGCCCAGCCCTCCTCCTCCTCCTCTTCTCCCCCCACACCTCCGTCACTACCTTCCACCTGGGTACCAGCATATATCTTGTCTGAGAGTTTGAAAAGAGAAAGAAAGAGAGAGAGAGAGAGAGAGAAAGAGAGAGAGAGAGAGAGAGTCTGGATCTGGCATAATGAAGGCTAAGATGGCAGGAAAGTTTGGCTGTTGTTTGTGTGTCTGACCTCAACGTGCATAAGCAAAGGCGGGATGCATGCATTTAAATTTGACAAATAGAGGGACTGAGTTGCATTCAAGGAATGATATCAGTCTACTGAAAGACATGCCCTCATATGAATAAATAGACTTTCAGTTATCTTATACAGCGGCGTGGGTAGTAAAAGAATACTTAAGGAGTGTTAACTGACGTTTTGTTACACATCTGCAACGGTTTCACATTTTTTTATTATTTAATTTATTTAATGCTTTTTTAAAAATATATTTTAAAAAGATAAATAAAATAAGGTTCACTTCCGAGAACACACTCAGAATTAAACAGTCACATTGCAGAAGCAACAAATGCAGAAATGCCACATGCGTATCCCCCTCATTCTTCAAAGAACGAACTGTAGCTAATGCCTGGCACACGCACAATTAAAAATGTAATTAATAATACAGTTAGAGGTCCATTCAGATGAGAGAGGACACAATCTCTTCTTTGTAAACGCTTCAGCTTTTGCCAACAGTGGAAAGTACCCTCTGTGCTCGTAATGCAGTCTTTATTCAGTCTGAGAGATAACTTTGTTTCTTTTATACTGGTTGCATTTCCTGGAAGACGGCACTGATTATTGCTCTCTTTATCTTTTAAGCTATTAGTCAAAACATTACAATGGATAATTCTTGGCCTTTTGATGGCACAATTCATGGTTTCCGTTACTTTTCTATGCAACCCAGAGTGGCATATCGATATTTGATTCAATCACTTCTATTATTAATATTTTCTAGTACAATGGGGGTTAATGAGGACAGAAAGACACCTGGGTAGAGCAGTGAAATGTTTAAACTTCTTTCCTGGTTTTGATAAACAGGGATATGGAGATATTTATCTTTATTTTCCATTTTGCTGAGCTTAGACAAGTCTGCTAGTCTGTTGGTTATTTTATTCTGGTTAACCCTCCTCCCCTACAGAGAGCAAACAAAACAAAACCAAGGCAGACTGATACAGAACTGAACAACTGCGTGTGAAAATATTCTCCATTAATGCTTTGAACACTTCATGGCCGAGTTTATTTTAAGTCTATTTTATTCAGAAATCTATTCTGTAACCTCAGTAACAAATTCCCAATGTGCAGGATTGTGTAAGGTGGGTTCTTCCAAAGTAGAGAGAAAAAAATGGTTGGTTAGTTCCACTAGTTCTGGCTCAACAATTTTAGACTTTGTTGCATGTAAAACAAATTTGACTGATCAACACTCCTATATTTCACACATATCCATGTGTATTTGTGTGCGTGTGTACATAAGCATATATGTGTTTGACGATTGTTGCCGTTTATTTCAAGTAACCGAACTACTGTATGCAAACTTCCTCAGATAATGAAAAGATAAAAAGGTGTCTGCTTAATAAAGTGGATTAAGATTTTGTATGCTAGTATCAAAAGGTCCTTTAAACTAATTTAGCTTGTTGCTCCATTTATAGCCCTTTTTTTTTGTAGTTATTTTTCAAAAGCCTAAAGAAACCAAATTAATTTCCTACACGTCTGCTAGAATATCTTTACCACGGAAAACATACTTTTCCTTTTTTCCTGTCGTTCACCTCCCAAACACACCGCCTCCGGCACCTTTCCTCTTTCAGCATTTGCGTGCCGCATCTGTTTTTTCTGCATTTGTTTACCAGAATGACAATCTTTAGTCTCTTGTCTCTCACTTTTGGACTGCGGAGGAAGTGTTTATAGACCTGTGCTTCTCGCAACTGGCATCAAGCACCCCTACAGGAGCATAAATTAGCGCCCATGCCAGCAATGCAGTCGTCCCTGGGACCCCAGCGAGAGGTATCAATATGGGGCGTAAAGCAAGCTGCGACCCTGATTGTGGCAGGCCAAATGTTACAACAGAGATGTAACCTTTTACAGCTGTTAGACCTTCCCACCCCACCACCTTCCCATATTCTCACACCAACACAATCTTTTCTCTCTCACACATTTTCTCTTCCTCACTTTCTTCGAACGGTTTCCTCGGTCTCCCATCTCATACACAAGCCTTCTCCGCATCTGATTAATTGTATGAAAATTTGATGCGAGACAAAAACAAGAAAAAACAAAACAAAGGTGAGAATGTAGACAAAAGAAAGAAAGCAGGAGAAGAGGGGTGAACAAAACACATGCGACACCAAACAAATGCACACCCATTAATATTTCATTCTAATTGAAATATTCATATGTATTGCCGTGCTGAGACCTTTCATCAGTCCTTTGAGGGGTGGGGCACATGGGGTAAAGGGCTGAGAGGAGGGCTGGGTATTCCACTACAGTGGGTTTCAACTCTCAAATGTCAACCTGATGTGGCATGACAGGGTAGAAGACAAATACCCAGGAGCTCCAACTAATGCACAACAGTCATAATTCAGTTATCAAACCCCTATTTCACAAAAATATGCAGATATTACTCGCAGTGTTCTTTGTTAACCTAAAGACAGTGGGTTATGTACAAAAAAAAGATTGCCTTGAATTTCACACAACTCCTAAAAGTGAGTAATAAATTAATCCAAACAGGAATATGTATGAGCGCATGAGTTTGCAGTCTCAAATGTGATCAAATAAAAAGACTGTACCGTACAATAATTGATTTGAACGTAACAGCGCAAACACAAACATACCATGCGACAGATGGAGTCTGATTCTTAATCAAATGTCTCAAGATTATTAACACTTTTATTCAGCAAGGACACCTTAAATTGAACAAAAGTGACAGTAAAGAAATGTAAAATTTTACTAAATAGTGTTAAAAGTGATAAATGCTGTTTCTTTTGAAATTTCTAATCAAAGAATCCTGAAAATATTTATCATGGTTGCCACAAAAATGTTAAGCAGCACAACACTGCTTTCAACATTGAAAATAATAATAAATGTTTCTTGAGCACCAAATCAGTATATTACAATGATTTCTGAAGGATCATGTGACACTGAATACTGGAGAAATGGCTTTGCCATTAGAGGAATAAATTACAATTTAAAAATATATAAAAAATAGAAAATAGTTATCTTTAATTGTAATAACTTGTATACATATATAGTATATATTAAATAAAATTCGGTAGTAATAAACACTAGAACAACATGAGTTAATGGTAGTTAAAACATTAACCATGATTCGCTCACTCTTCCCTTAAATCCTTGCTCTAAAATACAAGGGCTCATCATTTTAGTGGAACATGAGCAAGTAATATGACTTGAATTGTGGAGTAGTGTGTCAGTAGTTAATCAGGCTGTGATTATGTGCTGCTACTGTAGACACAGACCAAGTTTATTAATGCTGAGCTGATGGAAAATAAACCAAAAAAAGTGGACTTACATTGTTGTTTATAATGTATGTGTCAGGATCTTTATGAGGTGTCTGGGTGGCTCAGTGTTTCCCCTCTGTGGCGTTATACCCGACATGTCTACCCATGGTCCCCTGAGGTGGACTAACTGTATGAGGTAAACGCATCAGGAAAAATCAATGCCTCTTCTTCCTTTAAGTGCTCAATATCTTTTGTTTCTCATGCCGTAGCCTTAATTTGATGCACCAATCAAAGGTAGCGTCATGTCTAATTTTGGCCCTGGGACACTTGTTAGTGTTGTGACCTCATCTCAAAGAGGGGGGCAAGGGGGCCATCACTCCAGTTTGACCTCCCCCTCCCTTTCTCCACCCCAGTCCCGACTCTCTCGTGAGTCAAGGACGAGAGTAATTGACATGAAACTTTCAAAAATGAGTTTGGCCATATGTGCCACTTACGGATGGGCTTCCCACCACTCCGCTGGGATCATTTGTTACTCAGCCCTGATTGGCCCTGACAAAACAATACCTTAAAAACTCACCAAAGTAAATTATGGGCTTGGTAAATGGCCAGGGGGGAACGGCGGCCGGGGCCCCGGAGCTTTGGCGCACCGCCAGGCGCAAAACAAAGTAATGCGCTTTTGATATTAATAACTGAGATGATATTGATCCGTGCCGTGGCAGAGCCCTCGGCGAGCCATTCGAGAACGGCCCGAGGACGGCTCCTTGAGGCACTTCCACTCTCTCTGCTGAAAGCCACTTCTCCAGTGGGGCCATTTCATTTGAGTGTCTTTAATTACATGAAATGGATTCCATGGGAAAGGGAGAAACTGGGGGAAACGAGGGGTGGAGACGGAGAGAGGAAAGCACATAAGGGAGAGAAGTGTGCTGGGGGAAGTCACTTCAGCTTCCAGCATCACTGCACTGTCAACGGTCATGTCCATCTCATCTGCTTTCTTTTTGTTCTGATAGATTTTTGCTTCTGCACTCAATAATGCAATGCCCTGTGTTTACAAATGGATAGAAAGAAGGGAGGAAGAGAAAAGGCAGACATCAAGGGCATGCTGGAACAGAGAAGGGCAAAAAACGGCCTTATCGTATCCTATCATATCAGCTAAACAGTTTGTCAAATTTTTCAAATATTCAAATCTTGCCTATTATATAAAATATCTGTAATATATTATATATAAAATATAAAAAATATAAAAAAAATTTATCAAATACAAATTTATAAATAATTTTTAATTATATTGACTTATTTTCATCTCACTGAAGATTTTGTATGTAAAATACACCTTTTTCCAAAAACTAAAATGCATAGTGAACATTGAGCTGCTATACACACATACACACGTTTATTAACTGTATAATATAATGCATAGTATAAAAAAAAATCATACTAAGTCTTATGTGACCTGAGAGTTGATACATTTTTAGCTCAAAGCAAATGATCTGTAAAAGACGTGATTGAACTGAATGTATTTAAAGATGAGAATGCATGATTTCTGCCACCACGTACCACGTTTCACATACTTTAACTACAACAAATATGCATCTTAATTATAAAAAATGCAGTTCATAGTGTATTGTGTAGTTGAAATTCACAAGACACTCGAGTTAAAAATTGCATGACACTTTTAACTTTGAGGGTTTACACAGAACAGTTCTTCTAACGAGTGATTTTTGCAGGAGAACAAGCAAGAAGACAATACAATACGCTGCGTAGTCCACAAGCAATGAGAGAATGATGTAATGTTGAGATATATTGTCCATGGAATGGCTCTATTAATTCTCCCTCTGTTTACTAAGGCTAATTCTTCATATTGTAAATAGACTGTGTTTGCATTAAATAATTAGCAAAGTCGTGCTAACTGTTTAACAGTGGTAGGAGAAAAGCTGTGACTCATTCCAGACAGCAAAAGCTAAAGCCAAGCCCTCTGCTCTTTCTTCCTTTTCTCTCTATTGTATGCGAGGATGCTTTGTTCCATAATTTACGTTTTCACATTAATTATGTTTGTACTGTCCTAATGAAAGATAATAAACAGAACACAACACGCAACACATTTGGAGAATGTTTTCATATAATTTCACGTTAGCATTGTCCTTAATAGACACAGACATGGCTTCCTAAAGCAACTAGTGGAACAAAATGACCTGGAGTCTAAAGAAACATTAATGATATAGGTCTAACGGTGATCAACCCACAAACTAGCATTGTATTCAGTGCCTCACTGTAAAAAGCTATGCAAAGCTTTGAAACCTTTTAACCTTTGAAAATGTTACAATCTTTTATATCATACTTACAGTATATTGTAAATGCATTTTTATGGCTTAATTATGCTATTACATAGATATTTTTAACCCTTTTGAACTTACATTGCATTCATAGTACACATTATGTACAAAGGTACATAAATGTATGTGTGCCAGAGCAACACTTTAAAATTCCACTTACAAATTCCAGCAGTTCACACTTACAAATAATTAGAGTAAAAGAGAAGTGTATTTGGTGTTCTGTCCAGGGGAGGGCTCCGAGCTCAGAATGTGGCCCGAACCCAGAGTACTCCCCTGTATCCCTAGCTGGGATAGGAACTAGCCAAGAGTGAGGAGTCTGAGTGGCGGAGGGATGCAGAAAAGACTGTCGAGGAACATTGGCGAGTCGGCTATATATATAGTATATAGGCCTCCAATCGTACTGATTGGGTAGATCATTTGAACATGCTCCTCCTGCACTTTAAGAAAACATCATTATGAGAGATTAGATCACGTTGAAGGAAGCCATCAGTAGGGGTTTTCTCAGAGAAAGTGTAAACATTCTGGTGCTTTCAACATTGGTCTGAACAATAGCATTCAGATCAGGTCTGTTTCGGAAGCTTGTTTTTTCATTTGGTGCAGTAAATAGCACACTGCAGATTTAAGGGTCAAATTCTAAAGCACAAAAGCTTCCATATATTAGCAGGCATATAATCATCTATCCATCCATCCATCTAATGCCATCCAGACTCATTCAACCCAGCATCAGCACCTTCCACATCTACTCCCACACAACCTGCAAGAACAAAAGATAGAGAGAAGGGTTGTGGGGGTCATCTTGTGTGTGTGTGTGTGTGTGTGTGTGTGTGTGTGTGTGTGTGTGTGTGTGTGTGTGTGTGTGTGTGTGTGTGTGTGTGTGTGTGTGTGTGTGTGTGTGTGTGTGTGTGTGTGTGTTGGTGACTATAAGTGAGTGTGTGTGCAGACATCAAATTTGCCTTCAGTCACATCATGCAAACTCACACATACATACACACAAACACCTTGTGATACTTTCCAATATATATGCAGAGAGAATTATTATGTGAAGCAACAGAAGTCCTGCCAAGCCAGGAAAAAAAAACACAAATCTAAATAAATAAAGAAAGGAGGAAATCAAGGCATTTCTTTTCCGTTGTGTAGACATAAAATATTGAGTTGCTGATGAGCTGGAAGGTGTCTGTAAATGTTAAATAATAGAGAGGCTGGATGCATCTGGGTGAGGGGCTATAGAGGCCTGATTCCTGCCTCAACCTAATGCATTATTAAGGGTGTGTGTGGGGGGGTGGGGGCAAACAGTAGGTAGGTAGGTGAGGATGGTAGAAGGGGGTCAGAGGAAGAGTAGCCATCCCTCCTGCACCAGACAGACGACAGATGAAGCAGAAAACAAAGTGGGCATGCTAGGAGGGGTGGGGGGCTCAGGGTCGAGTCAAGAGGTTCCCCCATCTGTCTCGCTCATATATCAGGAAGTCTGATTTACTAATCACATGCTTCGCCTCATGTATTAAGAGTGACATGGAGATCCGTGTACTTGAGGCACTAAAGTACAACAAACTCTTGCAGACTGAATATTCAACAGTTTCACTGAGACTAACCCAAGATGTTTATGTTGTACTTTACAATTGTTGCCTGTCAGGTTGAATGATATGACCCAAGTGAGGTCTCGAGTAATGCCCATGGAAGACTGTGGGACAATAAAGGTCATTTATGATTGTACGATATACAACTTGTCAGCTACATTGTCAGAAACAATGTGAAGGGCAGTACCCTCAAATATACACCTTTGTACCTTATCTATCTATAAAAGGTGCATATTAGGACCTTAAGGGAGCATTTTAAAACATTACCTTTAGGGATGGACAAGGGTGTTACTTTAAGGGTATTGCCTCAGTGAGAAGCTAAATTTGTGCATTTTTTCCCCACTGTTTAAGATTTTGGCCTCAATGTTGACTAGGATTTTTTCATCAGTCCAGTTCACACCTGACATGAAGTAGTTGTGCACAAAAAAAAAAAAATTTAAAAGATTTTTTTTTTAAAGCATTCTCAATTAAATTACAGTCTTAATAATGCACACTTGCTGGAAAGAGGTGAGAAAACACAGTAGGCAAAGATTTAGTTATGAAAGGTGGTGGCACTCATTTAGAAAGCACTGGTTATGAGTTAAAAAATGTTGGGCATGTACTAGAAGGTGGCAGTGACTGAGAAGGACACACATGGGGAAGGAACTTGCAGCATAGGTAAATAAATAAATAAATAATTGTGCAAAAGTGGTGCATTTGATGTTGCCTTGTGCTGCCTTGGGCCTACACAACGCAAAGGAGCATGGAGGCGGGTGTATAGGGGGAGCACCCCTCTGAAGAGGTATGTTGAAACAGGGTGTAGGAAGAGGGAGGTGGGGCAGCAGTGTTTACAGGATGGCAGTAGAACTGCTGCTGTCCCCATGGTGGAGATGGCAGTAGAGAAGCTTCTAAACTGAGTGAGGGAGGAGCATTAGACACTAGAAAGTCCCTTAGCAGCAAGAGAACTGCTTGAAGTTTGCTGTGAGGACACAGTAAAACACAGACACAAATAAACTCAGAGACAGAAGTCGCAGCTGCCATAATAGTTAGTTGATTCACTGTGAAGTGTCTTTATCAAATGTCATTTAGGTATACTGATGCCAATCATTACCCTCTACACTAATAATACATTATTATTGTCATTTGGTAAACAAGTCAGATTAGACCGCAAATCTAATTCATTGCATTTGCATGCATTAATTTGCATTACATGACCTCTTATCAAATAATAAATTAGTTAAAATAATACCAACACAAAGCAAACTTTTGTATTATTGATCCAATATAGTTGAATAGATTTTAAATAAATTAGAAAGAAGGTTCTGCTTACCAAAACATGGACAATTCCTGAAGATATAGTAAAGTTAAAAAGATTCACATAAACCTTCTCCTACTCAAAGTGGGTGTTCATTTATCAACCAGTTAACCTTTCGGTTCCCCAGCAGCAGCATAATAAGAAAAAGACTACAAGCATCTTGGCACATATCTCCGTATCTTCACAGTAGACTGCAATAGCTTTTAGCTGAAGGCCTGGTGGTAGTGGAGAGATGCTCTGGCGGGATATCTGCTGCGTGAGGGGGATTTAATCCGTTCCTGCCTACAGCTTGGGGCTTCTCTGAATAATGGAAGACATATTTGGGTGGTGGAAAAGGTTTCATGAGGAGTAACTCTATGAATATTAGCCTAAAACTCTAATGCTAGCTAGTTCTCAGGTGCTTTGCGGGGAGGTGGAAGTCAATATATCAGAGTACCAACAGTATGGCACAAATGAAAAGTCACAGTGTGTAATTTTTCCACCTCTAGGGGCACCAAACATGTTATAAAAACATTTTCTTCGTCTGCCATTGTTCACCCAAACATACGCTTTTGGTTGCACCACGTATGTCAGCCTGCTTAAACAAACAGTAATGTTTTGATAGCACCACAAAGTCACATTATTTACACTTCTAAGCAAATCAACCCACTTACTTACTTGCTAGCATAGGAGAAAGTATTTGAACATCCGAAAAAAAAATTACACACATCGGTTTTAACAGCACAACACACAGGACACCTTGAAAACAGTCAAATGTAGAATCAAATACAGCTGTTGTGCTATTCCTCTTTGCTAATGGGAGTCAATTAACAAGAACAATCGCTAAAAGAAAGTTTATCGTGCCGCATCTGTTCCGAAAATCTTTCTCACAATTCCATGCTCTTTCAAAAACTAGCTAATGTGTTTTTTCGGCAGATTTGGTGGTGTAATTTAGTAGTTTCACTCTCAAGCTTGCTGCAAAATTGCTACCCGCCTGGCCCTGTCACATGCGCGACGGCCAATGAGACCACAGCATGCACCGCTAACAAGTGCACATGGAGGTCAGGGAGTCGGAGAATATTTATAGGGTTATTACCTACCTTCTCTCCCCTCTTCCAGAAGGTGAAATAAACTTTGCATACAACCTTGCAAACCTCACACCTTAGCCTCATCTCTTGCGTGTTATAAACAAGAGTTGCTTTGAATAATCCTCTCGTTTGTGTGTGTGTGAGTGTATAAGGTGAGGCGAAGTGATGATGAGTAGACGGAAGCTGATGCCGACACGAAGGAGGAGAGGAACACATATTTAAGCAAGAAGCAAAAAGAAGCAAGGAATCTGCATGGCATCGAGAAGCGAGGTGGTCAGCTTAAATCTTGACCATGTGTCAAAAATGACTAGCAAATAACCAGAATGGGACGGGTAACACCAGGGCAGGGGTTGGGAAAGTCTGTAAGAGTCTGGACAGCACCGTAGCCCATATCCGCAGGAGCTTCCCCGGGGGTGATTGAAGTTGCTGACATTTTAAGGCTATTGGAAACAAAAGCTAATAGGCAGTGCAGTGTGCTGAAATCATGTCTGGTTCATGTTTAACAAAACAAGGTCAGCAGAGTTGTCAGGCTGTGAATTCCATAAATAACTTGATAATGGGATTTTAAAACAAGCCGTCCGCCAAACCCCCCATCTCCCTAACAGGACCACGCGCATGTGTGCGTGTGTATGTGCGTCTTTCGAGAAAGGGGGAAATTAGAATGCAAATGGATTCACACCACATCCTCATAAACAACAGTGTTCATTTAACCCTCGACCCCTGCATTTAACTGCCCATCAAGTCATTTTTGCATGGCAAGGCATGTGGAAGTGCACCAAGACGAGGGAAAGGGAATGAGTGTGTTTTCGTGAGACGGCCCAGGTTCAGAGTTTACCATTTGTAATGCTCAATTAATCTTGTCAGCATGCATTTACAGGCGAACTGAACACCTTTTAAAGTCCCCTTGGTTTTGTCTCTCATTTGTACCGCCGTCTATCACTCGAGAACACATCCTAGAAAATTCAACACATATACACAGACACACATCATTTAGCTATATGAAACCCTTAATCATCGAATCACTCAGTTACATAATTTTCCCCAACTTGCAAGAAGGGAGAGAATGATAGACAGATTGCATACAGGCATATGGAGGGACGACCTAGAGGTTGGCACATACGCCACAAGAGAAATGGGGGTCCATTTGAATGCCGTTCTCTTAATCCTGTGCCGTTTGTCGTAGCTAATTACAGCGGACAAGCCTCTTTATCGAACCCACTCCTGCCATCGGCATTAGGATGCATGAGCTGCCGCTGTTGTTTTAAACGCTCTCATTTAGCACACAAATCAGCGCTGTTGACAGAGTGCTTTTGAATTAAGCGCAGAGCGCCCTCCGCGCCACTGTTGCGCTACGACGCGCAAGCAAGACCCAGGACAAGGAGCAATTTATAACGCCATTAGCCACACTCGCCGAGGTTAGAGGCATCAAAATTGTTCCCGTCTAATTATTCTTAATGGATACAGGGAGGCGGCGGCACTCGGGACAGCTTTTTCATTAGCCCTCAATCAAGGAGGCATAGTGTGGGGGGGTTGAGAGGAAGAGGGGCCAAATGCATTGACACTGGCAAGTGGGAAATCCACAAAAAAAAAAAAATGTGTTTGCACGCTTTTATTGTTGTTGTAAGAAGGACATTCTCTTCTGAGAGAGGGAGAGAGAGAGAGAGAGAGAGAGAGAGAGGGAGAGAGACAGAGAGAGGGAGAGGGAGCGAGACAGAGACAGAGACAGAGAGAGAGAGAGAGAGAGAGAGAGAGAGAGAGAGAGAGAGAGAGAGAGAGAGAGAGAGAGAGAGAGAGAGAGAGAGAGAGAGAGAGAGAGACAGAGAGAGGGAGAGGGAGCGAGACAGAGACAGAGACAGAGAGAGAGAGAGAGAGAGAGAGAGAGAGAGAGAGAGAGTTCAAAGACAGTCTTGTGGTTTCAGAGTCGTGTCGATATTAGTCACTATAAGAAAAAAAAAAGATTCACTCTCTTGCTCGGCTGAATTGCCTTCAGCCTTAATGCTTGATTAAGAGAGGAGATTTTTCCCTGCTTTTAAAAAGACGGATTAATGTAAGGACTAAACTTAAAGAGGGGCACTTAAAAGTCGCCCTACTCAACCATTTGTTCATCAAGGGCAAATTACATTTAGGTATGATTACTGCTCTTTATGGATGTGCGTTATTGATTGTTAATGCAGACTGTTTTAAAGGGCTCTAAAGTGTATCCGTCCTCAAAAGAAATAGGACACAGCAAAAGGAAGTTGGGGAAAGAGAGGAAAATGTACTGCTGCCAACTTAAAGCAATTTTCTATCAGAATATCCTAGATAAAAGGCCTCAAATGCCAATTACAAGCTGTGAGAGACAAAAAGGTGTAACATTGCTCAGATTAAATGCTGATCAAGGATCAGTTTAAAGGAGAATTCCGGTCAATTTTAACATTGAGCTAATTTTTTGTAAATTTGGAGTGCTGTCAGTACAGAGAACAACGACAAAAATCGGTTATGTTATCCTCTTTTTAAAATTTGCACCCTGTTGACTTCAATGGGGCAAGTTTTAAACCTGCTTTTAGCCTCTTAACATCCTTGATGTGTCATTACAAGTGCCCAGCCATGTGAGTGATTCCTTTAGAGTGAACGCGGGTGAATCTGACTGCAGTAGATGTGAAAGATATGAATAAAAATGATGTTAATTCAGCCAGCGCACATACCTGTATTTTCTTCCTGTTTTTGGTCGAAGTCCACAGTAGTCGATTGTCGAGTTCACGCGCATAGGTTATCACGCGCATGAACTCGACAATCGACTACTGTGGACTTGTGGATGGTAACTGTAATGATAACGATAAAGATATAGTTCTAATAATAATTCTAAATATAAAAGAATTGCCATAACACAACTATAACGATAACGGCACCGAGAAACGATATTGTTGGAATCACTTTCAGAACAATTTTTTTCAGCTGATGAAAGATAAAAACATTGACAGCCAATCAGGATCCATCCTACTTTAAGAGCTCAAGCATTTAAAGCGGCAGACGACAAAACTGCAGCACGCACTTAGAATAAACAGAACGATATCGTGTGCTGGTGTGGATGCTATAGGGTTATCTTTTTAGTTATAGTTCTTGGTGTGAATGGGCCTTAATACTAAATTGTTTAGCTCACGTTGACTAAATGCAGTAAGTGTCATGCAGCCAAACATTCTTTGTTCAGCAAATTAACAATTTCGAGAGTTAAAACTTTTCAATTAATTGGACGAACCGGTTCACAAACCCAGTCTGAATGATTAATACACAAATTAGACAGAGTGGTTCTAAAAATCACGACTTATTGAACCGAGAACAGTCTCTGCTTCAATTCATAAAGAGTCAAGAAACCATAAGTGAACTGATAATAGATTTGAATAAATAGTAATAAAATAGCATATTTTTTTTAAAATCAGCTAAGCGATAAGAAATTGAACTTCGACACTGTTTAATGTAAATACAAATTATATACGTTTATATTTAAATTATTAAATTTTTATGAGCTGAAAATTTACTCGAACAAGCTGAACTGTTACACAGGCATCAATGTTAATAAAACTTCTAAACCAGAATCAAATGAGAAATGTAATAAAAAGCAATTTGTGTCTACACTTTTTAGAGCATGTAACATGACACACCAGATTGTCAGGGACAACGTGATGACAATTATGACATTTTTTTAACTGGTTCATTGAAACGTTTCATCGAACCACTTAACACACAAACCTCAATAACAGTGATCATTAGGCAAAATAATAAGCTCTTTAACATCACCACAACTGTGATGACAAAAAAGAAGGCAGTGAAACAATAATCGGACTATTTATTCATACTGCAGTGCATACTGGGAGCTTGCAAATAATCCATTTGACGCAGTGTGTCGTGGTGATTCATTAACAACAATGGCCGTCGAGATGCAAGAATCGATAGTGTTATCTCGTATAGTGTGTCATTAGTGGACAACAACCGATGCTTCGTCTGCGATGCTTCACGACGTCCCGACAGAAAGACTAGCATGTTAATTTTTTACCGGTCCTCCACGACGGGTTCCATCAAATCTGTGAAGTTCACCAATAGGAGCACAGAAGTTCTTCCGTACACAGCTTTCAAACATGGCGAAACAAAAGAGCGACGATGGTATTGGTGCTGCTAGTTGGAATTATGTAATGGAGGAAAGGTTCGTGGAGCTATGGAAAAAATACTCATGTCTTTATGATGTTTCATCGAGTGACTACCACGACAAAGTGAAAAAAGATCTGTGGCAAACGATAGCGAAGGCACTTCAGCAACACATTGGGCCCTATTTTAACGATCTGAAACGCAAGTATCAAGCGCGAAACGCAAGTAACTTTGTGGGCGGGTCTTGGGCGCTGTTGCTATTATACCGGCGGGATAAATGACTCTTGCGCCCGACGCAAATCTAAAATGGGTTGGTCTGAAGTAGCTTCATTATTCATAGGTGTGGTTTGGGCGTAACGTGAAATAAACCAATCAGAGCGGCATCTCACATTCCCTTTAAGAGCAGGCGCGCTTGTTCCATGGCGGATTGCTATTATAACGGCAGATTTGCCAGGCGCACGCCAGGAGCGGTTCACAGCCGAGGAGACCGACGTTCTTGTCAGGGCCATAAAATACAGAGAAGTGACATTGGGGATGGAAGAAACCCACCCAAATTAGCTTCGGTTAAACAGGCGTATAATAATTTGGGTAAATGTGTAAGCTAGATTTATGCCTATTTTTTCACATCTTCATGGACACCACAATGATATCCCTCGTGTGTTAATATTTTTCCTTGTAATAATGTATGATTTGCAAAAATGAAAACTGCTGGTTCTGTGTAGATGAGAGAATCAAAGTGTATGCGCGTTGTGCACACGCTACATTGATTATGGCCAAGCATGCGCCCTTAAAATAGCAAATGAATAACATGCGCAACGCGCCATCGCGGAATTGTTTTCTAAACCTGCAAAATAGCATCAGGGAACGTTTACGCCGAAACACGCCTCCTCTTTTCGCTTAACCGCCCCCGGGAGCGCAAGTTCACTCCTTAGTTTACCGGCGTGCGTCTGTGGAGGGAAAAGTCTGCTGTGCGCGGGTGCAAAATAGGAATGATACATGCGTCTGTGTACAAAGTCAATTGTGCTGGGTGCAAGATAGGGCCCAGAGAGTACTAGAATTAGCATTAAGCTAACACGCCGCTTTGGTAGCCATTGTTTGTTTACGCTCTTGTTTCCGAAGCCAGTCACTAGTTCCGCCGTCTCGATGACATCACGCATGCCATTAAAGACGGCAAGCAAGGTCGGCGCCAATGGCCCTGTGGTCTCCGGCGGGCCTCCGGCGACCTGAGTTCAATTCCCAGCTCGAGGTCCTCTGCCAATCCCGTTCCCCTCTCTCTCTACCCCACGCTTTCCTGTCAAAATCTCTACTGTCCTATCCAATAAAAGGCCAAAAAACATAAAAAAAAAAAAAAAAGATCGCAAGCAATGACTGATCGGGAAGTCTGACATGTGTTTTGTCCACAACACAACAAGAATTTAAGAGTCAAAATCGCATAATCTGACTATCGTAACAGACAAAAATACTGAACCCAGCATAAGCCTTCTAGTCTTTGACAGTCAGAGAAGAGCACAAACCTAATGACTGAGTCAGTCCACTACATTACTAAAACACACTACTTGGCTGAGGTGCAAGTACCCGATTCCTGTGGCAAAGGACTGTGTGATTTCCAGCAGCGCTACCTCTGCTCTATCCCCATGCAATTATGTCCCCCCGCGGTGTCCTCCGTCATAGCTCGCGTGTCATCTTGCACAGACACGAAACAGACGCCAAATTGTAAGTGTTAACCATCTTTTACAAGCCATTAAGTGAGAGGGCATTATCGCATAGCGGAGTCCCTTAACGAGGACTGACATATGTGAAGGAGGCAGTTAGCGCCTAACATTAAGATGTGCCAGCGTGCTGATGGAATGGGACGTTGTCCATGGGGAAGACATCAGTGTTAATTAGAGGATAATCGTTGGCTGGTGAGCTCAGTCTCTTTTCTCACATTCTTGCTAGCTGGCTCTCTAACGCTATTGCTCTCGCTTGCTCTCGCGCTCACTTTCTTTGAGACACTCTCCTGTCCCCACTCTTCAACTACCCCTAAGTAGAGATGTGTAGATTATTGCTCATTTGAGAACTGGGTAATTTCTTCAGTTACGCCTAGGAATGGGTCCTTTACTATTAGTGTGCAGAGCGCTGCCGTATAGAGAAAGACTTTGCACTGATTGTATCTCAAGAGAAGTATTCATGTGAGTTTATGCATCATTATAGAGGCCTTTAACTTCATGTTCATGAAGTCTATAGCTCTGTTCCAAAACCTACTGAGCTGCCATAAGCAGCATCCTAACGGTCATAGAACCTCACAACTGATTTCAATTCAGGTGACGCAAGAGGAAAGAATACTCCAATAAACAAATTTCAATTTCAATTTCAATTAAAAAAAGTCTGTTTTTAATTATTTTGAATGATTAAATAATGAATAAAAATAGTAAATTATTAAAAATTATTAATAATTTATATTGATACTTTTTGTATGGAATGAATAATAAGTACACTAACATTCAAAAATGTTAAGTCCGTAAATTTTGTTTTATTTTATGTCAATTTTAGTCTCTTATGTTCACCAAGGCTGTATTTGTTTGATTAAAAAATACAGTAGAAACAGTAATATAGTTAAATATACACAAAATAACTGTTTTCTATTTTAATATATTTTAAAATGTAATTATTCCTGTGATGGCAATCCTTAATTTTCAGCATCATTACTCCAGTCTTCAGTGTCACATGATCCTTTGGTTCTCAAGAAACATTTCTTATTATTAGTGTTGAAAACAATTCATATTTCTATACAAACCATGATATACTCTATTCAGGATTATTTGATTATTAGAAATTTCAATGTCACTTTTTTTTTTAAATGTGCATGCCCTTGCTGAATAAAAGTATGATTTTTTTTTTTTTCATACTGACCCCACACTTTTAAAAAGTAGTGTATATTTATAAACAATTTATTTATTTTTTACTTTGCTTGTCACAAAACATTCTGGAATTGCCTTCTACAAGCGATACCATCAGATTTTTCCAAAATCATCTTAGGAAACAGCATAATTAAGTGATCTACTTTTTTGAACAGTGTTTGCCTCGAAAGCATGTCTATGGTGTCTGAAAAGACAGCCTCTGTAGGCAGCTCACTAGGGTTTGGAACAGAGCCCCGATCAAACTGTGACAATCAACGAAGGAGACTTGTAAATTCTCTCACGCTGTCTCTGTTTATGACTTTAGCTGTGGGTTTTGACCCCTATGATGAAACAAACATGCAAGCTGGGAAGGTGTGACTCTTTAGATGGGCCAACACTAGACAAATGATTTAACCCTTCAGAAAAGATGCAGTGTTTTCAAATACATTGTAAAATATCTAAAAATGACACTCCAAACATCTGTCCTAATTCTTTACGCTATAGCAAACTTAAAAGTCAGAGGAGTGTCTGAAATGATCTTCTAACAACCACAGACGGTCGGGCGGCATGGTGCCCACCCCATTCCCTGCCTGCAGGGCACAGAGTGGCAGCGAGAAAGACAATAGAGCTACACAAACAACTTCAAATCCTCTTTTATATGTCAAAATTCAGTAAACAATAATTGCAGAAATGTCTATCAGACCAACAAATTCACATACTGTGCATGAGAAAAAGATGAAACATGGATCTAAAACATCTAGCTGACACCCTCCACACAAAATTAAAGAAACTACGCCTCATCACCCCCATCTTCTCTCTCCAGTCACAGTGATTTACAGCAGTGGACGGGTCAGAATAATGCCCACCGGCAAGCACGGCCAATCAGCTTGAATTATGACCCATACGCGTGGAACGGGACACTGGCCGTTGGGGCTACAGGGCTAAACGCCACAGTGTACACATCAAGAGCGATTGCCCTGAGAGACTCAGTCCATCGATGAGACTCCGAGCCCTGCGGTTTTGAGCAGCATGTGCGCTTGTGTGCTCAGTGTGTGAGCATGAGACCAGAGAACTCGCACACACGGTGTAAGTTGCAGTGTTGTCTTCCTCAGAAGGTTAGCACGGCCACCTCTGCGAGCTAAGTGAAAAACTATAAACTTCTGAAAGGCTCGCGCTATTGTATTTAGATTTTACCACCCGTATTTTCATTCAGAGAATTCATCTTTAAGACATACTGATTCATTGTTTTATGGAAATCGTCTTTTGTTTAGTGAAAACATGATAAATATGGTTGGCTAAAATTAAAATAAAAAAGCGGCCTACTACGTTAGCCTGCTTGGTTGTCTTGAAACACAATGTTGGTCTCCGAAAGAAAAAAGGAAAGAGAAATAAGTTTAAATAAGGGGAAAAAAACATGCAATTGAGCATGACTAAAAGACAACGATAAGCAGTAATTAATATTCGATTAATGCCCAAGGAATTTCTTTTAAAGTAATTAAGCGTTTATTAATGCGATTTGTAACCCCTGAGGTGTCACAGGATATGCTAAATGAAATGCTAATGTTAAATTGCTCTGCCCCCCCACTGCCAAAACGTTCCACTGCAGCTCCTCTTATTGACGCTTAATTTAACAAATCCTCAGTCTGAACTTCAAGTCAGATCAGAACTTTAATCTGTGCTAAATCTAAAGTAAACTTTGACACACAAGTCTAAACTTAGAGGAACTTCAAAATCCCAAAGGTAATTGTGTCAAAAATAAAATCAGTTGAAGTCTGCCAACTGAATCAAAGTCAAAGAATATAAAAATAAAATAAAATCTGTTTAAGTCTGTAAAAGAGCTAGTTTAGGTCTGCCAATAGAATCCCGAGTCAAAAAAAGTATATTACATTTAAAATAAAATATAATATATCAAAGAATAAAATAAAACCATTTTAAGTTAGTAAAAAAAATTGTTAATTAATTAATTTTACCAATGGCATCACAAGTCAAAGAATGAATATTTAATTAATATTAAATATACATAAGATAAGATAAGATAATTGTCATTTTAAGTTTGTGTGAGTAAGTTTAAGTCAGCCAATCTAAGCAGGAGTGTGAATCTAAAAACAGTTTGTGAGGGCCTATCCATCAATTATTTTGAAGCTATTGCCCTGAGGTCCTAGATTTCTTGTTGGTCTGCATCTGCGTGAATGCATAAGTTGGGTCAGTGTGTGTGTTCTTATGTGTGTGTGTGGTCATGAGGGCTGACAGTAGGCTCTGGAGGGCAGTGGGCCATGCCAGGTCGGCTCTCCAAACTGGTTGGAGCAGTGGGCAGCATCCTGACAGGGTCTCGCAACCCCTCTTTCTGCCTAATTTAACCCTGTTCCTCCTGCTTAACAAATTATGGCACCAACTTATATAGGCACCTTGAACCTCCCAGCCACTCTTCTATTTACCTCTTCCTCCATCCTCTTTTGTCCTCTCCATAGATCGGTCCATCTGTCATCGACCCCACTTCTCTTTTCACAGAATAAATAACAGCATATGACTCTGGAACGACATGAAGGTGAGTAAATAATGACAGATATTTCCTTTTTGGGTGAACTATTCCTTTCATCATCTGGATATTGCCCATGTATATTCTTTCAATCGCCCCACTTTCTCATTTTTAGCTGCCTTTACACCCTTTCATCCTGCGTGAAAGCTTTTCAACGTCCCAAATACCCTGACTGACCAAACAGTTTAATGTCAGTTTGCCCTCGTTCACTCTTTTTCTCTCTTTATCTGCCTGTCTCGCTGGAAATTGATAAATCTCAGAGCTCACGGCCTCTCTTCCACCTTGACTGCTGCATGTCACTGCTTGTCTTCTTTCTTACTCTCCATTTAGTTGTCTCTGTGCTTCCCTCAATCCAGCCCACATAGACAGCGAGACCTGATCCGTCTAAGCTCCATCTCACTCCCTCTCCTCCCTATCTCCTACATTTGTCTGATAGACAGCAGATCTGGGCTCCTCAGCTGACAGCAGTATCTGATCCTCTGGCCTGCAGGTATCCCACCTTCCCTCAGCTTATGTGGCCCTCCAGATCCCACTTTCAAGCTCTTCTCCTCACCTTTTTCTCAGCATCGGGACCGTACTTTGCACTAAAGCTCTGGTAAATCTGGCAGAAGGACACATCCTGATCCAACTATCTCACGACAGCTGAGGACTGTAAAGCTAGTGATCCCAGAACAGCTCCAGTGCGGTATGTCACCTTGTTGCTAGAGAGCTGAGGATGGCAGACACAGGAAAGATGGATTTGAATAGAGAGGTAATGGGCAAGGGTGTGGACTGGATCACATTTGCGGCCCATGAATATTTTTTTTCACACAAAAACAGCGGCAGACCGATATACAGTATATTGGTCAGTTTAATAAACTTGATTATATTTGGCCATTGAGATGCCCAAAGCATCTGAGGAGCAGTGTTATCACTAAAACTAAAATATTAAACAAAAATCAGAAATGGTGCCTTGCAAAATAATTAAAATTACAAAAACAGAAATAAAACAATAAAACAAAATTTAAATAATAATAAAAAAAAGACAAAGCACATACAATTACTAAAAGACACTAATATGAAAATAAAAGCTACAAATATAAAAATAAAAGCTAATTATAAGTATTAAAATATTGAAAAATACTATAACAGTATAAAAAATACTAATGAGTAAATGAAGTAAATATTTTTAAATTAAATAGATTTCTTTCAATTAAATCAAAATAATTGCTCATATGCTCAATAAAGGCTCATATGCATATCATACACAGTATGATATACAGTGGAGTCCAAAGGTTCTGAGATCAAGAATTTTTTTAATTGAAAACATTTAATAACTTCGCTGTTTTTGGACCTCACTGTTTTGGAGATTTTTCCACATTATATTGAACTTTGACATTTCTGACTCATAGATATTAGCATCAGCCATTGAAAACCCACATTGGTCAACCACTAATCAAAAAACTCAAAATGACAGACATACACACAAGAATAAAACACTACACACAAGAACGAAGTGTTTGAGACCTCATGATTACAGGCATGTACGAGTGTAAAAGAATCTCGATATAAAACCACAGCACAGGTTCACCAAACCCCAATTTCTCTTTCTTCTCTTCATACATTACCAACCTAACGCCTTTCCCATGTCCATCTGAAATCCTTCTGCCTCCAGCTGTCATTTAGAATTCAATTTTCCCACTCTCGTGCCTAAAGGTCAAAGTTTAATAGGGAGCAAAACAATAGGCCTGCCATAGACACAAAAAACAAAGACCCGTGGGATTTGTTTGCTTATTCCTTCTTTTTTTAACCTCCTTTTTTGTCTCCTCCTCCTTTTCTCGCTTCTGTCCCCCCTCCTGGGCGCTAACTGGGGCGAGTAAGGCCTTGTCAATATCCTGTCGCCTGATCAGTGGTTTATACCTATTTGGGAGGTTAATTGCCGTTTCATGGGCTTGTATTTACATGAAAAAGCCTTGTTAGACAACTAATAAAGACTGGGAGGTGGCGGGCCCAACAAATTAACAAGAGAAGCTGGAAGCGAAAGCTAATTACCACATCCAGTACACAATCATCGGTGCAAATAAACAAGCTACTTGTTTTCCTTCGATAGCTTGTTCTAGAACTACGCTTCACTGTCCGTTCACAGACACGCCTGGAAAGAAAGGGAGAGAAAGAAGCGTGAAGAGCAAGATGGGTCGTCAAGAGACCGGCTGGCCCACATGTATGTGTGCGTTCACATTGTTCAGAGGTACCTTCAGAAGGGTGGGAACTGTACAGATTAGACAGAGAGAAGAAAAAAAAGCATGAGAAAGAGAGAGAGAGTGCGAAAGGGAGGGGGATGGGAACAGTGTCCTCTCTTTAGCTACAAGGGGGGTCTTGTCAGCTGGAGTATTACACAGCAGTCGAGCAGCAAATTCAGGTCATTGCCTGTTTGTGTGTGTCTGAGAACATACGCTTCTCTGAATCAGTAGAGGGCACACACACACTAACCACACTAAACTTTTTAGCGCTCACTTCAGGTGCGCATGTAGCGGCAGAAGCACATCGACCAAGTTATTGTAATCAATAATTTAGTTGAATAATTAATCAAAGAAACGTGTAAGACATGACTTGGCCTTGAGTCTTTTTTGAAGAAGCCGAGAGGAGAGGAGAGGAGAGGAGAGGAGAGGAGAGGAGAGGAGAGGAGAGGAGAGGAGAGGAGAGGAGAGGAGAGGAGAGGAGAGGAGAGGAGAGGAGAGGAGAGGAGAGGAGAGGAAATATAATAAGGGGAGGAATATGATAAAGGAGTTGATGCTGAAGCCAATGTCTAAACTTGGACCAGTTGGTGCTTTTCCACGGAAGAATATATGGTTCTGGACCAGGAAATAAAATGACTCTGCAATTGTACCTGGGTCCTGCTGGTCTATAAACAAGAATTGCTAAAATTGAATGTCATGAAACAGAATAACGTTTAGAAACGTTCTCAGAACAATAACAGTTATCAGGTTTGCCAAAATAAAATTAGATTACATAAAACTGAAAGACTATCATTGAAATCAACAAAGCTAGCCTTACTGTAAATGCCCAATGTAACAACACAGTGGCATTCTTATATGTAACTTTTAACCATGTCATCAAAAGCAGCTTGTCATTGCATAACGACTCAAATTATTAAAATATCAAAAGACTCACGCAAGGACCATAAAGCAGCATGCTTATTTGTGGTCAGATTATGAATAGTAATGTAGTTAGTTACAATACCGTTCAAAAGTTTGGCGTCAGAACGATTTTTTTTTACTTGGTGCAGATGATTTAAATTGACAGTAAATACATTTATGCATTAATTAAAAAGACATTTATAATGTTAAAAAAAATACAACCGATTTCAATATATGTATAATGTGTCTTGGGTTGGTTTTAAGGTCACAAGAACCAACAAAATTTCTATGGAAAAAAAAATTGGTCCTGGTCATATACCAAAAGCTACCTTACGCTAGCTGCACCCTCCTTCACATTAACACGTACAGTATGCATTGTGGGTGCGGGACAAACAAAGGATGTTGATCCCAAAACATGTCTGACATGGCTAATCATATATCTTGGGTGTGTTATCAGAACACTTTCCAAAAAGGATTCTAAACATGTAAGCATTCACATTTATTTCTTTAAATGTCTCTGTCCTCTCACTTTCATATCTCGAGAGAAGTGATCTCCTCCCCTTCTCCCTAATTCAGCGTCACTGCTACATTTTGTCAGAGTCAGCAGCTAAAACGGATGGTTTAAAAAAAAGGGAGGAGAAAAAAGAAAGTATTGATTAGCTTTCAAAGCTCCATGTGGGCCACTTTTATCGATTAGGAGAGCTGAGCTGCTGGCCTCCTCTCTTTCTTTCTCTCTCGCTCACCCTCTTTCTCTCCCTCTGGGCTCTTTGTTTGGGGAGTGAGTGATATAATGGTTCTTTGAGGAGTATGGAGAGTGGTGATTGGAGGGGGGGGGGGGGGGGGTTGCTGTCTGTGGCATCTGGGAAGAGGGGGAGGCAGAGCAAGAGAAAGAGTGAGAGAGACACCAAGGAGAAGAAAAAAAGTCTCAATGACAAAAGGTCAGGGCAGCCGGGCTTAGGGCGACGGGGACCAAAGAGAGTGAGAGGATAATCTGCTAAAGCCCCGAAAAGAGAGATTCAGCATGCGCACCACCCTCGTAGGGCCTAAGAGCAAATTTGCACATAAATAAAGAGCCAGCGTCGCTTTGAACAAGCAGGTCTAAAAGGAGAAGGAGGGAGGGAGAGAGTGATAGTGAGAGAGAACTGCAGCTGTCTGATGGTCGGCCAACCGTCTGGCCAGTTTAAAGAACGTCACCATTTTATATCCCTGTTGGTTTTAGAGAGTCTGGGATAGGAAGTTTATCATTTTTGTCTTTCATTTTCTTCTCAGTCTTAGGTATAACCTTTGAAAAATTTTCCTTGACTTTTCCCAGTCTTTAGACTTCTGTATTGTTGATTGTATATGTCCTCAGAGGAAAATTTTCTTTGCTCTTATAATCTTTGCAAAATATTTTTATCCCAGCTAAATAGGCAGAGACAACAATAAATAAGTCATAGGTTGCTTTCCTTGAAAGTTTAAACACTGTGAACGTTGTCATTTATTCATTTAGCACTCTTTTATCCAAGCAACTTGCATTGCATTAATGCATTCAAGGTACAGTACATATTTCATAAAATCATGCTCTCCCTGGGAATCGAACCCATGACCTTGGTATTACTAGTGCCCATGGTCTACTGTTTGGGCAACAGAAATGTTGCTACTCTATCACACTATCAAAACAGTTTGAGCATTCTGACCATCTCTACAACCAATGGCATGAGTTTATGGGTGGGGCTATCTGTTTTTCTGAACAATGGAAGACAATGGAGAGTGTTCAGAAACTTGTTTTAGAAACTTCACTAACTTGTCATTTTTCTTAAGGGTTTCTGTCTGATTCGTTCAGCATAAGTATTTTGAGAATTTCCTTTGGAATTAGTAACTAATATATGCAAACGAGTTGACTTAAATGGATTTGCGTTAAACTTGCTTATTTTTCTTGACGTGCATCAAAATGTCTCAAACTGACAAACATCAATGGCATCCCCCCAAGAACTCTTTCATTACTAAGTATAAACAAACTAAAAAAGTAAATATAAAGATGATTTGAGTCCAATACTTCTGAGTCACCCGCTTAAAATTCACAAGAGGAACAAGCCTACATATCATCTAATGCTTTACTTTTCCTACTAAATACAGACTAAGAGCCCACGGCTAAAAATGATGTAATGACAACCATCTAAAATACCTCACCCACACCAATCCCCTTTTCATTCTACCACCTAAAGAAAAGCAACAATAATGGATCCCAGGTTTCCGGTTCCTGAAGATGATGGGCAATAGGGCAGTTCAAGCCCAGGAGGTGGACAGGGCATGAGAGGTGGACAGGGATTTAACATAGCAGGTGGTATTGATCAACCAAAGACGTTATGAACTAACTGTGATTTCGCTTTCATAAGAGTCTCAATGGGTATTGACTGGCAAATGAAAAGCATGTCCAAGTACTCCATCTCGAGTGCACGACTAGAAGACGGCAACAAAAGGAGCACAAAGGTGCATACATGGGGACATATATCCTGAGCATCCTGAGCATGAGAGTCTGTGCACATAAACATGCACAAATGGTCAACAGACTTGAAAATTACAAACCGGCATGTGATGTTACTCAAAAACATTATATTAAATGACAAACATATTATTAGAATCTCCTTGGAACAACAAAGCACTGGAGACAGTATCACAAAGGAAGAAAGCAAGCTAGTAAGAGATTTCACAGAGGAGAGCATGCGGCCCACGGCAGGAGAGGGATTTGAGGTGGTGTGCGGCGCGTGGCTGGTCGAGGGACGGACACCGATGAGCACACGCTGACCGGCAGAGCTCTCTCGGATCACAGACATCCTGCCAGGACAAGCTAATCCCCAGTTCATCCCTTCTTCAGGTCCTGGGCCTCCCTGCCATGCTATACGTGATTTCACGGCAGCGTTTCTTTCTAAGAAAGCTGCAAGCTAAAGGGATAAGACCGGCCCCCAAGCGACAACTGAATCTCTCGCTTGCGGACATCTTTTCTGTCATTTCTTTCTTTTCGTTTTTTCCCCCTCCTGCTTTCTCTCTGTCTTCAGGTCTTTTGCAGTCTAGCTTATATCTAAAACAGTGGTTGTCAGACTTTTTCTGGTGGTGGATAACTTCAACTGTAAAACAAAAAGTGCAGACAACCTGACACCCCAAATCTGAAGGAAATCACAATCTACCTCAAAATAATTACAAATGACTTTTTACCCTATTTTGGCAATGTTAAAATAGCCAATTTTTTTCAATTTTTTTTTCAAATTAATCAATATTTCACCCAAATTCTACAGCATCTGACAGTTGATGACAGTTCAGTAGATACTAATAAGATGATGTTGGTGGTGCTTTTTGTTAATAATTTCATATTTTTATACTTAATATTAAGTACAATTAAATAAGGTAATATTTCCTTTTAATAATTAATAATTTTCTATACATTTATTGAATTGTTAATTAATGATTATTCAATATAAACAAAAGGTAATATAATTATTATGTTTAAATATGTATTTATAAGTTCAAATATTTATTTAATGTTGTTTAGTGTTAATTTCATATTTATGTACTTTTTAATTTAGTAAATATTGAACAACATTCAATTTTAACAATGAATAAAACTTTAAATATTTATTTATAAAATTATTGTAACTAATTATAAAATTACATTGTAATTATAAAATAATTTTACATTTTAATTTTAAAATCAATCAAACAAAAAATAAATAAATGTACAGACAAATACAGAAAAAATGCTGTAATCAACCAAAGAAAATCTTGGTCGACTGAAGTCCTGAAATTTTAGACTAAAAATCGACTAAAAGTGACGTTAGGGAAAAAAAAACGCTAAATTAATTAACTGCGCACTGTGCGCAGTACTTGGTAGCCTTGTTGTCCGCCTAAATTAATTATAAATAAACATAAAAAACTAGTAGGCTATTTGCAGTATATTAAATAGTTTTTTACCTAATTATTTTGCACTGAAATGAGTCTGACACACGAGTCTGTCGGCTCTGACAGCGTTGCATCACGTGCACCTGCGCAATATCATAGCCTATGATTTCCGAAAATAGTACTATGTTGTCAACTAGTGATATCATCACAAGAACTTCTGAGGAATATACAACATAATTTAGACAATTGTTTTTGTCATATGTATTATAATAACTGACAGACAATATCATTTCAGCCGCTCTGTGCAGCTCGCAGCTCAGGCTGAGACACGAATAGAGAGCCTAAGTCCCTCCCCTCCTCTTCCGGCTCATGGGACCTTGTTTCGGAAAAAATATGTATGGTAGTCAATGGCGAGAGACAACTTAATAATAATAATACATAAGTCTTATATAGCGCTTTTCAAGGAACTCAAAGACGTTTTACAAATGAAACAAACAAACAAAAATGAGAGTGCTATTATAGATTGTAGGCGAGCTGAAACAGGTGAGTTTTGAGCAGTTTTTTGTAGGTGGTCAGTGAGTCTGAGTTTCTGATGTGGATGGGGAGTGAGTTCCCCAGAAAGGGTGGGGGCAGCGATGGCGAAGGCTCGTAGGAAAACTTATCTTTTTATTCCATCTGAACTGTGCCCTGAATTACACATATGATGTTTGTCAATTTAAAAGATAATTATGAAAGTCAAGAAAGTCGCAGTTTGTCATGAAACAGAAGAGTAACATTTAGTTTTATGTGAAAATCGCTCAATGAACTACATCTCTCTTCTCGCACTATGTACGTCACCAACATGGCTGTCACCTTAGCGCGTATGTGTGCAGTCTGGTACAAAACACTCAGGCATGACGGCATAACGTTACGATTATAACGTAAGATTATAGAAAAAATGACAGACGTTAGCTTCAGTAAAGTTAGCTTCATTCATTGAGAGAAAAGGTATGACGTCACATGTGCGCCTTTTGGGTTTGTAGTCTTTGTAATAACGTATTTATTTACACAGTCTTATACCACAACAGTTTTACATCAAACTACGACTTTCTTGACTTTAAAATGTATCTTTTAAATTGACAAACATCATATGTGTAATTCAGGGCACAATTCAAACGAGATCAAAATATTTGTTGTCTCTCGCCATTAACTACCATACAATATTTTTCCGAAATAAGGTCCCATGGTGGTCCACCGGAAGGGGAGGGACTTAGGCTCTCTATAGACTATTAACTTAAAGCTTTTACTCTTAAACACAAAAGGCACGTCCACTTTAAAGGGATAGTTCACTTTGAAATTAAATTTTGGTATGTTTTAGCTTACCTCAAGGGCATCCAAGATGTAGGTGTCTTTTTTTCCGCAGTAGTTTCAATTTTGATATTTTTAGGTCAAACCGTTCTTGTCTGTCAGTCATTTAATGCAGGTCTATGGTCACTGTCTCAAAGAGCATGCACAGAGTCCAAATTAAAACAATTCAACGTCGTCCAAATTAAACAATTCCCCATCGTAAGTACACATTGATGGCCTAAGACACGAAACGAGCGGTTTGTGTGAGAAAACGAACAGTATTTATATCGTTTTTACCTCTTATACACAGCCACGTCCAAGTGATCTGAGGGCGCGCGCGCATCCTGGTGTGTGACGTGTACGCAGACTGGTGCATAGATATATACACTAGCCTAGATGTCGCCTTAAAGACATTTGTTCCAATGAACTGCCATAGACAAGGCGACATCTAGTGTATATATCTATGCACCAGTCTGCGTACACGTCAGATCAGATCACTTGGACGTGGCTGTGTATAAGAGGTAAAAACGATATAAATACTGTTCGTTTTCTCACACAAACCGCTCGTTTCGTGTCTTAGGCCATCAATGTGTACTTACGATGGGGAATTGTTTAATTTGGACGACGGGGAATTGTTTTAATTTGGACTCTGTGCATGCTCTTTGAGACAGTGACCATAGACCTGCATTATATGACTGACAGACAAGAACGGTTTGACCTAAAAATATCAAAATTGAAACTACTGCGGAAACAAAGACACCTACATCTTGGATGCCCTTGAGGTAAGCTAAAACATACCAAAATTTAATTTCAAAGTGAACTATCCCTTTAATAAAATAATAATATTCAGCAAACCTTCTAGTAGCCTACTTTCTTCAATCTATCTCTCTTCTCCAGTGGGTTGGGCTAATCCAAAAGAAGTGAAAACAAGGGGGGTGTTCTGAAGACAGACTGTTACCTGTGAAACAGGGGTGCTCTGAAAACACCCCATTAGCAATTAGTGCTTTCCACCTGATGAAATGAACGCGGCAAAAAATCGACCAATCAGAATTTTGGTCGAGCCAGAACGTATCGACCAATAATCGACTAATCGACTGGGAGATTACAGCCCTAGGTTCAGTACACAGTTCACATTTAAGTACTGAGTAATATTAAGCAACTGAATGTACTTACTATAGGGTTAGGGTAGGATTCGGATTTGGTTGAGGGTTAGTTGCACATAATTATGCATAATGTACTGTTATTACTAGTACATGTAACATATGTAACAAGGACACTGTAAAATAAAGTGTTACCAAATATTTTTTTGTATTTTACTTATGGGCTTTAGGTCAGTTTTTTATGCATATGAAGAAAGGCCAGTAAATCTCAGCAAACCGGGGGTCAAAGATATTGCACCAAAACTTGAACCAATGGCTTAACCAGTAGGCTATAGTTGACTCACATTTTTACCACTGTTTGTTTGTTTTGTGCTTTTCAGTCTTCTGCACCATCCTCCTTTTCTTCACTCCCTCACCCTCCTCCGTCTCCCTCCCGGCAGCTGGCCTTGCTCACAGAAGGGTGCCCATCTGATCGCCTCTCGCTTCCGTCACACTCGCTGGGTCTCCGAGAGAATCAGGCGGAACGAAGTACACGCTAGGACGAAGAGGGAAATATAGGAAAGACAGAAAGAAGAGAGGGATGAGGGATCTACTGACACCCCCACCTCATTGCCCCTGAGTGATGTACGGTACATACGGAGAGTACTGCCTACAAAAAACAAAAACAAAAAAAAAGGTTTCAATGTGCTCTACAGCCTGCCATTTTCCTGCTGAAACTCTGGCGGAGCACTGGGACCCTGAGAAGGCACACACATCCCCCAATTAAGCCCCAGTCGAAGACTCCCCACACAAAAAAACACAACTTTAAGCATGTTAGCTTCGGTGCTACCCATGCAAGCATGTGAAAGCTACGGCTGGTGAATGGAACCACACTCGTTCGTAAAAGGCAAAGCGATTACACTGAAAGGCACAGTATATGTGTCTAACACCAAGAGCACATCCCGCACAATCGCCACGCTGGCGAAAAGGTGGGAGGCACCTCACGCCCCCGTGTGCCCCACAGACAAACAGACACTGTGGCTTGAGGAAACCATGACACATTTCAGTAGACAGTTAAAGAAAAAATAACATGCGATGTCCCAATCCACCATCCAATGTACTGTCTGGACCGCCTTTCAAAGAGCTTTGTAAATGAAACCCCTTCTGGTAATCCTTCAGAGCGTAAGTCCTCTCTCCCTCACGCTTTTCTTTTGTTTTCTGGAACCGTTTCGCTTTATACCACCTGCTATAGGGTCATTGACAAATAAGGGTGTCTGGGATGATAAAAACACATTTAAAATCTTTTAGAATTTTAGAAATGTAATTTCTAAACACTTGACTAGTACTTAAAAATATAATCTTTGCATCAGTGTCGATTAAAAATCAATTGTTAAAAAAAAAAATCATAAATTCATTGATGCTAAAAAATCAAGTAAAAAGTACTCTGCCATTTTTTTTTATGTAGGATTTACTTTGAAACAAGTATTACTCAGAAATTGCTAGAAAATTTCATAAATATTTACAAAAAAACGGCAAACATGCATGTAAAAAGAACTCCAATAATCTTTATGTACAACTTAAAAATGTTTTACATTACAAGAGTGCACATAATATTAATAATATGGGCTTTAGTAATAATGTATTAATAATACATTGATACATCATGAATATTAAGACGTTTTCTTAGGGTCACTTAATTTGACCTGATCATAGCGTGCCTTTCAAAGATAGATATATATATATAACCCCTCTATGGTTGTCTTTTGTAACATTTGATTTAGCTGACAAAAGTTTTTAATTTTTTTTATTGACTGTTCTTCTTATAATCTCCAAAGCCCTTAAAATTTTAAAATAAAAATCTAAATGACTTTTAATTAAACATAGAAATGAATGTTTAATATAAAATTGGGTGTATAAGTAATTTTTTTGTATCAATTGTGTTTTTTAAACAATCAATCCAGACAACAACAAAACTTGCATCGTACTTCCTTTCCAATCTTATTTCCCTCCTTTTCCCTCTGCCATGTCCGAGACACCTGGCTGGAGCGGGAAGACAAGTTCTGACTCCCCACCCTTTCCAATAACCAGACCCTTCGATGTTCCATAATGTTAAGAGTAGTCAAGCATATAAATAAAGGTGAGGTGAAACGATGGCCCCTCGACTTGTCAGAACTGCTGAACCACAAAGAACACCTTGAAGGGCATGTTAACTGTCAATAGACTTCTGCGTAACCCTCCCAGCCATTAACATAAAACTAACCCTCCATTTCTACCTCTCCTTCAGATACGTGGCTTCCACCGCTGTGGCAACATGCCCTCCATCATGTCACCCACACATGCACAACAACAACGCACATATATTCAAAGCACACCCCCTAAAAGTTCTACCACACCCTAATGCTAAAACATGCGCACATACAAACTAATGCCATGTTCGACACCGCCGCTACGTGACCAGACACTAGAAATGCAGAGGAACAGCGTGTAATAGGTGAAGCATGAACTAGATGCATATGTAAGGCCTGATCTCAGCTCTCTCACTCATGTGGGCTATTACTGCAGTGTGTGCTGGTCTAATTCTCCAGTCCCAGCAGTGTGCTTCAGCTCATAGACACCTCATATGGGCCCAGACAGGTCCGACCCATTATCAGCCTCTCCGAGGGGGAAGCACAGCCTCTGTGAACAACAGTTCTGAACAGCCCAGCATTTTGCTGCTGTATAGACTCGCTGGGGAACATTTTCATGTCATCTCTTTGGAGCGCGTTGCATCACCAGGTAGTCAAACGAGTTTTTTTTGGTGCTTGAATACGGAGTCCCACTATTACGGTCACACTTACAGTACATACAAGGATAAAGCTAAATAAGATTAATTCGGCAACTGCCTGGAAGCTGCTCAATAGTTTTTCTCCAGAGAGCAGGTCCTTTCTTCAAATCCTTTTGCAATAATTGGTTTACCACCAGGTTCTCTTTGCTAATCAGTAATTAGTATGTGATTAAATATTCAGAGGATATTGATGCACATTTAGCACGCACTGGTAAGTAAATGATTGTTCAGTGTGGTTCCTGTAGCCATGCGTCTCTGACATTTGCCATCAGTCAAGAGTGTGGAAAATATCTAAATGTACCACAAAATGGAATTAGCATCAAATAACTACGGCTTTTAAACCACCCGTCAAATACCATCACACCCGCTGACAGGAAAGAGGAAAGTACAGAATAAAGGAGGATGCCACAAGAAAGTAAGCAGCAGAGAAAGACATCACAGATTTTTGTCTTAATGCAACATCAAAAAAAAAAAGTTAAATAATAGTTCTAGGCAAAACTATTATTTTAACTGTTAGTGTCGTTTTGGGTCAGTCTTTCATGTAAACATCTGTTCAAAAGTTTGGAGTCAAAGACTTTGAAAGAAATTAATACTTTTATTCAGCAAGGATGCATTGAACTGATCAAAAGTGACAGTAAATACTTTTACATCGTTTTAAAAAAAAGAATTCTAAGAATTTAAAAGAATCCTGGAAACAAACATTATCACAAAAACATTAGGCAGAATGACTTTTTTCAACATTGATAATAATAAGAAATGTTTCTTGCGCATCAAATAATAATACTAGAATAATGTAATAATACTAATAATAATGTAATAATAATAATAACATCAGAAGGATCATGTGACACTGAAGACTGGAGTAATGACTGCGCCTGAATAAATCAGATTTTAAAATATATGAAAATAAGAAACTAATAATATTTCACAATATTACTGTATTTGTATCAAATAAATGCAGTCTTGGTAAGCATAAGAGATCATTCAAAACACACACACATATGCACACAAAGAAAAACATTTTTTATTTCTATGTTGTTATTTTTATATTAAAAATCCCACTCTAGTCTGGGGTCAAGACACTGATACAGAATGAGTTATCTGAGTCCTACACTTAATTTACAATCCCTGACTGGGAGACTTGCAAAAAGGCTGACCAGAGACTTCAACCCAGTACGTCCCATCATGCCAACAAGCCTTCCTTATGTCTACCAAAGGACCATTCATCCAGCCACACAGGTGATTTAACACTGTAACTCCACCTGCCAGCACCCCTCAGCTCACTGCTTTTGATTAATCATGCTCTAGGGGGGATTTATTGCATGCAAGATATTTGCTTCAGCAGTTTAATAAGCATGGGGGAAGAACAGGGAACAAGATTAATCAGGGTGGGCCTACCACTGGGCATACAGCAGAAGAAAAAAATTCATAATTAATGACTTTGAATATGTACATTTGTTTGTCTGCTACTGCAGTGTGCCAAGAGGACCGTACCTAAGGCATTCAGTGTGTGTGTGTGTGAGAGAATGCACAAGTGTGACTTGGTGTTGACGGCTAGGTAGGCAAGGAAGCACTGACTGACTGTGTGAGTGTGTGGAAACTCGTAACTTTTCCCCACGTACTTGTATAGAGAGGGATGGACCGCCTCTAATCTTCGTTCTAAATTACTGATGCATCATCTCCACCTTTCCCTCACTGCCGCTGGCTTCTTCAGTATTAGATCAGCACAGGTATGCTTTTCTTCCTCCTCCTCCTCCTGCAGCACCACAGCTCATAATCGCTCTAACAAGGCCGGTGCACAGGGAGAAATAATGATGCACGATCGTGTTGGCCCATTTATCAGCGTGTTTTACAACGGCTGCCGCGTGGAAGTAATTAAACTCCAGCATCATTACAATGAACGCGCCCCTTTAATAGAGACACGATGAGGCTCCGGAGGCCTGTGCCGTAATTGTACCTCCCAACTCTGCCATTGAGGAGGGGGTTTTAATTAGTGCAGAAACAGAGTGCCCAAGCGATAAGGTCCAAACAGTGGGGTTCAAACACCCCTTGGGGTTCTGTGTTTATCAGCTCCCATTTCAGAGGAGTGCACAGGGCAAGTGAAAGCTGCCTGAAGTGAGCCCGGCTCCAATGGGATGTAGCATCCGTGGCGTAGAGCTCAAGATTGCGGATTACTATACGGATGTGGGCTGTGCCGGAGCAATGTGTGTACTGAGGGTGTAGTGGATGTTGCCAGTTTGCGGTGTTCTGAAACTAAACAAAAACAAAACAAAAAAATACACAAAAGTTCATAACTACATAAAACAGGATGCGTCATTATGAAGGAGAGTGCAATGCCCAAATGGAGTTTTCTCCCTTGGCAAACTTGGTAGTATCAAAGTCTTTCTGTCATATTTCTAATAACTGTCAATCACAACTATTGTGTACTGTGCTGCACCGGAAATTGTGGAGGCAACTGAGGCTAAATAAGGAAGTGTCCTTGAAATTGTCATTGATATGCATTGTAAAATAAAGTAAAATAAAGCAAAACACAACACACATAAAATAAAATAATACACAAGGTAGCCTTGTTGGTTAAGTTTATTTTAACTAAGAAATGCTGGTCTTTTCAGGACAGGTATAAAGATTGATAGCAACACAAATCTATTCTCTTTTCCGGACTTATTCTGGTTTTAAATAATACCATTTTAGTACATTACACAAATCAAATCTATACAGATATTCAATAACCTCCAATTTCTTTAATAATTATCTGGCACAATGTCTCATAATATGACTATTCTTTGAAATACTATGGCAAAAAATACTATTACCACCACAAAAACAGCAACCTTTTAGCCACTAATCCCATTTAAAACAAAATCATCACAAGATGAGTATCAAAATGTGACTGCACACAAATTCCTCTTTTTCCAAACCTATTCCCTCTCCCCTTGCACTCTCTGTTCAACTCGGTCCAAATAATTGCAGACTCTCAGGTCCAATCAGGCCACCAATTAAACACCACACAGTGGCGTCTGCAACAGTCGCCTGCAGACAGCCGCCATCAAACAGTGTGGCCGGCTGTGGTAGCTGCGCTGTTAGCATTAGCATTAGCAATGTTGGAGAGCGAGAAAGTGGCTGTAAACATCCATTAGTCGTTAGCAGTCTCCTCATTATTCCTCCCAAAGCTCTCTCATTAACGAGGCGCTAGCTGACAGGTAAACACGGCTAATGGCAATGGCCTATCAATAATAGCATTGTGTGTTAAAGGACTGGCCTGTGGGGGAAGATATAAATAGGGCTAAACAGTGACGGTTTATCATTAGTGGGACTTTGCCACAAACAAAACGATGGTGGTCGCGAGTGTAGCGCCGTGAATAGTTGTAGCTGTCATCGTACTGTAGATATAATGTGTGTAGTAACAATATAATGTCAGAAAATGAGAGGGGGCCGTCAGTGGTACATACAACTAGTGCACAATTTTTAAATGTTCAAAATTGATAGTTGGGATCTTGTTCTAATGAGTGTGCCGGGATGGGTGTAGGTTTATGTGCCTGCGTGTGTTTACGGAAGGGTGGCAGGGAGGGGAGGTGTAAAGAAGAGGAAGACGAGAGATGTTATTTATGTTTGTGCTGGGTTCATCCCAAGTTCGTTTTACCATGAGATGTCCCTGGGGCAGTAACAGCCATGTTGCTGTGTTTGGGACGGTGTGAGGCTGGTAATGGTCACGGGATGTACGGACTGAAGATTGGAGGGCTTGTCAGGGATCCATTACTGGAGTCACAGAGCAATAAATCAACCTTAAACCCTCTGTTGAAAACACTCATACAAGGATATCCAATACACACACACACACATACACACACACTTATTGGTGGCACTTATCAAGAAGAAGCACAAAAAAGGCACAGAGAAAGTGAGAATGGGAATGACACCGAAGTGAGTCAGGGAAAGAGAGAGTACAGCCCATCCATAAAAACATCAGATGTAACACTTCAAGGACTCAGACATCATTTTTCCTTAACAACACACAAGTTTATATCATGCTGATCACATGCCACTGTAAAATAAGACACTTGGAAAAAAAAACTCCACCTGGATTTTATCAGGCACAAAACAACATGCTAATTCACCAGACAAATCATTTCTTTTGTATCTGCTGACACTCAATTGGATTTAGTTCTTAAAGAGATAGTGCACCTAAAATTCACCTCATTACAGACCTGTTTGACTTTTTGACTGTTAAGTCAAAGTTGAACTGAAACTGTTTGGTTTCCAAGATTCTTTAAAATATCTTCTTTTACATTCCACTTTCTGTAAGAAAGTCATACAGTATGGAACGACATGAGGATGAGATTTTTGGGTGGACTATCCCTTTAAAAAAAAGTAGCAATTTTTGAACAATCTTTGACTTTTCCAATGAATTGGTTTATCCAGTTAACAAATCTAAATGTTTGCTCACTGATCTGGTTCTGGTTCGAGTTCTGACTCACTGACTTAATGACCTTGTCACAATGGTTAACAATCTACTGGAATTAATGTATAATGATAATAGATAATGACTCAAATTACAACATGCATTTACATCTTTATCTTTTATTTATATGATTTTTTTTAAGCTTAAAAAGCTCCCCCATTCCTTGTGATAGCATGTAAAAAAAAAAAAAAAGACCAGTATATTCTTTCTCTTTTTCTGTAAAAATGTCAATACACACAGTACAGCTATTTACGACTCCCCAGAACGGTCATTAAACAATAGAGGTACACACATGCCTGTACAGGAGAAGTTGTGTTCGGGAGGAGGAGAGAAGTGCTTTTGCCTTTCCACCACTCTAATTACACAGCCTGACCTCCCACCGGTCGCCCTGCGCAGGCCCTTCTCAGATCAATATTCATTCTTTTAGATCTGTCATCTGCTTTTGACGCTATCGACCACACACTGTCTCTCTTCTCTCCTCCCTTTCAGATTTATTCATTTATTTAGCTCCCCCCGCACCCCCTTGACCCCTAAGGCTAGCTTTTGCACATACACAGGGGTCACTCTATATGAGATGGTTAACCTGGCATTATCCCTGTTTTTCTGTTTCTCTGTGTCTCTGTGAATGTACTAAGGGCTAGGGAGAATTGCCCTTGGTGGATTCCAATGGCGGTCATTTTCTATGGTAATATTTTGTAGACTCCCACTCTGCGCAAAGTGGGTATATTGGTTTTTGGCTGGCGTTATTGCGGATAAGAGCCCAGGAGCTAATGAACTAAGCGAGGGCTGAGCCAAGGTCAAAGCCTTCATTTAGGAATATCCAATGGGCATCTGCCACTCTGTGTGGACACACATATGGTAATTGCCTCTAGCACTCTACAAGAGTTCGCTCTCAGGACGTTGTTTTTCTAGTTCTGACCCGTATTACTCATGTTCTGAGTTATGCTGATTTCCAAAAGAGGCTTTTAAAGTTCTTGGAAATTATACATGCTCCAGCCTCTTTAAAATTGTGGTGACTCTAGGTAATGAGGATAATGGCACAAAGGGACAGGACGCAATCGGAGATACAAAGTGTACTAGGTGCAGTGATAAGCAAGGTCAACTTACGCATATGTAAGGAAGATACATTTGGTGCTGATCTCAGAGCATCCATCTATCCATCCATCCATCAATCTATCCATCTATTGAATCTGTTCTGTCAGTCTGTCTATCGTTCCATGTTCTCTCTGTCTGTAAGGCGTGCAAACCTTCAAACTTCTTAACTACCGAGGATATCTAAGCAAAAGCAACCACAGACAAACCATATTTAGCACCCTAGCAAAGAGTTTGACATGGGAAACACCACTAACATTTTCTTCAGAAGATGATGTTTTTTGTGTGATGTTGTAATGTACATCCCCTGAACTTTAACCCTGCTATAACCATCACTGTGAATTCCCCTTTGATGTTTAGTGTGACAAGCCTCTGTACTGTCCCCTTCTGGTGACAGGCTTCAAATAAGCCATTACTCTATGGTCATATGACTGACAGCTGTCAATCAAGTTTGGCAAAAAATGGAAACTCAGAACGGAGAATACAAAAACTCACTTAGGATTTATTATACACTCCTGTTCAAAAGTTTGGGGCCGGTAAGATTTGTAATGTTTTTAAAAAGAAATCTCTCATGCTTACAAAGGCTGCACTGATTTGAACAAAAATACAGTAAAAACAATAATATTGTAAAATATTGTTCAAATTTAAAATAACAGTTTTATTACATTTTAAAATGTCATTTATTCCTGATGGCAAAGCTGAATTTTCAGCAGCCATTACTGCAGTCTTCAGGGTCACATGATCCTTCAGAAATCATTTTAATAGGCTCTATGCTGATTCTGTGCTTAAGAAACATTTCTTATCATAATCAATGTTGAAAAACAGTTGTGCTGCTTAATATTTTTGTGGAAACAGTGATACATTTTTTCAGTATTCTTTGATGAATAGAATGTTCAAAAGAACGTTTATCTGAAATAGGAATATTTGTAACATTGTAAGAGTCAAAGATTCAAAGCAATACCTAATGGGATATGCCTTTCTACTGTCCTACCTGTTCGTGAACGTGTTTCACAAATAAGACTCCTCATCCACTCTTTTATTAACATTAGGTTTCCCTTCTATCCTGTTATTTGTCCTGTCAGTAAGATTTTTCACTTGACACATCTGACTCATGCCACCCGTCTGCTTGCATCTTCCAGTATGTCCCATAAATTGAAAAAGAGAGGTTACTTGGGCAAAGAGGCTGAGAGAAGTCCACAACAGACAGCCAGATGTCAATCATTTCTGTCAGCAGAATACCGGGACCCTCCACAATCTTTGCCCCCTGGCATCTTTTATTTTCTGGGGGACTAGGAGGTTATGAAAGCACCGTTCCTAAAAGGCAAGAGAAGGAAAGGTGTGGAGAGATACATTTTCAAAGTCAATACCCCCAATAAATTACCCTGGCTAAAAGACTGAAGTAAATAAGTGTATGTGTGTGTGCGGTGGGTGATCAGGGGCACAGAGGGGTGGAGGGATGAGGTGAACGCGGGGCTGGCTGGAGGGGTTTACAAAAATCAATAGACAAACAAGCAATGGAAAGGGAAGCAGGAAAAATAAGCATTTAAAGAAATTCCACTCCTTTGGACGGGGACAGAGATGAGGCTGTACATGGAGGGGGGTGGTTGCGGATATGAAGACAGAAGAGCTCCAGGGAGCTTTGGATGAGGCAGTCGGCCCACAATGCCCTGCAGCCTGACAGGGTTGAGTGACCATATTAGCGTCAACAGGCAAACAAGGTAAACCTGTGGGGGTTAACGCAGAGAATTAAGGGTAGGCCCTTTTCCACCGATTCTCCTGGGCATCGGGTAGGTAAGGGACTCTGTGTTGCGGTGGTCAATTGCTAAAGAGCAAGACCAAAGTATTACTAATAGTCTGGTTTAATGTTTCAAGTGGTAAACGGGAGCGCAGGGTTGTGTGGTCGGCACTAAGGTAAACAGGTCAATAGTATTGATCTTGCTTCCCTCGCACTTCAGCCAGGGCCAGCAACATGTAATGCATTACAAGCTCCTGTTCTGCATTGCACCTCAACAGCAGTATAAGACTCAATGAGTGTGTGAATGTGTGCTTGTGTGTGTTCCTACGCATGTAGAGGTTGTACGTGCCAGAGCTCTCGCCTGAGAGTATTTGATTTTTCAAAAATAGTGCACAAATTCACAAGTAGACTATTTAATAGTAGTATTTGTGTCCTGAACACTACCACTGTGTGCTACAATAACAACAACATCAACAAAACTAGTCATATTATTACATATACAAACTAGTCAGGCTAATTGAAAACTGGTTGAAACAAAAGTTTTGAAATCTACATCGACATTGAATCAGACACCATCTCTCTCATACACATTGAATTTCAATTTTTTTTTTTTTTTTTTAAGACAACACAGGGATAGGGATGTAAGACAACATAGGGATTAATCTGGGATATTATTTGGTTGTTTCTTCATATGTTTGGCCCAGTGAGCTTAATGTAAACATATATTATGATTTTTATATTATATAATAATATTTATAATTTATATTAAATACAAAAAATATATATATTTTTTTTAAACCTGTCCCATTTTCACACTGGTTTATTTAATTTGTCTACTAACAATGTCCATCAGTGGAAACATGCATCAAAAGCACCATCATTCTTCTTAACCCACCACGTTTAACATTTCAAGTTATGTACTGCGTTAAATAACATTTCCAACATGATGGAAATGGCATTTGAATAATTTATGGAATAAAACGTCTGACTCGTTGTCTTTCATTTTGTATCTTAAATAAACAATTAAGTACAATTATATACATAAAAGAAGCAAAAATAAATGATGATGGTATATAGTTTAAGACACAAACATGCCAATTTCAGCCAATTTATTGGGTTTTTTTTACAATAAATTAAAAAACATTATTAAAAAATGTTAATACATGTAGACAGAACACTTTGCTTACAAATCCTGGTGTCCATTATTTTAGATCAGAAGTGCTGCACCAACAGACATCGCTTCACTCAATAACAGAAAATGTGATGTTAGTGGAATTTTAACAAAGTCTGAAAATTAGTAAGTGGATCAGATCTTTAAGTAGATTATGGTGTAGAGAAGGAGACGTAATGAAATAATGAATCAAATCTACCTCTCTCTCTCTGTGCAGTACCTCTGTGACTGTGTTACTCAAAGCAGGGCCCATGCCAAATCCAGTGCATGTGGGAAATAGATTAACTCTCTATTTACACCCTCTCCTGGCTGGCAGCGGTGGCTAGCGTGGCCAGCCAGCTGATGACAAGGGAAACCCCACCTCTCCAGAGCCCATTAAGACACTCAACAGACTGTGTAACCCTGATTATTGCATCACAACACTGCGAACGGCTGTGCAAATTATGGCTGGCTGAGGAGATTGGGTATTTCCTTAATTTAAACAATAACTCACTGCCCTACTCTTGGACCTCCCATTGATGTATGGCTCTTTTATTTAATGTGTTAATTATTCCAGCTTGATCTGTAATTCCCAGTGCAAGGATTTACAGAGGCTGAGACAGAGTGAGGGAGAGAGAGAGAGAGAGAGAGAAATAATATGAAACAGAAACCTTGGGGAAAGATCTGTTTAATTTGCTCCTCGCCAAAAACATCGGCCCTGCACGCTTTATTGATTTACACCCCGACTCATCTTTCCATAGATTTACTTATTATTTTTCGATTCCAACTAATTCAATTAAAAAAACCTTTTTACACATCTTGCCGCTGATGTAAATTCCACGGCAACATTTCATGTTTCTTTTTCACACACTTACACTCACACTCTTAGTAACACATGCCCGGACACGGTCTCACGTTCACGCGCACGTACACTCGGCGGTTCAGATTTCGCAAGTGTAAATGAGCCTGTGCCTTTCTCGCCGACTGACTCCGCTTATTATACTTCAGTCACACCCGAAGCGTCAATCAGAAAGCGTTGCCCTGCAAAGTGGCGCAAAACACCGTTTCGGCTAACCATATGCTACGCGTACACGCTCACCGCTCACGCTCCATGTCAGCTCGTGCCCATCCAGCCAGGCATTTAAGCATTGCTAAGACCCAAACGAGAGCTTTAAATAAGTGCGCTAAGGGGGGAAGAAGTGTGCCAAGCGGGGCACAAACATCCTGGCTAATACACAGGAACATTCTTCCACACAAAAATGGTTGGGAGAGCAAATGCTCTTTCTCTCTCTCCCACATTCACATGTGTGTGTGTGTGTGTTTGGCGAGGAGTAGACTGAAGTTAGCTGTGCTTGCCCTGGGGAGGACTCGTGGCCGTGGCGGTGTGACAGGCTGCTGGCAGATCAGGCTCCTGTCAGCCATGCAGGCCGCCGTTAAACAAGCCACACTTATGAGCCAGAAAAATAATTGGAGGCTGCCGCCCGCAATATGCTGCCCCCACTCTCTGTCCATCCGGGTGGCTTCAATAGTGTCAGCTTCGATTAGGGTGTGGAGGCCAGTGGAGAACACATTCCTTTCCACACTGCCTATCTATCCATTTCCCTCCCAACCTCTCTCTCAGGTCCGCTAGGATGAAAAGAGCGGCCTGAACTCACCCTATCGCCCACCTTTTCTCTGGAGGGCAAAGATATAGAGAAACTCAGAGAGTGGAAGGGAAAAAAACAGAAGGGGGAAGATTTGCTTTTTTTCCCCCAGTCGGGCCTGTCATGTCAGAGTCTCAGGAAGCCTGGCTGATTCCGTTGATGTTGCCGTATTGTGTACGCGTGCATGTGTGGGACGGTGAAGACATGCTGAAAGGGACAGGGGTGAGGATGTCACAGAAGAGCTTAGTGAGGACCGCAGCCTCTGATCTGACAGGTCAGCGAGGCCACGAGAGATACACAGCCGGCCGTGCGCACACTACATGGCCATTATCCCCCTTGGGACGGCAGGATCGCTGACCTACTGACACCGGATCAGCCTAACTAACACACCAGCCACTGTCTACAATGCCCAGTGTACTGTCAGCTCGGACACGTGAGGCGCAGAACATGTAACCGCATCCCGCGGCAGCGCGTTACACAGCAAACATGTCATACTGTTTGGACAGGGCTAAAACTATCTGACACACTCTGCTGTGTGATATCCCAAACAACAGCCCACAATGCCCACCTTCCCTTCTGGCCATAAAACGGACAGGCCATAGTGGCCCCATGCAGTCTTCAGTAAACTTCCACAACAGATATAGTTCAAATATAATATTTTCGACACTCTAAAAAGGGACAGTACTTAGGAGGTTCTTTAATGATGTCAAAAGGGATAGGCCACTCAAAATGAAAATTCTGTCATCATTTACTCACTCTCATGGCGTTCCAAGCCGGTATGATTTTCTTTGTTCTGTGGAACACAAAAGCAGATGATTTGAAGAATGTTTTTGCCCGTCCATTTAAGGTCAGTGGGGGTACGAAACAACACTGGACTCCTTTGACGTTCATTTTCCATTTCACTTATTTTTTTTAGACATTTTTAAAACATCTTGTTTTGTGTTCTACAGAAAAAAAATAGTCAACCAGGTTTGGAGCGACATGAGGGTAAGTAAATAATAACAGAATTAACATTTCTGAGTGGAGTATCCCTTAAATAGTAAAATGTAGGACCAAATAAATATAGAGGCAATTTTTCATTTTTCACAACATTTACATTTATGCATTTTTCTCACGCTTTTATCCAAAGAGACTTCAAGCAATACATGTTTTATACATTGGGAATGGAAGCATGACCTTGACGTTTCTAGTGCCATGCTGTACAGTAGAGCCCTGCACAATTATTTCTATAAAATGAGTGGTAAACAGCATTTCATGTAGATTTTTAATGTTCATGACTATGCATTACGCTGTATTTAAAGAATCTAAAAAGGGTCTATTGAGCACTATAAAAGAAGCAAATGACAATCATTTTAAACTCAGATCAGGGAATCAGACCTCCACACTCTGTATTCCGCACACCCAGATCTTCAGCCGGTCTCTAGGCCTCTGCATCCCTGTGGAACCAGTGCAACTGAGACTGGAGACGGCGCAAGAGGTGACATTGAGCATACCTGCGGTCTCGGTAGATGCGGGGCATCCGTCCGTCCGTGGCCGGCATACAAATAAATAATGCAATGTACACCTAATGCAGTGGTCCCAAACGTAGGAACCTGCCGTCGCCTCCAGCTGCCTTTGGGGTGGAAAATAATTACAATGCAGAGAGTGAGAACAGGCCTCCTATACACAGCGTAATGGGCCAAAATAAGGGGATGGAATGAGGCTGCCCTCTACGCTTGACTGCCTTTTCCACAACACACACACACAAACACGCTGCCCAGCTGAAAGTTACTACCACCAAATTGCCTTTGCATATCCCCATTCAACACTGAAAAAGGCTTCCATCTAGGAGGAAGTGAGAGTCACTTATAATGGAGGGATGAATACACAAACAAGTAAACAGAGGCCGGGAGCGAGTAAATAAACCTGCGGAGTGGAGAGATGGAATCATCTTGCTTGCAAATAACTTTTCTGTTTACCTTTTTTGTTTCCTACTGTAATTATGCATTATATTATGCATCTGCCAGCATTCATAACAAATGTTTCCTTTAATGCTTTAAACGTTTCCACGTGTTCTAATTATGCATATGAGAAAGCTCCGATACGTAGCGCTGTAGCATTATAATGCTGATGCCTCAGAGTATTGATTGGGCTAACAGATTAATTGGAAATAGAGTAACAGATTCATTGATCGACTGATTACTTAATTAAGTTTAGCAATTAAAATCAATTTACAGTCTGCGGTGATTTACATATTTCGGGGGCAAGTTTTAGTGTCAGATACATTTATGTGAGATTTATACAACAGTAGACTGTACACACAGTAGAAGCACATCGGGATCCAGTAAACACAAGGAGAAAGGCTGTGCATGAGTAATAAAGGTGGTCGATATATGTGCTGTTTGAATGGAGATCAACGTGTTTACTCTGGCTCTCTCAAACCTCAGTCTGGGCTGAGACGTAAGCCACTGTACCCTTACTTCGAAAAGACAAACTATACACTTTTCATGTTAGGTTGCCTCGCTTGACAGATTTATTACAAAAGCAATATGCAAGTACACTGTTTATGTACAGTCACATTCATAACAAAAAGAGTGATTTTAGTCTGTTTGGGGTCTCAGAGACCTTTGGACCATTTTGACAGCTTGAAAATAAAATGTTTAACATTAAAGTATTAGAACAATGCTCCATTATTTTATCTTATGAGAGCTGATTGTAAACAAACTTAACATGCTTCATGCATTTTGCATTAACTATATTTGGAGTCTCAGAAACAATTTTCACATTTTTTATTTATTGTGGTTTTGTTGGGGTCAAACTGATCCCAAACATAAATAATTTTATTTAAAAAAATGAAATCTCTAAAAAATATTCTAGATGGACTTAAATATCAAGATAGTTGATAATAATTATGATAATGATTTTTTTTATATTATAATATTTTCTTCATTTTCCTCATTATTATTATACTAAAATAATTGTTATGGTTTATGAGTAAAATTAAAACCTAAAAATAACATTCCCAGAATGTTGTGAATTGGTTCACAAATCCAATATCAAAGCTATAATAGATCATAGGTTAAGAAATAAAATGTGCCAATGTAATTCATGTTTTAACCATATACTAAAGTTTTCTCAGTCTCCTCAGCTGCTCCTCAAGGTCAAGACAGAGTTTCTTGTCCCACAGGAGCAGCGCAGGAGCCGAGGCCTACTCTTTAAGCTTCGCTCCGCTCTCTCCACTGGGCACGGGAGATCCGGAGCGGGTTGAACTGATCTCAGCTGCCCACATCGCCCTCCTTCCCCCTGGGTGACCACTGCTCTGGGGTTCTGGCCACTTCCCTTTGAAGCTCTAAAGACTTTCGGTTGAGACATTGGATGTCCTTGAGAGGCTCCACCCCACTGTGACCCTGTAAGGAGCCAATATTCCCTTGTCCCCTGTGTTATTTTCAGCCCCTATCTATGTCTAGGCTTATACTAAGAAAAGGGATATACGAAGCTAGAACTCTACAGAAAAAGATTTTTTAGCAAACCAAATATGGTTTAAAATGTTAAAACCATGTGTGAACGAGCTTTGGATAGGACACAGCGAATAATCTTCGATTTGCTTTGTTCTGAGGAAAAAAAGGAAATGATGTTTATTTATGTAAAAGTACCTTGTCTCAGCATGTTATTTTAATAATCACTGATTAAATAGTGATATTGAAAGTAAAATGGGGGCTTCAAAAACAAAAGTGCAACTGTATGTGTAACCCAGTAGTTATAAATTATAGATTAATGCATCCTCATCAGCTGTTGAACTATCTACAGTGAAATGTATGTAAACTGATTCTTAAAGAGCCATTTCAAGACAAGATCTAAATAATGCGAATAGAAGAGAGTAGCCTATATCAAGTTTGGAAAGACATTCACAGCAGCCAACACATTCTCAGCTAAGACATTTTGATTCTCCGAATGTTCCAGGAACGTTGTAAAAAGTAATAAAATAAAATAAAATAAAATAAAATAAAATAAAATAAAATAAAATAAAATAAAATAAAATAAAATGCTATCATTGTTATTAATATTGTTATTACTACTTTTGTTTATATAAAATTATTTAAAAATATTATTTTAATATAATAATAATACCACAGGCTTCTAGGCTATATTACAACAATGATAATATATTAGTAGTAATAGTAATAGCAGCAGTAATATTTTATTAATAATAATAATAATAATAATAAAATAATCATTATGGTTTAAAGTAGTGTTACTCAGCTGGTGAGACGTGACCGTTTTGAGTGGGTCGTGGAGTGTGTAGTCAAACAACAACAGCAAAAAACTTAATTCTAAATGTTTTTTTTGTTTTGTTTTTCTGACTTTTATTTTGAAATACATGTGTGAGTGCTGTTGACTCTTCTGTCAGATGCAGTTGAAGTAAAATAAATGTGTTGCTGATTCAATATCTGTGGTCACTCAGATGAGATGCTGTCTCCCTATACCGGTATGTCAGTGTCATTATTCTAACATTATTTTCGTAAATCGTTACGAAATAAAAAGTCTCTCACCTCAGAAAAACAAAACATTCCTGTCCTGTCAGATGTTAAACTGGGGTCACATCACTGTATATAAAGAGTGAATAAAATTACAAGCATGCAACGTCGTAGCTTCGTTGTCAGTTGGTAAGTCATGAAATTACCAAAACGTACCAATTAATTAGCTGGGAAGGTTAGCTGTTTATTCTACTCATCAGGATCAGTGCCCATATGTTTTATTAACAGTGCATGTTATTATTGTGTATTTATAATGGTAACGGTAGTTTGGATAACCTTAACCCAAAATACCAGTTTATTTTTGATTTGTGTGATTTTCTATATTTTTGATGACTGTGGAGTCATACCAACTTACTAACTTTATAGTAACTAAAACTTTGGGACTGCTATTTAATAGCCTTACCTTATACTGTATTTTCATCTGTGTTAATGATATTCTTACAATTTGATGTGTATGTTAAGTAAAGTGGTACTTGTGTTTGTGTCAACATTTTTTGAGAAATCAATTTGCTTGCTTCAAATTCCTAAAAATTTGGGTCATGGCTTAGTGAGCCAAACCAGTTGAGAACCACTGTTTTCAAGTCATAAAATTAAAACTGTAGGAATGTGTTCCCAAAAACATAACCAAATGAGAACCATCCACTAACGTAAGGGGAACGTTTTGTGTTGGCTGGGGTTAACATTCAGAATCTTTCAAATTAAAATGTGTTGTTCATTCAGACACCTTTCCCACAGTGGTCTATGTTAGTTGGAAGTCATTATTTCACCATAATCCTTCTGACAGGATTCTCATCCTTCAGCATTCTCATTTGCTTTGGAATTGGTTGCATTTTCGTATGTCTTCTACTATACACATCAATATGAGTTGCATATTATGCCTAAAACTACATCCCCGTAAGATTCATTAGCATCTATTTAGCGTAGAACAGCAGCACACATAAAAACACAAATAATTGAGTGTACATCATTAGGTTTTCAAGCTGTACACTGCATTCTCACAAACACAGACAAGCACCCAAACACACACCCAAACACACACCCAAACACACACACACACACACACACACAGCTGTCATTTTTTCTGAAACAAGCAAGGAACATGCATTTGACCTGGCAGTCATTTCCACTGTCCCACCTCTATTTTCCTGTCATTATCGCCCAATGAGGAGTACAAATATGTATGTGTGTGTGTGTGGGTGTGTGTGTATGTAGAGATGTCACTGTGTGTCTATGTGTGGCACACAGAGAGTAGGATCCATGCCCAGAGGCAAGTGCCTTTGAATAGCAGTAGGTTAAGACATAATCATCTACACGAAAGAGAAGATTCTCTTTGACCCATGTCACCTCGCCACCTCATTCACCAGAGCTGGCGGGCCAGGAGAAAGGAAAAGCTAATTGCAGAGGGTGAACCTAGAGGCAATAGCGGAGACACTGAGAGACAGAGAGAAGGAAAAGAGAGCGCGAGGGAGACAGAGAGGGGTATCCCACTGCTTTGAAGCTAAATGGGGAGCTAGCTCTTGTACCGCTCCAGAGACCAGGAGAAGGAGAAACATATTTTAGTCAGCTGACACCTGTTAAAGTCAGAGTTACTGGGCACTCTTACATCTGAAGATGCTTGAATAAAGTCATGGGAGATTCGGTGAGTGCTTTCAAGCCCACTGACTTAGTGTGCATTCTCAAATCTCCTGCTCTTACACACAGACGGTCCAGAATTAACAGTTGGCAAGTGCTAAATGCATGCAAAAATAGCTTTTAGTGGGTTTCTAAATACATTTATTAAAGACAAGCTCTGTGACTCTCACGTCTTAATATAATTTACCTCTATGTAATATTTTGCATTTTTGGTGGGCCAAAATAGTTTGTCCCTTTTATCGCTTTAAGCCTTAAGCCTATGACTGTATATTGCCATTAAACAACTATAACATAATACACAGAACAAAATCAAGATGGTTTTAATGTCAGGTTGCACTTCAGGAAAAGATGTTGTAATTGTTTATTAAATAAGAAAACCAATGAAGTCTACCTGAGAAAGCTATCCATTAGCATTGAGTTGCAGAAATCCCTACATGTAGCCTATACGATTTGAAATCTACCAAAGCTTCTGTTGTTTATGGGAAATGCCATTAATGCAATGTGACTAATAACTCTGGAGCCAAGTGGAAAATATATAGCAATGATTTCACTTCAAAATAGCAAGGTTAAGGGTCAATGACAAATAATAGTGTCCACAATAAAGACAAGGAAAAAATCTTAAATCTAGTTTAAAACACATTTTTATATTTATATTATATATATATGCACTTCTAGCTGCGCTTTTATATTATATGTGCACTTCTTGCACCGTCTTGGTCAATGATTTTGGCCCTCCAAATTTCAAATGAAACCAAAAAACCTAAAATTAATTTATTTTCATTTCATTTCATTAAATTTGGCGCATCACTAAAACAAAATGTCCTTAACTTAAAAATTTTAAGGCAAATGATTGCCCTACATTTTTTGAGTTTTGCCAACTTATGTGGGTTTACAGTGTGGCAATTTTGTATGCTTTTCTGAATAAATTCATTTAAAAAGGAGTATTGTGTAGACCTTAACAGTTTACATAAGTCCATTACCAGGTATCTACAGTACAATAACAATGAAATACTTGCAAAAATAAGTCACTCAATTTGTATGGCTGTCAATGCACAAATATGCTTTCTGGAACCAGACAGTGTGGTTACAGCATCTATCAGCAGGAGCTAAAGGGGTCTTGATAACAAGCAAAACTTTGAGGAGACAAAAAAAAGGACTAAATAATAGGGACAACAGTAATTAGCAAAATCCACTCAATCCCCATTAGCAGGTTTTGGACCCATTGTATAGGCTAGATGAACTGAACTCATACTGAACCGTCACAAAGAATTCTATCCGACAGCTTTTTATATTTTTTATTTGCTGTCCCACTTTTACCGTTCCTGCTGGAGTCTGTCTCTCCGCACGGCTTGTGGTCCACTAACCTACTTTAGAACCACGTCAACACATCCTCTCAGGTCTTCCTGTCTCGACTGTCGTTTGAGGTAACTCAAGCTTTTAATGAGCTCTTAATCACAGAATCCCTGAAAAATAAAATTCCCCCCTCAGCTACGAGAGATTCTTTCCACAGAACGAGACGACTGTGCGCTCAGTCCGTGAAAATTCATGAATTCAAAAGGCTGAGCCGATTTGTCTAAACACAAAGGAGAAGAACCGGTTCAGGAGATCAAATCTACTGAGGAGTGTCAGTTGAGGCATCTCATGCATCACAGTAACATGAGGTTCATTCATGAATATACACAAGCCAAATCACAGAGAGGATTCACATGGCTTGACTTGGCATTTCATCCTTCAACTGTCTCACTGAAAACCTTTTCCCTAAAAGCTAGCACGTTTTTTTTTTTTCCCCATTGCTTTCTTTTTTCTTTCCTCAGGAAAGGAATGCATGATTGACCTCAACTTCAAAGGCAGGACAAAGAGCAAATTTTAACACTGAAGCTCTGTCACTTACACAAATAGGGAAATACATATAAAAAATGACAGAGAGAGAGACACACACACACACACACACACACACACTTAGGGTCCAAAATCAACATCCTGTAAACAGTAAATGCAAGTGAAAACATCTCGGGTTACAACTGTAACCCTTGTTCCCTGAGAAGGGAACGAGACACTGCGTCTAAGACACCACTTTGGGGAACGCCTCCAGCGTGATGGCGTCTGAAGAGAGTAGGCCTTCAAGGCCCGGACAGGGCATAGCCTAGTAGGTGTAGACTTTTCTGATCAGCCAACATATGTGGTGGAGAATAAAAGTCCTGACTTCGGTACCAAGTCGGTTGACTCAATGAGTGGAACTTAATTGAGTGGAATCGTAAACACCTCTGATTGGCCATTGTGTTGATTGGCCACAATTCGACGCAGCGCGAGTTCCCTCGAAAGGGAACTAGCTTTGGTGAGAATTTACCATAATAGGAAACACAGCAAATAGGGTGAATCTGAAACATACTTTGTACTTTTGTTGTCAGCAATTTACTGTGTTAGTCATGCCAACAGTGCAGATCAACAAATCATACGGACATACGACAAACAAGCTACAGTCATGCTAACATAGACTCATTGTCCACTTTCCCATACCATAGTTAGACATGGTTTAAATCAGTTTGTAGAAAAAAAAATAATAATCAGACGGTCTGACCCTCACTGATGTGAGTGATTCAAATCAAACTATCTACTAAAGAGAATAAGAAACATATGTCTATTAACTCCATGTGGTGACCTGGAAAAAAATATCTTAACAGCTTTAGATATTTAATTTTAGTACTTGTTTTTTTTTATTCTTTTTTTCTTATTAACTCCATGTGGATATTGTGTTTTTAGCCATAGTTTTTTCTTTCTTTTTTTTAAGCATTAATTTTACAAAATTCAGTAAGGTTTATGATTAAAACAAGAAAAAACAATGGGTCTCATTCACTAATAATTGCATTGATTGCTCATAAAAACACACAGGAGAACTCACCAAAAATTTCTACCAAATTGCATCCAGACATGAATTTGTTGTTAACCTCATTGTAATGTTAATGGCTTTTCGAGTATTCTAAATGACTGACCGCATGCCTGAAATTAGTCATTTGCATGGTACGCACCCAAACCATACAAGGACTTTCCACACAACCCTCCCTTTACAGCCTTTCGTCATGCTCAGAAAACATATGACGACTCGACTGAGAGCACAGCAAGATCCTCAAGCCACAAGTGTGCCATCCTCAAAACCAGTTCAAACACAATAAACACTTTTTTTTTACAGACCCAGATTACTGCATAGTAACTTCACTGCTCGAGCTACTGTATAATGAACCTTTTTTTTTTAACTCTTTTACTGTATATGATAAAATACATTAAAGATCAAGTATCTATGTGCAAAATTTCATCTTGGGTTATAAGGCCACCCAGTGTAAGTGACTTTTGCGTACATTTGGTTTCGGTTGTTCCTACACTTTTTTTGAAATGTTGAGTACATTTTAGTATGAAAGTTATTGGTGAATCATTGTTCATAACAACGTTCATACGTAGCTTGATTTGTGAATGAGGACCAATGCGTCAATGGGATACGATTTTTTTTTTTATTAAATAAAAATTCTATATAGGCTATATATATATATATATATATATATACATATATATAGTCTTTATGACAACTGAATTATTTTATTCTTTTCATTACATATTTGTGACAAACACTGCTGGTCATTTTGTCACTTGCAGCATCATGAAAGAAATGAACTAGTCAGAGTAAAAATTTACACACAAAAAAATTGTAAACAAACGTTTTCCTCATTATTTCTCGGCTTAACGTGAATAGTTTACCTGGTAACAAGACAAAAATACAAGAACAATTGCAGTGGAGTGCACTAAACGAACTAGACACAACAAAACACACTCAAATGACACAAATGTGTCACAATCAAAACCTCCACACACACACACACACACACACTCTGAGTCAGCCAGCGATGAGGGACAGCTTTAAAGGTAATTGATTTTATCCCCGCCTAATTTCCCCTTCTCTCTCCCTGGAGCTTCATCAGCAGTCTGTCAATAGGCTTGCCGGCCAAGCTTCATTCGTTAGTGCCAAGGAAACGCCTCAATCAGATCACCATCACTCTCTCACACACACTCTCACACACACACACAGCACCCTTGCGGAAACCCTGCAGCAGAGTTCAAATACTCAGAAATACAGAAGTGCTGTCATACACACAAACACAAGGTACAGGCTCATTAGAACTACTGTACATGTGTACACATACGGATGCGCGTACACACACAATGCTGGAGAGTAAATCAATGCTTGCAGCTAATCACTGGTTGATTAGCGCGTGTTAAGAGAGGCTGCAGTAAAGATGGGCAATCATGTCACTGTGAGTCTTCAGGCCTGATTGACTGACACAAGACTTGAGCAACTTTACACTGACCTGCAAAAACACTATATTACTTATGAGATCTCAGCTATTCAAAAAAGAGAATTCAGCCAATAGTTCACCCAAAAATGAATATTTTGTGATGAATATTCACCCTCTTGAGATGACAAGAGGGTGAATTTTAATTTTAATGGAATAACTATAACTTTATATTGAAACCCAAACCTGGCCCCTAAAACTAGACTCAGATTGAAGACCAGTCACTGACTCGAAATTCCTGGGCAACACACACACACACAACACACTAAGATCAAATTAATTATTCAAATTAAAACAGAAAATAATTATATATTATTTAAATAGATAGGCCTAACATGCATATAATTAATAGATTTACACTACCATTCAAAATTTTGTCTCACGCTCACCAAGGCTTGCATTTCTATCAAAATACAGTAAAATCAGTACTTTTTTGAAATATTACGATTTAAAATAACTGTTATTTTATTTTCAAATGTAAATTATTTCTGTGATGGGATGGCAAAGCTGAATTTTAAGCAGTCACTATAGGCTACTACTTCAGGACAACTGTGACCGCCGGTGTCGGGGACTAAGCAACTAAAAGTAACGGTGCTACGTCAGTAGTGTAACAGTAGATCAGCTGTTTTTAGAGTGATATATAGAGTAGATTATCCAGTAACAAGCTTGATTTTTTTTTTTTTATAAAAAAATAATAATAACAGTGTCTTTTTTTCACATGTAGCATTGGAAAGTCTTATTCATTCTAGTGCACACGCTACTTTACGGCACATAGCTATAGTCATTAATCAGGCGATTGCCAGTCCTTCCCTCCCGTATATCTAACACATTTTTCGCACTTACATACTAAATTATCCTACTTGCATACATACCTTGCACTTGCATTATACCTGAATTACATTGAAATGTAATGTTAGAGGTTTTAAATGTATGTTTTACCTGTGTTATGTGTGTGACGTTGTCCTGGGTCGGAGGAGGCGGCGGCGAACCAGAGCAGTGAGAGCACCGCCGGAGAAAAGCCGCGCTTTTCCGGTCTCGCGAGTCACCCGAAAGGGGACCATGTGAGGTCATGTGACCATTATAAAATGAGCATTTTGTTCAAATGGTGTAGGTTTGTTGTCACTGTAGGACAGTTAGCATCAAGCTGCTTTCCCTTGACAAAAACCCAAGGATTTTCACGTAGGCTATCCTATCATTAAAAACAAGCAGTGATCAAGAAAAGTTTTATACTTGCACGTTTTGTCCATCAAGATAATTATCACAGATCAACACAACTTTGATGAATTTTGAAGCCTAAATGCAGTCGCCAGAATTAAAAACCTAAAGGTAGGCTATAAACTAACTACACCACAGTCCCACGAATGCGAAGTCACCATTACTAGTACAGTTTTTATCTAAAAACATTTTCCTAGAACATTTGAGTTAGAATAGTTTGTAAGAGCACAAATATAACCATAACTATGCTGTAAATGCAGACTGAGCTTACCTATTAGGGATGATGACGTTGCCAGCCTCTGTAGTCCCATTTAGCCTATTGTTAGCAACCACCTTTTTCAAGACACGTAACAGCTTTTAAAAAAATCACGATTGGGGAAATATTGATGTATTTTATGTCATAGAATAAAACGGGAAAGTGTCTTTTGCCAGTGGCAGTGTTTGGTTTATTTTTAGCCTATACAATTTTTTTTACTTTGTGAGTATTGCACACCTGTGGATTACCAAAAGCCTCACTGTAAATAAACATCATCTTGAACCAGAGTGCATTTTTGAGTTGAGCCATTTCTTTCCCTACATCACGGACACTTACCATGTCCTAGAAGCCTGTTGAAAAGAGACTTCTTCACACATTCATTCATTCAAAAACCCTCTTTAATGCCTAAAAAAATACAGCTATGATTAAATGATAAACTGTATTTCTCATATCATATTTTCTCAATTCCTCTCTACTCCAAAAATATTCAACCATTTCTGCTATCACATACCAAAAAAAAAAAAAAGATTAGTTTCTTGGCATGGTACGATGGTAATACCATGTTTCCTTGAAATGAACATATGTCAAAGTTTTTTTTCGTTTTTTTTGCCATGCATCATTGTAATACCGCATTATCAAGCACCTTTGTGTATTTAATTGTGGTAATTATTCAGTGTACCACTGAATATATCGACGTATCATGGTACTACCATTCATTTTACCATAGTGATATCATGCATTTTTTAACGTACTGAAAATACCATGGTATTTTTAAAAGTACCATGGTAACTGATGATCATTGAGCACTGATGTAGCCTACCTTCTCAAAGTATGGTACTACCATCTGATGCCAACATTGTACCTTGGTACCACTCCAGTCCATTTTTGTAAGGCATGTCTTTCCTAGCAGGAGTTACCTGTTCACTGCCACCTCTGGCACAGGAGGGGTTAATCCTATTTTGTCTGGGCCTATGTGTTTCAGTTTGTATGTGGCTGTGTGTGTGTTTGTGTGTGTGTCCGTGTAGCGCCCTGCCTCTATGTGTATGTAAAGGAGAAATTTGCCTGTCCTTGCCTAAGTGAATGGCTAGGATTAAGCTGACAGCCCACCTTAGTGATGGCGAAATAATTGGTTGTTCAGCTCTGTCCTTGTCAGAGCGCTGACAGTTCTGCAGATGTCCTGCGCGGTTCTCCAAAGGTTAGGCTCAGCTGGGGCTGCCGTTCATTAATCATTCTGCTCTGACAGTGCTCTGAGCAGCCCACAGCTGCCACCCCGTCCCCCTCAATTTCTGTCACCGCCTACCACCGCAGCCACCGACCCCCCCACGCCAAGCATCCCTATGCACGGCCAGGCGTGTGTACATTTAAACACACATTTGCATCCAATAAGATCATATACACAAATGCACGCACAATATGACGGTGATGTATGAACATACAGGGTTAAGATGCTGGTGTGTCCTGAATGCATGATGTAAATTGGTACGTGGGCCACTGGATTTTGATGGTGGGTTTCTAGATCAATAATGTTAAGACACAGTGTGTGTACAGCCATTTTAAGTGATGTGTCCAGTGTACTTACTAAACATTTTGCAAAAAAATGTTAACTACGACTTTCATCTGATGAATACTGTAGCATATTAGCGGTGTTAGCATGAAATATACTGATGAAGTGTGCACATTTTCTATCACAATTTTAGCTCAAGAAACAAATATTGTGTTGTTTCAAGCTATAGCTATAGCTAACTAAATGTAGCGATGCTACTAGCTTAATGTGCCCTTCAAATAGATTCGATTTGAATAGATTACGAGTTCCGAGCACATAATTGACCAAGCAAAGTTGTATTTACAATTGGATTCTGAATGATACACGAGTTGAGGAGTTGTGATGTTCGAAGGGGAGTGTCGATTTGACACATTGTGGAAACGCCGATCTATTAAACAGGGTGAATTCAGGTTGATTGGGACACATTTTCCCAGTCATGTCAAAGGGAAAAACTGTCCCAATCAACTTGAATTCACCCCTAGATAATATCATATAATATATTTATGATCTTTATATAGAGATCAAATCAGTGAGTGGAAAGCAAGTCTGTAGCGAATGCCATTAATAACTCAACTTTTTTCACATTTAGTTTTGAAACCATGGATACATAAGTGATAATATTTTATTTTAAGTGATTTGGGTTTATTGTTCACAATATTATTATATTTTTTTGTATAGACTACTTCCATGTTGTGTTTCTGACTTGAATGTGACGTCGTAATAATGAATGCCCCAAATCAGAGGAACGAGTATCCCAGGTAGCATTACTGCATTTTAACTCACATGAAATTAGTGCAAATCTAAACAAACTAGCTTTACCAGTAGCAAGCTACCTTGACTAGCCAAGTATGACATTAGCGAACAGAGTAGCTTTTCCAGTACCATGAGCAGATACCATGAGCAGATAGCATGACAAAACACAGCATTGCTATTTTTGTTAAAATGAACTGGTTCAAAAACAGTTCACTGATTCATTTGACTCCCTACATCGAATGAATCCAGACATCTATACACCAGCCTGACCGTATAGTTTAACTACTTTAAAGGGGTCATAAATTCAAATAAAAATAACATCACCTTATTTATTTTCAACTATGTGAATGTCTCAGTAGAGCATTATTTGTTTGTTCGGTACATTTCACTGTGGACTCTTTGGTAAATCAGTTGCAATTTCGGCGCAGGCTTTGCAAACAGACTTTTACTGCAAGATAAGTTGTGGTCCACAACATGTAAGTGACCATGTTAATTTCAATGCCTAATCTGTGATCAGTGATTTTGATATGTAATGATTCATGTACAGTCATATGTTGTTCATGTACTGGAGCTGTCAATTGATCAGTGACTGAGTTCTGGACTCTCACCAACATTCCTGTGCTGTCTACACTGCACAATCAATCTCTTATTTACATCATGTTTGCACTGTTAGTTATGATGAAAGCATTTGTGAGAGTGCAGAAATCAAGTTGCATGATGAGATCACTGCCTTCATGTACTCAACAGACTCAATGTCTGCCATCGGCTACAACGCTCATCGCTGCAACCTTTTATGCTATGGGAGTAGATCTAAATATAATGCTATAATCAACACTTTTCACAATTAGTTGATCTCAACATCTGTAATAGTAAAAGTGTAGTGAAAGTTTTCAAGGGAGTTCCACATGTAATACTTATTTCATATGCAAAGATGTTAGCCAATCATAGCAGTGGTGGTTTACAGTACCCTTCCAACAGTGGGTTCAAATCGGAGGGCTAAAAGCAGGGTAGAACATTTACTTTTATTTCAAAATTATGACCATTTTTGATGTAAAAAATCATACTAACATAAGTTACATTACAAAATAAAATAGCTTCCCCAAACCTGCAATCCCAAATACTTGTTTCTCATTGGCAAACTCAACCAATCAGCAATCATTATACCAAAAGCATATAAAACAGATCTTCTAGGCAAATTAGTCCAACTCTTTCTCAATCCCGCTCCACTCACCATGATCAGACACTGTCCCTTTCATACCCCTAAATCTAACCTCTCTGCGTCTCCTTTCCTCCATTTTTCTCATTTTCCCTCTCTCAGCTGTGACTCTGTCTCTCAGGGGGCTAAGCGCTCATTCCTGTGTCTGTGTGCTGCTGTCGATTGGGCACTAAGTGCTGTGAAGACCCCAGATAAATCCTCAATTATGGCCTATCTGCTTCTTACAGCCACTGATTAACGGTCAGGCCCCGTGGCTGGCACTCTCCCTTGCTTTCTCTCTCTCTGCCCCTTGGATACAGTACAGAACAAGCAATAGATTTCCCCAGTGTCTGGTCAGTTCTCCCGAGACCTCCAAACACCAGATGACCAGTGGATGGTGTGAGCCTACTGCGCTGAAGTGGGCAAGCAAGTAACAGATGCAAATTTTAGATTTTTTTACAGTTTGAAATCAATTCTGGAATAAAAAGAGCAACGTGGGAGCAATGTCTGCCACAAAACCAAAATATTTTATTAATTTTCCCACTAACCCAATTTAAACAACTTCCTGTTCTTCTTTCATGTAATATGATTATATCTTACTAAGATTTACCTGTAAGAGGTAGTCAGAAATCAATCGGACAACATATGCACATAGCTGACTATGCTGAATTTTAAAATGTAAAAAAAAAAAAAAAAAAATACAGTTACAAGGATCAAAGGCTCCTAGAAAGTTCTGGTGATTTGAGTGTTGTACACCAATGCCACATCAATAATATCCAAGTTTGCATGTTTACCATCATATTTGATGGATGTTCTTTTAACGGTGGAAACTGAAGGTCAGATCAATACCTCTTAAAAAAAAGGGATTTTGGACATAATATGGATGATTCTTGAGCTGTTTGGGTTTTGGGCTTCTCTGTGCGAGATATTCACCTCTCCAACTCTTGACTCCCTTGAGTGTCGGATCTCAGTATGGTGGGACTACGGTTGTATATCTGGATAGATATTATTGATCCTGTTATTTCAGTGTGGTTAAGGCTCACCGACCTCTCCCATCATGTCTAGTGATTCGCTCATCTGACTTGCAAGAACTTGATTGATTATGTTACAGACACGACAAAAAAAAGTTCCGGCGGGATGCTAATGCTGTTGCACATTTCCCTTGCAGGCTCCTATGACTGGGTGACCTTTGCACAACATCTATGGAATACAAACAGCCAAAATGATGTTATATACAGTACGGTATACCAAAATGCAACATTTGTGCCACTGCAGTAAAGAATGTGACACCGGAAATCAAACAAATTGAAACTAGCCTGCAGGTCGCAAGGTCTTGATAAAGATATGCCAATTCATTTTCATATACTTGAAATAATCCATAAAAAAAAGACAGAAAGAAAGACAAAAATTAAAAAGGGGTGTACTGTACGGCACAGTAGTCTTACTTTTACTTTGAGATTACCAAAATGACAATTTCTTCAAAAAGCTTACATAGTCATTAAGCTAACCTGATAAAAAGCTTGTGGAAACATAAAATATCTACTCTTAGATACTTTTATATTATTTTATTTTATTCATGTTATTTTATTATTTATATAATTTTCATGAAAAAAAAAACTGTAGAGGACTGCTTATACTGAAAATGAGTGACATAAAAGACATAATATGACATATGTTTGCAGTAAACTTTACAGAAGGTTCACCTAATCAAGCAGCTTACAAAGTGCAGAGTTTCATCTTTGTGTGGCAAACAACAACCTGAGATATGTGCTTGCATCAGCATGTGAGTAGATGAGTGTGGACTGAGGGTGGGGGGTGGAAGTGGTGATGACAAACGTTATGTTGGGGAAATACCTCCCTTTTTTTCCGTTTAGCCCAGACGGTGAAAAAAAGTGAAAATAACGGTAAATAAATACAAGGTGTGGAAATGAAAGGGAAAAAAAGCAGTACCCAGTACCTAGAAGTATATCTGCTTCAAAAATCTAAACTTACAAATGCAAATCAATTGCAAGGCAACTGACTTATTAAAAACAAAACATATAAAAAAACAGAGATAATGTGTAAGTTCACAAAAATGATTTGTAATGGAGGCTGCTATACCAGTCTATTAGCACACAAACACACACCTTTATTGCATCCACAAGCCCAGTGAGCGCACAAACAAAGTCATGTGACTGGCGTGGTCATGTGAGCGAGTCCTCAGAGGAGCTCATCAGCCTGTATGTAGATGTGTGGTGAGTGAGTGATTGCCAAGGGCTGAAAATTGGTGTAGAGAGTTTCACAAGGGAATTGCAGCACACACATACATGCACATATGCAGGCAAGATTATGGCCCTGTGCAGAGCTGCCATGCTGTAGCTGCCGTTACCTGCCAAGTATTAATATATGGTCCTGTGTGCTCTTAAAGGAACAATACACCCTGGCCTTCGGTGTGTCTGAAGGGTCAGAGGCCACTGGAGCACTCTGCATATGTCTTCATACATGTATAAATTAATCTTGCTCATGCACAGCACATTCTTCACAAGGTTATTATATTATATTTCAACTGAAATATTTAGAAGATACAAACCACTATTTGCAGAAAGACAAATACACATACATGTACAAACATTAAAATGTATTATTATACTTTTTTTTGTTGTTTTGTTTTTTGTTTGATAAATTAGAATTTATATTGTCATAAAAATAATGTTTATGTAATAGAAACCACAATACATTTGCAGTAAATAAACTACTTATGCGGCATTAATAATAAGTGTATTTCTTATGTATGACTCTCAGGTCATGCAGATGTCCTCTTATTCTACTTTTATCACCTTAAACGGTTTAAGCAAAACCCGATCGACACAGATTTTTACTCTGCATTTAAAAACCTTTATTGGTGTTCAAACAGCTTATTAATAAACACAGTTTTGTTTTATAGGTTTTTATAATAAAGCTGAATTTGTGGTAGATATAAACTCCTTTAATGAGCATTGAATGAATTCACTGTGGAGTGCCATGATCTTGACCGCTCATCAATTCAAAAATTTGAGTTACTGAAAGGGCGAAAAGGAAATTTCACAGTACATTACACTGCCTTAAAAAACTGGTATACACTATAAATTAACCTAAACCTACAAGACGTGAAAAGTAAATCTGAGTAAAGAATCCTGCTCTCGGGTCGGTTCAACACTGTAGCTTTATAAATGAGATTTTGCATGCAGCCTGAATTGCCTGATCCCAGACCTGCCGATGTGTAGTCAGCTTAGCCATGTTGGTCCCTTGGTATACTGGAGTGAGGGGGTGATTTGTTACTCGTCTTAGGCCGCTCATTTCCCCATGCCGCGCATTCTTTCCTCCGCCTCGGCGCCGTGATGAATAGCTGGCCGTGTGGAGGAGAGCGGCCACGCCACCACCAAGGTTACAGTAACCTGGGCTCTCATCTTAGGCTACCTGCCTCTAATTAGCAACCCATAGAGACGCAGAGAAAAAGAGAAAGAGAAAAAGAAAAAGAGGGGGTGGAAAAAAACCCAGTTCCATGTTTATGGGCTCTAAATCTGCATTGCAATTTTCGCCAGTCTCTCAATCTCCCTCTGATTACCTGCCCCCCACCCTCAGCCCCCCTCCACTAAAGGTGGTTTGTGTCGACGCGCGTCTCTTCTGTCACTGATCACTTCTTCCGGCCTGCCTGAGGGAGATTACACACACACAACCATGATTTATCAGAGAAAAGGATGGGATGGACTCCTCTCTCACTGTCTCTAGCTGTGGAATCTAATGGATTTATGAGCTGGAGAAGCTGAAACAGAGATAGAGGATGAGGAAGAGAGAGATTCACACAGCATTTGTTAGATATTTACACAGAGAGGAAATACAGTGAATCCAGACGGAAGGTATATAGCATGAGATAGGAGAAAATTGAGCTTAATTATGAAGCGAGACAGTTAAGAAATACTTTTTTTTTTTATTCTGAACAGACAAATATTTTAATATACAGGGACATAGAAATGATTTGAACAGTGGGGAAAGATGGCCCAGATGGCTTATTTTTGTTCAAAACTGTTAAAATATGATTATTTCCCAAAAACAAACTTCTGAAAAGTGGGAAGGGCACATGTCTTTGCTCTGGTGTCCACAAAAAATTGCCAGTTATGTCTCTGCCAAGACTGAGGCATTAGAGTGGCACTTCAACCCCTGAGGATAAAGACAGGAACTAGGGAAAAGGGCCAAACATAGCAGAGGCGCCAGTTGTAGAGGCTGAGGGTGAGGAACAGACTTGGCACTGGATGGCTTGTGGACAAAAACTGGACATGGAAGACTTTTCTGTTCTTGGGAGGCAAATGGACTTAAAATAACATAATTTGAATTACAGCTAAATGGTATTCCTGTATTGTAATGTCAATGTATTAAACCGTGTGCGTACCGTTTTTGCGACAAATACAGTGGCCGCCAAATGTATTTGGACATGATACATTTGTATAATTAATAAATGAATATATTCACAATTCATGCTATTTTAATTCATACACTGACTAAAAATTACTTTGGGACTGGATGTGAAGTGTACATATACTCCCACTGTATGTTAAGTAGGTGGATCGCGTACGCAGAAATCATGACACCAGCACACACCTTACTGTGAATGGGGCGTGCTGTCGGGTGGTCGTCCATTCAACACCTTCTCAGGCCACTAGAGCCTCATCCTGTGACACAAACATACTGTTTCTCTGTCCTAAAATATCAGTGTGCGTGTCTGTTGTAGCCTTGTCTTGTTCACTAGTGGAAACTCTTGCTGCCCAGTGCCAGCGCTAATTGCTTTTGACATTGTTTGGCCTCTTGCCGCCCAGTTTAGGACAAATCCTTCATTCATGCAGCGAGGAACGCTTGCAAGACCCTCGACCCCATCCCCTCTCCTCCGCCTCCCGCCTCTTTAATTAACTGCTAAGAAACTGTGAGGACCGTGGTGGGAAATTTGCACACAAAGGGCCGGTGTCTGGCCTCTCCTCCCCTCATCTCTCCATCCTATGCTCTAGTCTGCTCTTTCTCACCTCGCACATCCCTTCATTTTGACCCATGTTCTTGTCCGGTATAACAAAGAAAGCTTCTTTTTTTCTTGTCTTGTCTTTCTTCTCACCCTCCGCTCTTTCCCTTTTAAAAAGCGGCCTTCCTTTTAACACGATCGTTGGGAAAAAATCCTCTCTCCTTCCTTTTTATTTCACTCCCTGGCTTTTTTGCTTTCTCTTTCTTCATTGCTCCTCACCCGATACTCTTTCTTGTCTTGCTCTTCCCTCCTTTTCATGGCGCTGCTGAGGGTCGTGGAGGCCCTTTGTGCGCTGGCGGATGGCGCTCTGAGGCAGTTAGCTGACTGAGTTGAGTGAGAGCCCTCCAGAGAGGCCTCAGAAGAATTCGGCCAGAGCAGAAGTGTAAACAGGTGGAGATCTCTATTGTGCAGCTCCGCACAGTTTCCCGTACTGCGCGCGCGCACACACACACTCAACATTCCTCCATCCACCCACTGTCAGTTATTGTTTTGGGCTTTTTTCTTCCTCCCACTTTTTATTCAGTCCCCACCGTCCCAAAAGCAGCCTTTTGTGCTCTTGTTGGGCCACAAACTCCCAGCGGACCCCCCCTGCTGTCAGTGGTGGGTCTCTCCCTTGGCAATCTTTGAGACATGGTTTGAGGGGGAAAGATAGGGTCTTGACTGGATCCATGCCTTGGTGACACAAAAGGACTGGCATTGCTATTTTCATGATCCCAGAAAGCCTTACAAGATATGCACCTGTATGCAGTGTGTGAATTATTACTTTCAACAGGGTTAATTGTTAAAGTAGCCTAATAACATTCGGAGCCCATTGGAGTCAACGTGTACCATCTTAACGCTATAAAGCCTACTGTATCGTATTTTTAAAGGGTTAGTTCACCCAAAAATGACATTTCTGTCATTAATTACTCACCCTTGTATCTTTCCAAACACGTAAGACTTTCGTTCATCAAGATACTTTTGATTAAATCTGAGAGGTTTCTGGACCAGCCATAGGCAGCAACGTCATTGCAATTTTGAAGGCCCAGAAAGGTAGTGAAGATATTGTTAAAATGTGACTACAGTGGTTCAACCTTAATGTTATGAAGCGACGAGAATACTTTTTGTGCACAAAAAACAAACACAAACAACTTCTTTATTCAACAATTTCTTCTCTTGATCACATCCTGCCAACTCCTGCGTCAGCATCACACGCATGGTGGTGCTTACGTGAACAGCGTCAGCCAATAATGAGCCGGCATTCTGATGAATGGCAAACGATGAATGGTCAGAAAGCCATGTGTAGTCTGACATGTTTCTTGTCAAAATCGCATAATCTGACACAGTGACTATTATAAAATATTGTGTAGTCTGAACCCGGCATAAGACTATTAAGATTATTAGGAAGTAACAGAGCGACAACTGATTGAATTTCATCTTACTTTTGCCATATAAATATCAGCAACTGCATCAAATTGCAATTTTTTTACTCAATTTGGTCCTCTAAATAAAACTGAGGTGTTTTTGTTCCTCCTCGAGTTTGAACTCCTTAATTTTCAATTTTTTAGACTTTGTAAATAAAAGATTCAATAAACTGTACCTAACAAAATATATCTTTCTGACTATTATTTTCATATGTCAGGCTTTACAGGGTTAATAATATAGTTAACTATATAACATTTGATATACATTGTAACAGAATGCACTCGTTTTGCAATTCCTATGGTTACCTCTTCAGGTGGCTTTTATTCATTTGCCTTTTTAGCGGCAAATGAAAATATGCATAATGGCCCCCTTTACACCTGGCATTAGCATATGTTTTCAGTGACTGGAATCACTGGCTCACACTGGGAGTAGGTCTGGAATTGATTTTGTATATGCATTTTTATTATCTGCATTCAATTATGCAAGCAATATGTAATGTTGATGCAACGAAAGGAAACAAGAAATGACAGAAATCAGTCTGAATTATCAGTCAAAGTTTTAAAAATTCTATAAATAACTGAAATGTTTCAGATAAATATTAGAGCATAAACAGGCACTATTGTTCAAAAGTAAGATTTTTAAAAAAGAACAACTACTTTTAATCAGCAAAGATCCATTAAAGTTATCACTTATTACAAAAGATTTCTATTTTAAATAAATGCTCTGTTTTACAGTTTCCAAAAAAATAGTAAGCAGCACAACTATTAATGTTACTTGAACATTAAATCAGCATAATGATTTCTGAAAGATCATCTGACACTGGAGAATATATGGAATATATGATTTTTATAATGGCTGCTAAAATCATCTGTTTCAAATAAATGCAGCCTTGGTGAGCATAAGAGACTTCTTTCAAAAACACATTAACTTTATATAATTCAAACCTACAGTAGGCTAGTATTTATATAGAGAGAACACAAGCAGCTTTAACTTTACACCAAAAGAGAGATTTCCTCTTTCATAGCATTCATGCATTAACACTAATAAGGCTCCCTACTGCTATATGGCAACTGGCAAACATGGTGTATTTGCAGTTACCGTAGCATTAATGAATCAATAGAGAATAAAAAAAGGCCTTTAAAACTGCATGTGACCCAGATGGCTTTCTTCTGTATAAATGTTTTCTGAGAGTGACAGCGAAAGCAGAATGTTAGTGCATGCATGCATGAACGTGTGTGTATGCTCAGACAATACCTGAAATGACACAATAACACAGACAATCCTAGAGCGCAACTCCAGAAAGAAATGACAAGCAGAACGAAAGAGAGAAAAACTTCTGTTCGCCTGGGGAATTGGCGCTGACCCATCTGTTGAAACCGCTCCGCATATTGTGACCTAGATAATAGGGCATACTTGAGCTTCATAGGTAGATCTAGTGATGCGTCTAAGCATTGGACACATATCGATTTATGTCTCTGAACTAGATGTCTTAAAATAGCGAGGGCTTTTGCATAATTTGAGAATGCAGACGGTAAGACGCTACCCTAATGATGCAGGCAAGAGTTAAAATGAATGTTTCAACAAACACATTTGTTTGCTAAGAATGCTCTCGGTTCATTCTGCTGTCACTTTCTTTGAGAAAAGTCTCTGTCTAGTGAAAAGACCGACCAAAAACGTGAACAAACTGACTCTCTGAAACTGCAAGGCGCTCAATTGCCCACCCATCAGCCCGCTGTTCCTTTTTGGCCCCACTTTCTCATTATTAAAAATGTTGCTTTTATTTTGCTCTCTTTTCTTTGCTCGTTCCAAAGACGGAGGTCTTTTGTGCGAGTCCAGAGGACTGTGCTCCGGGTGAGGGGCTGAGGTGTATGGGAGAGAAAGTGATATCTCTAGCTCCTAATGAAGGAGCTGTTCTGTTTATGAAGGCACCTTTTCAGGCCCACCTGACCTCGGAGGCACCAAGAGAAAGTTCTAGAACACTGGAAGGGTAAGTGGGGTGCATGTGTATGTAGGGGGAAGGTGGGGTTAAGGACTAGGAGTTGCAAAAGAGCCCCCCCTCCAATCACTTTACCTCTGTAAATGCACAGAGACACAGGCAAGAGACATCCTCAAGAGTGCCCATTGTAGCTGGCAGTATTATGCTTGAAACAGAGGAAAATTAATTTGCCTTTTTCTATAAAGAGTCCTTATTCGCAGTCGAAAGGCCACTTCACAAGGGGGTGGGCTGGAGAGCCCCTTGTCCGATCCTCACATCCGAGGGGGCATATGTGTGAACGGATGCACGCATTTACAACTGCCCAAGCTCACACACTTTTCATTCAAATACATGTATCTTTGCCTGTAGTAAAATTCAGCTTTGCTGAACTCTGACCTGTGGATCTACTAAGGAGACATTGGCTTCTAAGATAAAAAATTTAAGAGACACATTACTTTTAGGCTAGTTGACAAATTACAGAATCCTGAATCAAAATGATTCGTAATTCATTGAAAGTATCAAATGCAAACCCAGTAACGGCTCTGAACAATTCACTAACAGAGTGAGTCAACCACTAATACAAACCACTAAATCACTTGCAAGAATTCAAACCGCTAAATCACAAGCAAGAATCTTTTGTTTGCAAATTAGACATCAGGGCTCTCACTCAAAGGAATTAAAATTTAAGTTGTATGGAGCGGAGCTGACGCTTTCAGTTTATAATAAAACGACAGTGGGGGCAGTGCTGCGGTCAAAAGTAATGTAATCATGTACAGCAGGGGTCGGCAAGTAAGTTTGGCATCGGGCCAAAAAAACCTCCAGAACATAGTCAAAGGATAATTTAAGAAATTAATTGATGAAAAATGCAACTAGAATTGCCAGTGACAGACTGTTACAGTGTCTTTTGTAAATGGTAGTGAGCTGTTACTCTGTATTAAAATCCTGTAGTAGGACAGTCATTAAAGGGGCTATATGGGATTTTCTGAAATTTAAACTCGCGACTGACACCTGTGGCCAAAAAACGGAACTGCTCTTCCTTTATGCTCGCTCTCCTACGTGCACACTTCACAAGTCATCCGCTGCAAAGAAGTCAACATTATGTTTACAGAGGTAAGAACAGTCAAATACATATATTGTTTGAGAAACTAAGTTTGTTTGCTGACTAGCGGTGGTGGCAGAGTGATCTGAAACGTTTAACATGAACGCGCTTGACGTCACATCCGCAGACAGCGCGCGAAAAATCTGACCCGACAGAAAATAGGAAAAATAGGATACAGGCTTATAGGTGCACCCACTGTGAGCTGACAAGGTGTCAGTATGCTCATCAGGAGATGTTTGAGTCATAAATGGTCAAATAAAAAGGCTATTGTTACGTTTATTTTGGGGAAAAAATTGCATATAGCCCCTTTAACAAAAAGCCACATTTGTGTGACAGTGTCCGGGTTTTACACTGGATAAATGAATAAAGCAGTAGTGAGTGACACGTAACCTGGCCAGTATCTTCATTCACCAACTTGCACCACAGACCGCCTTGCTAAAACACACATAGGCCTATATGGGAGATGCAGAACTCAAAACATAAAAGAGGACTTAGCCCATTAGGGACTAAGCCCATTAATGGCATGTTTGAGTCATGCGTTTTATTTCCTCTTTCCATATTGTGAATAATAAATGTGTATCATTTTAATTTGCTTGTAACACAATGGAGCCTAACTTATTGTAATAGTTATTTGACGTAGCCTACTTTTACACTCAGAATTATTCCTTGGCATCATCACATACTAAACTGCATTTGTTTAATTGTTTGCATGCTGGAGGTACGCTATTACGTTGTGTGCAGAGTGATGTTAACATTTAAGCTAGCTGGTGAGAGAAAATGGCTCTATCAAAGAGTCTAAAGAGGAAAGATGACAGCGAAAATAGGGCATACAAAGACAACTATGCGTTCATCCTACCTAGTTTTGTGAATGCAAAGCCGGTGTGTCTTATCTGCAACGAAGCGATCCACAGACTCTTTTGAATGTCTTTCAGAACTTTTCAAATGAAAAGCTCTCAATTCATCTCAAAATAAAACATTCTCGTGCTTTTATTTTGAAGGCAAAATGTGAATGTGACGGCATAATGTTTTGAAGATTAAGTGATTGTGAGTAACTGTTGCTGTCATGACAGATTTATTTCAGAACCAACCGCTATCAAAATAATATGGGTGCGGGCGCGGGCCAGATATTATTGCCCGCGGGGGCCGCCTGTTGCCGACCCCTGGTGTACGGTAACACCAACTACCGCAGCAAGCCTAGTTGTAATAAAGCAAAATGTTGCAAAATGACACTTATTTTTAAGCAATTACAACATACATTATATTTTCTGTATGTACACAACCATTTTTAAGTCTTTGTTGACTTTTGTGGGTGCCAGGGTTGGCGGTCAAAGGTCAGCTTGAGTGCAGTTTATTTTAGTACCATTACTACTACAATCAGCTTTGACCCATCATAGACCCTCAATCAGTTGTGGTTCAGGAAGGCCACTGTACACCGTCACGCCGTCACATAACTTCACAAGCGGAACTGTAATCACGTCGCCCTGGCCTGGCTCCTCTTTGTCATCCTCACTGTAGTGGCATTAAATTTTAAGTGCGAATGTGATTATCGTGCCGCATTCATTTTTAATGGGCTTTGCCACTATGTGTTTTAACATGCAGCAAAGCACCACCGTCAGCTGAGTCAGCCAAATTTTGTGCTGATGGTGCATATATTCGCATATATACATGTGCTGCTTATTTCTGCTTCTTTCTTTCTAACCCTTCTCTTATTCTTCACCTCTTTTTTTCCCCTTCCTAGCAAGTTGTGGGACGAAGGCCAAGGCAATGGTTAGTGGTGCAGTGAACTTGCAGTTTGAGCTCCAACTAAAGTTTAAAATGCAGATTTGCTGAGCAATACATCAATTTAAAGGTGAAGTGTATAATTTCTAGCTTTTAGTGTAACCAAATGGAACTGCAAAAATAATGATAGTTTAAACAAGGTTTCATAACACATCCCCTGTCTACCAATAAATTGCAAAACTTTTTCAGCAGCATCGGTTCTGGAAATATCTTTCCCATACATTTTTCTTATAGGGATTTAAAAAAAATTATAATTACAACATATTAGGAATACTTTTAGCTGTGTTGCTAATGTCATGAGGTCTAGATGCAGCGAATTTTGGCTGAATTTCTTTTCCAATGTAACCCGTCAGCCATGGTCCCACACAGGTTGAACACCCTCTGGTTCAGCCAGGTGCAGTAGCCATGCCCCAAACACTCGTTATAGGTTGAGCTGGAAAGAGGTTGATAGATCTGAGAGGGCCACTATCAATAGCTGCGCCCGAAATCGAAAACTTCCCCACTATATAGTATGTGAAAAACAGTATACACCAAAATAGTATATCCGAATACAAATTCGAAAAACAGTAGGTGAAGAAAAGTACCCGGATGACTCACTACTTCCGCAGAGATTCTGAAGTGCATACTTTTCTATCCCATGAGGCCACGGGAGAGGATTTGTAAATGGCAGTGAAGTGATGCAACTGATGCTGGTAGGTCACGTGACATTAACAACGGCAAATGTAGTATGACTGAATTTCATTCATTCTACCCATATTCATACTATATAGAACATACTTTTTAACGGTCACAAACAAAATTAAAATTAAAATGTAGTACTTACTTAAACAGTATGCGATTTCAGACACGTAAGGTTTTGATGGTGCCTGGGAGGCTCAGTGTTTACACTTTTGGGGGAGATAAACCCATGGATAGTAGAAGAAGAAGAAGAAGTTTTATTTATATAGCACCTTTCCGTAGCTCAAGGTCACTTTACATTGTACATTACAATACATTTACACACCCGCACACACATTACAATCACATAAGGACACATATAGTCACATTATCCAAAATACATGTTAAATAGATATGTTTTTAGCTGAGTCTTGAATGTAGCCACAGATGAGATATTATGAAGTGTAAGGGGTAGTGAATTCCATAATTTAGGAGCATTAACACTAAATGACCTTCCACCTACTGTAGACAACCGGAAACGAGGGATGGACAATAAACCAAGTTCAGCTGATCTAAGAGACCGGGCAGGGCGGTAAGAGTAAAGTAGATCAGACAGATATGGAGGTGCAAGACCATTTAATGCCTTAAATGTTAGAAGTAATACCTTAAAGTAAATATGTGATGCCACAGGTAGTCAGTAAAGGTCATGAAGCAGAGGAGTAATGTGAGCAGAATGCCTGGTGGAGGTGAGAACTCTTGCTGCTGAGTTTTGAACATACTGTAATCTTGCAATAAGTGCAGGCTACCTTGACTTGTAAGTAGTAGTCAATGAACAATAAACTGGATTAAGAGAATGTTTTTTGTTTTTTTAAACTTACAAACTTCACCTTTAAGTAGTTTGAGAGTGTAAAGAGACTGACTCTAAAGTGTTCTTTTTAGGCGATTAGCTTGTCACAGTTCTCTGATTGGTAGATATTTCTCTGTAGAATCATGGGTAAAGTAGTTTTTCACCAGGAATTTTACTCTTGAGCATGATGTTAAAATAAAAATGAGTTAAAATAATGCAATTTATTGCTTCAACAAAAGAAGATAAAATTGATTAACAACCTCATAGCCTTTAATTTTGTATACGTTATCATTCAAACTCAGTTACCCTATGGAGAAAATTAATGAGATTTTACTTCCAGAACCCGACTGTTGCACTCTTTGGCTGAAAAAAAAAAAAAAACAGGTTGCCCTACCCCAAATGAACATCATTGGTTGAGCCAGTGTTGAGTCGGGATGCTAAAATAAACAGTGCAATATTTTGAATAGCCACAGAGCCACAATCAGAACAGCCAGGGTAAATCAACCTACAAATGGTTTAGTTGTGTTGTTCACTCTTCAGCTTTAAATGAGCCAATGAAAGTCCAGTTTTGACAACTTGATTACGAAAAATCTACATGTTCATAGACGTCTTTGAAAAGACATTGAAAATAATCAGCCACGATTTTCCTCAGGGTGTTTGTTGGCGTCTTTATCGAGAGCAATAAAGGAAATGGACCCATCCTACCACTGGAAGCGAACAAAGACATGATTCAACATAGAGGAAGAAAGAACTGAAAGGTGATGCCTCATGGGAGGGAAGCAGACAGGAAGTCTGCCAAATCAATAACACATTATTAGTTTGGGGGGCATGAAAAGAGATAGGTGAACCTTAATACACCTATGATATCTTCATAATAACAATATTGAGATTTATAAATGGGGGGGGGGGGGGGGGGGGGGGGGGGAGGCAGATACTCGGGACAAGTGAATTCCAGCTGGCTTTATTAGCTGCCAGTCTCGCTGCCAATATGTTCCTTGACTTCACTGCCCGAAATGGTAACTGTCCTTCGTCAGATCAAATTAAAGAGACTGACAGGCAATAAGAAATTTGCGGCATTAAATGCATTTTCCTTTGCTGTGCATTCATGGCTCTTTACATACAGAAGTGTGTGTGTTTGGGGGGGGGGGGGGAGTTGCTTCAGATAGAGCTTTTATTAAAGCAGGTAGAATTTTCTAACTCTAGGTCCTCCTGATAAGCATTGACAATGACACAGGAAGCTGGAAGACATGCGTGTGACATCCCGTCACTTTTTCACACTATTAGTCTGTGCAGTGTCCACAGAGTGATGGTGAACAGGCAAACATCTGCATGCTACATTACACGACCAAAATTGTTTCTACTATTTAATTGCCGTTTGCTGCCACATATGCGTCTTTCTCTGTCTTTTGTTAGTTTAATGTCTCTTTCTTCTACATTTCTCCAGATGCACTGTTCACAGGACCCCGCAATCCCTCTCGAGCTGACTTTTTGTTCAACTGGCCACACAGGGAGTGCTCTGTAAGCTGCTCTTGCAGAGAACCCACTTCACCTTCAGATTCTGAATAGAACGTTGCAGATGCTCAGGCTCTGCTGAGATCAGAAACATGGTGGGCTAAGCTTTACTTTAGGTGCTTTAAGTCATTTTCCTGTGTCGAAAGTCTTCAGTACACTATATCGACAGGGACAATGTACAAATACAGTGATTTTAAGAAATAAACCCTGAAACAATAGTAAAAAGATAAACAAATAAGTAGAAAGAAATGTGGTTTTAATTCTAATTTAACCATTATCTTACAATTAAGGTAAAAATGGGGTTCCACAAAAGATTTTACAAAGATTTTGTTTCTATTTTACAAAAAGTTTGGATTGGCGTATAGGTGTATATTTGGTACTGACTTATTGGTATCTGTCAGATACAACCATTCTGGCCTATAGCCTACTGATAAGCCAATAATTATTTTCATGTTATTATGGATGGCAGATATTACAATTCAATATTATTTTTAAACCAAAACCAAAACACTAACCTAAAATTTAAATGAATAATTTTTAATGCTGCAAGTGAATTTAGTGAATCACAACATTATAATGTATACTGTATAAAAAAAAAAGGACATTCATTTCACGATTTGCTAAGTTTAACCGTGTTAATAAATTAGTGTTTTAAAGATTAAGTGAGTGTTATGAAGTATATAGAATATTACAGACCATATCTGAAATTAATAATAGACTCACTCAAATATCTGCAACATCTCATTTCTCGTAAAATAAACACTGAACTGAATAAATGCTTGTATTTACAAACACTCAATACTACATCTTAACATGCTCATATTACAAGCACATATCAACATGAATGCTATTTCAAATTATTACACACACACACACACAAAAGAAAAAAAAAATCTTAAGCAATTTGCCAAGACAAGCGCTCAGATTGAGACAATGCCAAAAACTCAAAGCTGTTGCTCTAAGAGACTCCAAGGCCTTAGTTGGCACTAAAATAGCTCTGGTAAATGCTGTATACCCACTGGAGACCTAGAGACATGAGTTTCATGCCAGGAGGACTCGCTGCTTACATAACCCTGCCAACTCAGAGGCCCGTATAGTACTGAATACATGTGGGTATATGTTTGTGCATGCCCTCTGTGCCCTCTCAGCGTGCGGCATGTGCTCGGTTGCCCTGTAGGTCAGAGGTATTGGGCATAGTGCCTAGCACTGACACAGACTGGGCATCTGACTCCTGTCACTGTTCCCATAGCCCAGGCAGCAACAGCCTGGCATGGCCCATCGACAACTGGTAATGTTGGCACACAGACCCAGAAACATTCTTCTACATGCCATCTATTCAGCCCAGAGCTTTTTGGCATACATTACTCCCCCGTTTCTGTCTGAGATGGCCTCTCATTCCCTAATCATTAAATAGTTTGTATTTTGATCCTTTTCCATGTGAAATACACTTCTTTAACTTGTTGCTGTAAATGTGCTGTTTGAATATTTTTGATTTTAGATTCTGTCTGTTCAGTAATAGACAGATATGAACTTGCTTTTTGTGCCAAATCAGTGTTTTACAGTGTATATCAAATACATCAGACGATTTAAAGGAACATGGGTTCAAAACAAGTTCAGCTCAATCGACAGCATTTGCAGCATAACGTCTCTTATGTTCTTAAAAAAGAGGCAATAAAAATGGACATAAATTGGACCAATTTTTGGATAATCTAATATATATATACATATGCGTGTTTTTTTATGTTTTTGCATTATTTTAGTTTTGTGTGTTATCCTGATGTTTTGTCTGTTTATTGAGAGGCTAATTTCTATGAACTCTGATTCATCATGTGGCTTTCTATTTTACCACCTGTATTATATGGTGATTATCAGTACATAAGGTAAAAAGCTGATTTTTGGTAGTAGATTGGTATATTATATCAATTAATGAAATATCATTATAAGTCATAAAATACAGGCACCAATATACCATCCTATAATACTTGAAATATTGTCACTTTTTTTTTTTTACGGTAAATTTAATAGGATATTCATTTACTGTGTACACAGATAATATTAGCCATTTTTCACACTAAAATTGTGCATGTTAACATTGTTCACTTCCATTGTAAGTGTCTCACTGTAACCTACCACTGTAAAAGGGGGGAAAGTCTAAATGAACTTTTGTGGTAATCAACATAATGCCACAAGTGCTGTCAATTGAGCTTAAATTGCATTGAACCTGGGCCATTCCTTTAATGAAGCTCACATATTCTCACCACTCTGTGACATTTCAGCCCCTTTTCATGAGCAAACACACCCAAATCCCAGGAGGTTTTGTGGCTATGAAGCTTTGCAACATGGTGCCTGGTGTGTAAAATAAATAAAAACGTATGCTAACACAATTGGGTGGGAGACCTTGCGTGTGTGTGTGTGCGTCTACGTGTGTGTACAGAGATGGATCACCACCGCCTCTATCTTCTCCGTGGCCATGCCTAGCAGCGCGTCAGCAGCGGGCCGATTTACATTAGGGAGATTTAAGCTGTCTGAGCCAATGGTGACAAGTCAAGGTGTTTCACTTTAATTACAGCCGGCAAGGTCACCTCCCTCCCCGCTCACCCTCAGTCTCAAGGAGTACAGAGAGATGGCAAAGAGAGAGAGAGAGGGAGCACTCACGCATGTTTTTTACATTTATGTTTAAAGACCCCATGTTTTTGAACACAGCCTTAATTACAAACACTGACACGTGAGTCGTGACCAACGTCTCTTGCACTTCCACAGCGACAAAACAAACAGGTAACAGTCCGTTAGAAATAATACCACATGACAAAATAAATGCTGGGTTAGGGTAAAGCATGGGAGGCTATTTCTTTAATGCTCCGCATTGCATTGTGGATGACATAATGTATTATGATGCCATAATATGAAAGATTTTGCTTTTTTCAGCTCTTCGTTTTACAATAGCTGCCTGTTTCGCGCACCCCGAGGCTGTTGTTCTGTAAAGTGGATATGACAGGCGCTGAGTGCAAACAGTAGCTTAAAGGTGTGAGATTTCAGACCATCGGTAGCCCTCTGCAGGATTCAGGATACTGCGCTGATGAGAGGTGTCAGACAGGTGTCTAGGGGTCTTTTTCTCTCCATCCCATGACAAGTGAGAGCAAGCCCCCTGGGCAAGCTGATAGTCTACATTGCCTATCTCCTCACACATCTGTCACTGAATCCCAGGCCTCACTTGCCCCTTTTCCACCAACAGGATCCTGGTGCTGGTGCTGGAGCTCAGTCTAGAACCTTTCCTCACATTTACACTGACCAGAAAAACAGATAATGTGTGCACCAAGTAAAGGTTTCAGAAAAACATACTTCTGATGTTTGCATCAAAAGCTGTGTGTGATGGTATAAATGATGTTAAAATAGCTCTAAGTAAGTCTTTTACATTTTGCTTTAAATTTTTATATATGAAAATAATAGTTATATTAATATTAATATAAATGAAATTAAAAGGGACCTCATCAAACTTCCAAGGGGCCATGGATTGATTGATTTAAACGTTTAAATTATCCAATTATTGTTGCCATTTTAAAACAACTTAAAATGACTTAAATAACTAACTCGTTTTTACAGAACATATGGTTCTTGAAACTCCTGTAATGAATCATGGTTAATTAATTTAATATATCAATACTCTCAGTTTCTGTTAATAAAAAAGTTTGAAAACAAGAAGCCTTGTTTTAGTTACAGCAGAAATATCTTACTCCATATGGGGGGGGTGCTTCAAGTCAAAAAGTTGAAAACCACTGGTATAAAGACACGAAATTGCTCTATACGACAAAACGTGAAAAAATTAAACAACGACCACAATGTGCTATTATATGCGCTCAGGTTTAGTAACAAAGTCAATTATGTCATTGTTTGACTCTGAAATCTGCATATGGGAGTATGTGTGTGGAGGTGGGCAGACTTTGAACTGAAACATTTTGAAAGCATTGCTTTTTGGAAGCACCGTATCAAATTCAGATGGTTCGTCTGGGACTTATCATGCTTTCACGTTCCCAGTCTAGCGTCTCGTTTTTACGCAATATTACAGACCGAAACCCCCTACGGGATGTGTTTAAGAGCAGAGCTCACTGAGTGGCATTGAATTCAGATCTAAATGCACACAAACGCATTTGCACATACACATACAATCAGGAAGACGGTGAGCTGTCAGTTAAACGCAGCCATACCTTTCTTATCGGCATCACAGCTTTTCCAGAGAAAGCCATGGTCAAATTAAAAGGAAGGGGGTGTGTGAAGTGGAGAGAAAAAAGAGGGAAGTGCCTTCTGGGGAAGTTATTAAAAAGAAAAATAGAGAGCATAGAAAGCTGGCTGCAGTTCAAAGGGGGAGGGTCCTTTGCCTCTTAAGACTCCAAATGGCAGTTGCTGGCAAGGCTGCAAAACACACAATGCCTCGTGGCCAAACGGCAACACACAACTCTCTGACAGGAAATTGTGAGGGGGGGAGGGGCTAAGGGGCATGGAGGTGAACTAATGTGGTACCATTTCTTGTCTAGGCAAATGAAGGAAATGACCTAAAGTGATGCTAACCCTTAACCACAGGGAAAATGAGAAAGGGTGAAACCCTGGGCCAAAGGGAATTGGACTCTGTATGTTTATTTATCATTTTTATGACTGACTGTTATGAGAGACCAGACTCAATCGCTATACTCTATATAGCTTATAATCATGATAAGCGCCTTTTAGCCTTAGTCACAGTAAATAAATGCACAGAGGATTATGCGAATACCGTGGTTGGAAATGTAAAAGGCATAAACTATACAGATCAACCCCAAATGCGCATGTATACCAACACTCTATCTAAACCACCAATTTAATGAGACACTATTTCATTGCATGTATGCAGCTAAGCAGATTTATGCACAGTCCTCCTCTCCCACCGCTGCTGTAGCCCTGACCTCAGGTCAGTAGCAAGGCTGGATGGAGGAACGCAGGCTCACAGTTCATTATTACAGTCTACAACGTGCGCCCAATGCACAACACACCCAATCTCATTCTTAATCATTCTGGTTATACGATACAGCACATGAGACTGACACAAATCAACCCTGGTAGTACAAGAACATGTTACAATGCAAAAATATTATTTATATAATTAAAATGTTACTACTTCTACATGAGCAAGAGTGCTGTTGTTCAGAATTTCAGCAGGTAAACAGCCAAGCGGCGCACACACCAACAGCATGATTGTGATTTTGCTTTAAGGGTTCAATAAACAAGAAGTTAATGTTGATTAACTTATATGCAATACTTCCTGGTTAGTTTTTGCTCTGCCAATCGAGATAATTCAAAACAAATCCACAGCATTTGCGCGTCTCCGAGCAAACACACAACAGAACTTGAATGAATCAGTGTTTCGGAATCGGGTGAGCGAATGATTCAATGATTGCTGGAACCGGGTGAGCGAATGATTCAATGATTGCTGCGTCTCAATTCGCCTACTTTTACTACGCCCTAAAAGTATGTACTCTTTTTGTGAAGAAAAAGTGCATACTTTTGAGTGTAGTAGACAAGCTTTGGGACATACTATCACGTCATAAAATTGCGTCTTTAACGGTTGCTCTCTGTCGCTTAGTTACACGCATCCTGTCACGCAAACTGGCCTGTCAATCATCTTGTCAAAGATAAAATCCTCCACGTTTCATTTACTTTCATTTCCTACTGTATCGAAGAGAAATGCAGTAGCACGTTGATCTGCAGTCGTGGGTCTTTCATGCAGAGAGCTCTCCTCATATTAATGCAAAATGATGCATTTAAAAGTTAATGGCCAAATGGAACTTTATAAAAGTCCACATTGTTATTGCAGATGAAATGTAACACGGATAACATTAAACTTTTATTAGTCACTCAAACCTTTATCTAAACCTCTCACTGTCGGTCGCGCATATCCACCATGTTTGTAGTTCCTCCTCCAAAGCACAGTGGGTTGTGGGCAATATTGGCCTTTAGAGTGGCTTTGGGACACACTTATTTTAATCTCACATACTGTTTAGGATGGATAGTAAGGACATTGAGACGCAGAGGATCACATGTTTGTGTGTTTAACAACAAACGAATTAGTGAACGATTCAATACCTCACTCACCTCTAATTTGTTCATAAATGAATTAGTGTTTGAACAAAAAGACTTGCTCAGATAAAACATCATAATGCAGCTTGTTATGAATTATTATCATAAAAATCAATTCATTTTTACCATGTTAACTTTGATGTTAGATCCATGTTGCACAAGCAGATAAAAAAACAAAAAACAGAAGGATGCTTATGTCCATTTGCGCAAACTGAATGCAGATTGGGATAATAGGGGTTGAATGTGATGGGGTGTCTGTAAGAATTTACTGGCTTTGGCCAAGTACCTCATGCCGCCACAAACAATGACCCAAATCCAATGACAAACAACCCATCAGTGCACATAGTATGCGCAGAGGGTCCTTCTTAGACCATCTGTCAGACTGCAAGTTGCAAAGCCATTGAAAAGTTAAATCAAAGTTTATTGTTCATGTATGCACACTGATGTCAACATAACAATGAAATGTGAGTTTCAGTGAAGATTTCACTTATGTAACATGCTCTTAGTCCGCATTACTATAGAGCTCATTTTGAAAAACAGCATTTCTGTCTCTCAGGCTGAACAAAGCGAAGGGCCAACCAGCGTTATATGGTCATTCAGGAGAGCGAGATTTGAGGTGAATAGGCCCAGATTCAGATTTGACAGCAACAGCTGCTGAGAGATCTGCAAGCTAACAGCTGCTACTTTCAAAATGCCTTTATTTTTTCTTTATTTTCAATTAAAAGCCTTTTTTCCTCTCTCGATCCAGCTCTTTGCTAATAACATAATGGCAGGTGGAATGTCATTGCTGGGTGTAATGCAGCTAAGTCCTGGTTGCTGTTTTAATGCCTTTCTAATTGGAGCCCACTCTCTGCCACAGCGTGCGGAAGGCAAACAGAAATGATTTGTAAAATAACGACTGCGGAACTAATAACTAGCCCTCGTCCTAATGTAAGGCTTTTTGTGAGGTGAAAAAAAAAAACCTGTGCGAGCCCTAATTGGGTTTGCCTCAAAAAGACGTTTTAAACTCATCATTTCATTTCACAGGCTTTTTATGTCACATTTTGCTGGAGAAGAAAAAAGTCGAAGAGAGAGCGCTCTCTCATCCATTTTGAGGTTAATGGTCAAGTTTCAAGCTTTTAAAACAGGGTGAAACCATGCTGAAAGGATTTGGGTTAATTAACTAGAAAGGTGTTTTACTTTTTTGCTTCTCTGGATGACTTTTGAAAGTGATTTTTTTTCCCATGCCACACAAAAACAAACAAGCCATGTTTCCTCCCGAAAGGTACGTGCAGAGACGGCGCATGGCTCACCAGATGATACACCACATTAGGTATTCTATAACAAAACTTTTCCAACATTTTGCAGATAAAATGTACTGAATATATAGGCCTCACAAAGAGTTTGCCTTTTTATGCTAATCTGCCAATCTCCTCAGTCTAAATGCTGAAATTTGGGTGTAACAATATATATCGTTATGTCAATATATTGTGATATAAAAATGCGACAATACGTATTGTGATGTGAATGATGTGTAGGCCTATCGTGATAGAGTTTTTTTTTTATCCAAGACTCAGCTTACTGTATTTATAAAGTAACCTAGTTCACCCAAAAAAAGAAAATTCTGTCATCATGTACTCACCCTCATGTCGTTTCAAACCTAAAATATTTTCGTTCATCTTCCAAACACAAATTAAATGATTTTTTATGAAACCTGAGAGATTTCTGGATTTCTGTCCCTCCATTTAAAGTCCAAGTCCAAGCCTATTCAAGTCCACCCCTAATGTAATAACAAATGTAGCATTTTAATCAACAGTACATTTTGTTAATAATGATAATAATAAAGACATTTTCTTTATTTTGGTTTAAAGTATCGCAATAGTGTTGTATCTTGAGTTCAGTATTGTGAATTGTATCGAATCGTGACATGAGAGTATTGTTACACCCCTAACTATGTATGTCAGGGTGTAAATAAAAGTAGCGATACTACTAAACTAAAGTACTCTTCATAACATCAGTTTTCCATATTTAAAAAAAATATATATTATATTGCAAATGCAGCTGTCATGATCCCTGCCTGTGTTCCTGTCTTGTTTCATTTACTCTTATTTTTGAAGTTTAGTTTTGTTCCCATTGTTGCTATGTTCTGTCTTCCTTAGTTCTTTGTTTTCATTGCCTACCTTGTCAGTTTCTTAGTGTCCCTGGTTTGCCCCTGCGATCCCTGTGTATTTATACCCCTGTGTTTCAATTGTGTTCTGTCAGTCGTTGTTCTTGTATATGTGTTCTAATTTGTTGCGCTCCTGGTTTCTCTGTTTGCATAATCTACTCGTTCCAGGATTAAAGGGTTAGTTCACCCAAAAATGAAAATTCTGTCAGTAATTACTCACCCTCATGTTGTTCTTCGGAACACAAATTAAGATATTTTTGATGAAATCTGAGAGCTGTCTCACTCCTCCATAGGCTGCTAGATAATCGATATCTGCCATCCCAGAAAAGTTAGTAGTAATCTAAAAAGTTAATTAAAAGTTAAAAGTTAATCTTAGATTTGCTGTATCTGTGCTGTGCTGTTATGCATGGTATTACTGTCTTAATCTTGTAGTGCTGTTATAAAATGTGCTATATAAATAAAATGAACTTGAACTTGAAATGAACTTAGTAAAGACATTGTTAAAATAGTCCAAGTGACTACAGTGGCTCAACCTTAAGTTTATCAAGCGACGAGAATACTTTTTGTGTGCAAAAAAAAAAAAAAAAAAACGACTTTATTCAACTATTCATTTTCTTCTGTGTGGGCCTCTGAGTGAGTTCACATAGTGTAACAGCGCAGCGCTTCTGGGTTGGACGTCACACGCATCACACACATGACCAGCGTCAGCCAATAGTGAGCCTACGTTCTGACGTAGGCCTACAACCCTACAACTTCTTGCAGGACTATGCAAGAAGACTTCAGTTTATAAACAGCCCAAACAGAGCTCTCCTGCATTAGTGTCCTGACCTGCAGGTCCTGTTGAATCTCTGTCACATTGTAATAACCTGTCTTTTATCTTAAACACCTCCTCTCCCCTCAGGCCATGAGCACCTGCAAGCCTGACATATATCAAAAGATAATGGTAAAAGCTGGAAAATCTTCTTTTTTTTTTTCATGGAGTCTCCTTCCACTAGCAGGCAAGATGTGGCAAGGTGTACAAATTAGCCTCGGTTCTTTTCAGCTGTTTTACTCGTAGATAAACAATGTCCTTAAAAAGCCTCTTTCTAAGAGTTTGAAATATTATCTTGACAAAAATAGCAAAGGAAATAAGCCCAAGGTGAGAAAGTATATAATTCGTCTAGTGCTATTCTCTGTGTATTTGTTTTGCGAGAATGCTAATGAACAGGAGATAAACAACTTCGTAAAGCAGCATTCATCAATATTTGAAAACTATTGCTACTGTATGTAATTCATTTACTCTCCAAAATTCCTTACAAAACTCATTCAAATCATCGCAATTTACCATGAATGATACAAAATATGCACATTTGTCAAGCTCAGTGCTCATCAGGTGGCATCTCATATATTCAGATCTCCTTTTGCAACAGTCATAATACTGTAAAGTAACACACAGGAGATATGTTTTATGATATCATGTCTCATATAGGGTAGATTAGACTGTCTGTAGCCTGTAGCTATAGCTAAAAGCCACGCAGTGGACAACATCCACATCCGAGTTCATCCACTTTCACACACCTGCTCTAAAGCACAGCTGCAACACTCCTTCCAGTCCACAGGAACTCACTTTCACAGCTGTAGATGCTTTCTTAAAGCTGCTTAAAAGTGGTAGAGCTAATCTGAGATCAGATCGAGCTTGACAGAATGGATGTTGCTCACTGAATGCTATCTGTAAGACTGATCTGGAAACAGTATAGCCTCAGGTGGCCGCCTCACCTTAAAATACCTGTTTTATGTACCAGCGTCTCAATTTCCCTGCCAAACATCTGCTTCCGAGTTCTTTAACTACCCCCATTATGGCTAATTACACTAGATCTTATCCAAGGACCGACTCTTAAAGTTCACTTACTTGCCTGCGTACAAGCCAATGGGGCGAGAAGTCTGTGTGTGTTAACATGAGCCTTGTGCGACAGATGAGAGAGAGAGTGACATTAGGGGACGTTGAGAATGGCAGAGATGCCCGCTCCAGCTGGTAGAGATGTCTGTGCCAAATGTTTGTCGATGCGAGCAGCTTGCCGAAACATGGCAGTAGAGACCTGCAAGGCCTTCGCAACGACCAGCTCAAAGCTATACAGGCCATCAGCTGCTGAACCCAGATTCTCACTCACTGCCCAGATGGACTCATACAGGCATTAAATATAGTAGAAGAAAAAAAACGTCTTTAACAAAGACATGAAGAATGTCTGTGTGAGTTGCTGTTACTAAGACTGTGCTGCCTTTGGTTTGCACCACTTTGTTAAAACCAAAGACAGCCTCAAAAAGATGCTAAACCAATGCATAAATGGCTTGTGTAATACAGTAAATTAGAGATTACATAAATTCTCTTGACCATAACTGTAAACTATGACAATCTTAATATTATATGACTGTTACATTATACAGTATATGTAGATGTATTGTGTACATCATCAGAATTTTCTTTTTTACCTTTGTACCTTACCTATTATTATTATTGTCCCCTTTTGGTGTAGATAAGGTACACTGTAAAAAATGATTTTTTAGTGAAGTAAATACTACTGAAAAAAAAAAAACAATGTAATTTACATGAAAAAGTTAGTTCAGGCAAGAATAAAAAAAAACTAAGTAAATTCCATATCAGTACTTAATTCAAGCGAGTAGAAATGAAAGCGTAAATATCACCTCAATAAAATTAAGTAAAAATTACTCAACTTTTCTGATACTGGGGTTCCCATCATGCACTGGACCTTGAATAATTAATGAGGTTCATTTTTCACTGTTTTCCAGCTGTATTTACACTGTTTTATCATTGCTTTTGTTGTCAGGATTAGTAACTTGCCATTTTGTGATATTTCGAGTAAATTTTCTGCTCAAAATGACACATTCAAACACAAAAATGATCCATCAAATGTTACCGTCATTGTGTATTGTCTACCAAGTATTGAGGTCTTTGCATTCACATGAGGTTTAACATCTGACATAATGTAGTATAAATTACTTTGATAATCTAAGTAAAGCACATACTATAAATGATTGGTATAATTCAATATTATTGTTTGAATGAAATGTAATGCAAATGAAATTTCAACTAAATCGATATTAATCAACCTTTTACTAGCCAAGTTAAAATTACTTATTTTCTTTGTTACTTTCACTTAACTAGGTTAAGTAAAGTTTACTTAATTCCATATTCCAAGTAAATTTAACTTAAAGATTTCTAATTAAAGCTACTGATAAATATGTTTAGGTTTTTACTTGGCAAACTTTGTAAATTTACTAGCATTTTCTGAGTGAAAAAACTTAGCAAGCTTTTTTCAAGTAAATCCTACTCCAATTTTTTTTCAGTGTACAAGGGTGTCCATGTGAGGGTATTATCACCAGTGACAAGCTGTACTGTACTTTAAATTGTAAAAAATATTTTTTTATCATATGTCTATGTCAAACCATGACTTCAGCACAGTGGTTGTCAACCAGGGCGGCAGGATCCACTAGGGGGCCTCAGCAAACTTCCAGGGGGCCCCCATAAGTCTTAAAATTCAAAATACAAATCTTAATTCAAATGATTAAAAAAATATATATATATATAGAGAGAGAGAGAGAGAGAGAGAGAGAGAGAGAGAGAGAGAGGAGAGAGAGAGGAGAGAGAGAGAGAGAGAGAGAGAGAGAGAGAGAGAGAGAGAGAGAGAGAGAGAGAGAGAGAGAGGGAGAGAGAGAGAGAGAGAGAGATGTGTAACATTAAACTGATATTCTTGTCTTGGACATAGGAAGGGTGTGGGGTGGGCTGACAACACTTCTTGGTAACACTTTATTTTGATGGTCCCTTTTGAACATTCTGTTGACTTTAAATAACTTTGCAACTCTCTCATTAGAGTATTAGTAAACTGTGCTTAATATCTGCAAACTCTTCATTGTGATGCTCCTCCAACAGACACTCTACTGACTACTATAAGTAACTACATGTCAACTTATTCTAACCCTAACCCTACCAGTCTACTAATACTACTCTAATGAGAGTTAGTAGACATGTAAGTGCAATGTTACTTGTAGTCAACAGAATGTGTTAAAGGGACCATCAAAATAAAGTGAAACCCATTTCTTAAAAGTTAGTGAAACACTAAATTGTAGTAGTCCCACCCGATGAGCGTGAGATGGGGAGAGAAACTCCCAGGAGCAGCCAGATATCTTGTAAGTTCATTTAGCTAATGGTGGCCGCGTGAAATATCCAGACTGGCTTTCATTAAGGCAGGGCTGTTTTATTTGCCAACGTATAGCTCGGAGGACTGCCTGTTGAGTTAGCAGGGCAGCTCCATCTCGAGTCTGCGGATGAAGCACAGAGCGGCGCATGAGAAATGATAGCAAGGCGTCTGAACGGAGCGAAATCAAAGGGAATCTGGTGTAGTACTTCACTGAGCACCGATTCCTGAGGTGGGTGATGTATGAATGTTTGATGAATCTACCACCATCTTTGCTGGAGCCTCCCCACACACGCGCAAGATTGAGTGCTCAGGCAGAGGTTTTGATAGGCATGCATAAGAGGGACGATGAAATACCCTCGCGCGCACACACGCGGAGCGCTCAGAGCCATTGGGAGGGGGCGTGGAGGTGGGTATGTAGAAGGATTCGGGCTGTCAGTTGCCAAGATGAGTGCTGACAATCAGTCAGTGGGAGAACAATGTTTCCTGTCAGTAAGTACTCTAATCACCTCACTACAGTTTTAGTTAAACTGCTTTCTGCACACGCGCCTCTGACACCCAAACCGCTGTTCAAAGACTACCCTGAGGGTGGGGAGGTGGAGGGGGGGGGGGTAGTCAACACCAAGACAGGTAGGAAAGAGGGAAACAAACAACTGCATTCTCACCTCTCGCTGTTTTCAAAGCGAGCGGGAGGGTTACGAACGGCGCGCAGAGAGAAAAGCGGCTCGCGCTGCCTGCTTCGCTCCAGCAGGTAGTGCCTGTCAGAACACATCGATGTCTACTAATTGGGTCATTTTTGATATGAGGACGGCGTGCCAGCGAATTGATGGGGGAGTGATCGGGGAGCCAAACGCCTGTGAGGCCGCTCTGGCACGCGATCAAAGCCGGAGCGAACGCCGCCTGCAGACAATCTGGCACGGGCCGGGCACTGCCAGGCACAAGAGCATCTGAATACAGGCCCGGCGCCCCTGCTGCAGTCACAGGATTGTAATTTGTTACATGGGCATTTCGGAGCTGTTGAATGAGGAGAGACTTAATCCACATGTGTAGTATGAAATTGGTGGTTTTGTACCAGCCTATTCCCTCCCTTCCAATGTCTCAAATCCCCCCAGGAATGACCACGCTGTTTTGCCTGTGAAGGCGGACAGGGATCTCTAATCTGTACTCGTTTCTTGCTTTGACAAGATTTCGCTCTTTTTTGTGTGTTTGTGTAGCCTATGTGTCTATTGGAGATTCTAAAGGCTGGAGCGAGTGATGTAGAAAGGGAAAAACCCCCAGGAAGTGTGCGCTATCATCCTCTCAGCATCCGTCCATCCCCCGTCATGTTAAAAAAGACAGGAACACACACCTCCCTCCTGCACTTGTTTGTTTGCGGAAATGTTTTTTTTTTCTTTCCCTAACTTCAGTAAGCATGTCTATAGGCTACCATATCTTCTTGATTACACATTCCATTAAAAAAGCAAAAAGATTTCTTTAATATCTTAATTGTTTCTCTCAGACAGCAATGTGACTAAATGGAGACATTTGTTTATCCTGCTTTTCAAATGTTTGTAATGAGGAATGCATATTATTAATTTGATCTTAATTTTATACATTTATACTTATAATCATTGCTGGGCAGATTGCTGGGCCTCACTTTATCACTTAGATTTTAATGTGATTATTGTGTACCATATATATAGTGTGTGTGTGTGTGTGTGTGTGTGTGTGTGTGTGTGTGTGTGTGTGTGTGTGTGTGTGTGTGTGCGTGTGTGTGTGTGTGTGTGTGTGTGTGTGTGTGTGTGTGTGTGTGTGTGTGTGTGTGTGTGTGTGTGTGTGTGTTTGTGACATTCTTTATCAACAACATGAAATGCATTAAACATTACATTATGTCAGGGTTTCCCAAACTGGGGTTAATGAAAGAACAGCGAAGTTCTTAATTAAATCATAAAACTGTAAAATGAAAAAAATGATTGGAAAATAAAAACAATCTTTAATGTTAAAAAATAGATATTAATGTTTTATTTGTTTACCTGCATGTCATTGTGACTATTATCCGATATCAGAGAACCGTGACATGCAAATGTGTTGTTCAATTATTAAAAAATTCACTTGTAGTTAATTAAATAGAAGTGTTCCACAGCTACAGTATATATCAGCAGTGTTTAGTAACTTGCATAATTGTTCATCTCAAACATGGTGTAATTGAGAGGTGTTTTTGTCCCCCGATTTTTTTAGAAAGGAAAATTTAAAAGAGGAAACCGAAGAAATTAGGGAGAATCAATAAATTGTGAATAATTTACTTCCATTGTATGAATAACATGTAATATGATTATGAGCATTTAAAACCGTAAAATATAATCTAATTACACGTACTACATTGTAATCCAAATACATCCAGATTACATGTAATAAATTACTGCCCAACACTGCTCATAATGGATGTCAACAATTGTCTAATGCGTCATAAAAAATCTTACTTAATTCTTAATTAATTCTCCTAAAGTAAAAAAAAAAAAAAAATGCAATAAATTTGTTATAGGATATATTTGTACAATTATATATTTTATACAGCAGTGCAAATAGATACATATACACGCAATACATAAAATGGTCATAAGTATACATATATACAAATCTGCATATATTTTAATAGAAAAAAACGAATAATCTGTTCATGTATTTAAAACTTTCACATATTACATAACACATATCTATATTTTTTATAAAATGAAATAAACTGCATTTATTCATACCTTTCACATATTACTAAAACTACTTCTTGTCAAAGACTTTTCATTCAAGCATTCATGCTAATCTTTTATTTCAATTAACTACCTTATGTCAATGTGTAACCCATGTTAAAAGCTTGTCTGGTTGGTAAAAAAAAAAATCTGGGACAACCATTTTAATTTTACTTATATTTATTGCAAGAAGGTAACATTCACAAAATTGTAATGTGAGCGAATTCCAATTTTTTAGATTAGTTAGATCTTTATATTTCCCAGCAGGGTCCTGTTTAAGCAATAATAAGATTAAGCCTCTTGCTGCGTATCTGACAGTCTAGGGTTGTTTGTTTATATGTTTACATGGTGTCTCTGTCGCAATCTGGCTCTAGCACCATACTAAAGCAGTTCCAGTCGGGTAATAACTGTGGGGCAAACTCCCACACCTCCAGAAAGAGTCTCACTTCTCTCTCTTTCACACACACACACACACACACACATCTGTTTGAATCCAGAAGAACTCTGAGACCCTTCTCCAGACCTCAGAAAAACCTCTTACTGGCCAACAGAGCAGAAGACAAAGGACAACTTCTCTCCCCATGCCAAGAAGAATCACGCCTCAGCCTCATACATAAATCATGAGATCCGGAGGAGTCTTTAAGAGAGAGAGAGAGAGAAAGACAGTCAGAGTGGGAAATAGGGAGAACCCAGAGGATATTTTGCCACTCAAATTCACCCACACTGTTATGGGTGAGTTAGATCCACTCATATATATATTGAGGGGGGGGAAGAACAAATAAACAGGTGCAAAGGAAATCCCTCTGAGAGAACCCCCAAAAGTGTTTGTGAGCTTGTGCATTTGCTTCCACGTGTGCTCATAAGTGCATGTGTGTGTGTGTGTCCACGCACAAACAAGTGGGGGCTTTATATGTATGGGATATAGCAGCTCTTTGTGTTTGGAAATCCAAAGCGAAGCCAGCAGCACTGGGAGAAAAGCACCTGTTCAAAGGGACCTAAAAAGCCAGTGGAGTCCTCAATAGTCTCCATAAGGCCTGCTGAGATGCTGACTGAACTGTCCAGATCTCAGAGAGCTCTCTCTCCTCTTTCATCACTTCTACCCCATGCACTACTCCGCCAGAACTGCAGAAAAAGTGCACCAAAAACATGCTGAGCTGACCGCTAAGACCTTATGCTGGCAAATTCAGACTGACTAGAATTGCCTTAAATAAAGTGCTAACAATAGTTATTTTATTATTTTATATTGTTTATACTTGTTAACACTATAACAAGTATAAACAATATTAAAGTATATTAAAAAGCATTTTACACATCTGTTTCTGGACATTCACACATACCCTCTAAAATAATAATAATAATGTGTCAGTGAAGGTATTAATATAATATTTTTTTAATATATATATATATATATATATATATATATTTATTTATTCATACCTATATTTTTTTATTTATACCTATATACACCTGTTTTTTATATATATATATACACAGTGTATGTATGTATATATACACAGTACTTTATAACACTATCCTTTTAATTTCTGAAATTTGTACATAATAAATATCATATTTTAATATAGGTACATATAAGCACTTTAATTTTTCTTCAAATGCTCAGCCATGAAGCAGAAGACCTGGAAAGTGGCAGCTAAATAAATCAGACCAGACCTCTTCTATCTAGTATAGCGATATAATAGTGCTCAGAAGACAGAGGTCAGTAATGGAGAGTGGTTGGAAAAGACAGAAAGAAACCTGCACTCTTTCCAGAAGTATTACACCATCCAATAGCATTTCCTCACAATGTTACTCTTTTTACAGACTCAAATTGTATAACTTTGAGCATCTCCAAAGTCCGTCATGAGTAATTGCTAGTCAATAGTCTTTGCCAACGGCATCATCGTCATTTATTATGTGACACCAAAGTTCTTTGTTTCAGAAAAGCAGGTCTGATTGGGAAGTTGCTAATTACACTGTCACAGGGCTATCAGTGTGTTCCCGCTTCATGGGAAGTAAAGTGCAGCCTCCTGAGGGACCCTCATAATGGGGAGAGTGGTGCTATCACCTCGGGGGCTGAAGTGACAGCGTGTATGGATGTCAACGCCAGTTTGGTATGAGGTGTCTGACTGAGAGTACAGTTCACAGCGGGTCGATGACATCAACCCATCATCACCGTCACTGTTCTTACAGTTCGCAGCCGCTCGTGCACTGCAGCGCCTGTGATGAGTATAATCATCACACTCTATCCGTTAAGTCTGACTATCACACGCTCATGCCCGGCCAGAAGACATATACTACTTGAAAAAAACAAGAGACCTCAGGTTAAAATAAAGCAGCTCAAATGGGAGATCAGAGGCTTGATCTATGTTAAAGTGTAATGTCAAGTTAACTATGAAACAGCAAATAAAGTGTATAAAAGTGGATTATTCAATTTGATTGTTTTCTCCCATCAGTTAAATAAGCAGAGACAATGTAAGAATTCACAGAAGTCATTTTTGACATGGCAGCCTGCCAAGTGTCTCATGCGTTACTCATTTACTGAATCGCTTAAATGTTAAAATGTTACTGATATTTTTACTGATCATGTTATTTTCTTTAAAGAGGCCATATGCCCTTCATTACAAAATCTTGATTTTGACTTTTGCAGCACCTCTCTTCCCAGTCTGTCTGTAACTCTGTTTATTCATGGTCTCTATGAAGCTCCTCCTTCCAAAAAGTGTGCAATGTGCTCTGATTGGTCGGCTGGACCAGTGTGTTGTGATTGGTCAACCGCTTTGTTTCGGAAATGTCACGCCCCTTACCATAACCACGAGTTTCAACACACCCAGGCCTCACCCCTTTTGTGTATGTGTGTGTGCCTTGGGCGGGAATTATTTAAATGAGGGATATTGGGACGTGACGAAACGAGGCGTTTCAGGGAATTCAGAAACAATGCTTACTGATAACTCCCTTTGGAGAGGAATTTGTGCTTTGTAACTTGTTTCGTGCTCAAACAGCAACATTTCACATTAAAGAAATTTGAAAATGTAAAAAAACAAAAAAAAAATTTTTTAGACCTTTTTAAACAAACAGAATGTGCCAAAGCTGATTTAGCCTGGTTGTATGTTTTGGTCCTGATATGATATTTTTGAACGTCTTATTCCAATGTGCAAATTACGCTAAACATCTAAGTTGCAGTTCGGTCTGGTTTTTGTTTTGATAGTATTTAATTTTTTTTGAATACTTGAAACAGGAAACATTTTATTTTGGTTACTTTTATTTTAGATGTGGTTAGTAAAACGTTTTTAAAACAATGTACTGCAACATTATATATTGCAACCAAAATACAACATTGTGAATGGTTGTAAAAATGCTTTGTGTTTGCTGGGTTCAGCCCGTACTCACCGATATCAGTTCCTTGCAAAAATTATTTATTAACGATAAACTTGCAGCTCATATGTGCCACAGGGGTTTTCCAGACCACTATATTTGTATAAAAGACTGATGCGCCACAGAACAAGTATGCAGAGCGGTCCATGTGCAACCCTGATTTACTGTCACCCGCTGCCACCTCCAGCAGCCGAGCTGTGAGGAATGAAGGGATTGAAGAGGAGGGCCGTGTATAGGGATCGATGGTGGGGGAGGCCAATAAGAGCTCTCGCCCCACAGACATGCTGGTGGTACCGTGATTCTGCGGGTAATCAATCTACTCCCCAGGCCGCCCGGTCCAGCGAACAGCTTTGTTGCGCTGGGCCCTGTGGAGTCATGGAGGGAATCTGCTTTATTAAGACTCATTTGTCCTCTAACAAGCCACAGCGGTGGACAGGTGATAAAACACTACACCACAAACACATATTACCGTCATCATTGCCAACAATGTCAGTGCAGCCGCCATCTCCCCCCGTGCAGGTTTGTTTTGTTGTGGCAGCTCACACAACTGAACGCAAAACAACACACTACACATGTTGCCGATCAGAACCTACAGAGAAAAAGTGCCATTAAAATCATTGTGCAAATAATGTTTTTTTTTATATATATACACAACACTACAAGTTTGAGGTAAGTATGTTTTTTTTTTATGTTTTTTTTTTAAAATACTTTTATTCAGCAAGAATGCATTAAATTCCATCACTGGAAAAAATTATATTTTTTAAATATATTAAAATAAAAAAACATATTCCCCAGAATGCTTTTGCCCAACCCTGCTCCTCAGATAACACAATTTACCATCTGCTGAAAAGTCATACAGTATATACAAATTTATTAAAAACTATTAACTATTAAAACATATTTATATTTTTCAACAGTGTTCAAAATACTTGTTCAACCTTGTGCTTTGACTTTGTTTGGGGGGCCACAGCTATACTAAAGAGAGTCAGACACCCCAAAACTTATAATCCTGGGAGGATTTTAAAATGAACCTTGAAATATTATGGTACCCTAAGACAGATTTATACTCTGGCCACTAAGTCCATATTTCTGTACGTTTGTTGGACTATGAATACTTAATGATGACGAAAACCTAATCATGATGACCTGCTCGTATTTCAGTGCGAAGAGAGCAAGGGAGAAAGAAAAACTGAAATTAGATGAACAGCAAAAACTATCCCCAAGGGCCTTTTTTACAGTTAAATGAAATAATTAGAGCCAACTCCCCTGTGGAAGCACTTTTTTAAAATTCATTTTCAAGGAAATAATTAGTTTTTTTGTAATTATGTGTGTGTGTTGCATCTTTAATCTTTAATCACTGGGAGGCAGCACCCCTTTGGGCGGCAAGGTGTTACGCTACACCTATTTTTTTTGGAACACTTGTATTTTCGCTGAATGTCCATGCGGAGTGCCAAAAAATTGGCTTGAATATGAGGGATGCATACCAATGCTGGAGCTGACCAGGCATCATGTACCAGTGCTTGAGCTTAAGCCTTTGCTTAATTGGGCCACAAGGTTCAGAGGAAGTCCCTTTTGTGGCGAGAGAAATATTAATTATATACAGCCCTCTCCGACTATTGACGTAGCAAAAATCTCGATAGAGCAAGAGTAAGAATAACCTAATTTAGCCTCATGGGCCATTGCATATTTTAAACAGCCAAATTTATATGGAAAACAAAGGTCAATGGCAACAAAGGGATAAAAAAAGAGCAGGGCAATTCAAGAACGATTGTCCAAATACATGAATATTAAGTTAACAAGCAAATCTTAAAAACATACACTAACTAAGAGTTAATGCAACAAAATACTTCACACTGTGGCACAAAAAAAATCTCAGTTCTTAGCAGTGGCCATAGTGGGCTTGAGAGCCTTTGTTTGTATGTTCATAAAACCCTCCTCACATACACAAACTGCACTTTAAACAGGACACAGCATTAGCGGTTAAGCCCTGAGATTGGATGTGGGATCGCCATCGGCGGTTTAGTTTATGCTTGGCCACAGCATCTACTGCGTAACGTCTTTCCTTGGAGCTCTGAGCTCCCAGGCACTTGTATTAATTGAGCTAGTAATTGAACAGTTGTCTTCATTAGTTCTGGTCCCCTGCACACGAGTCTTGGTTTTGGGATTACCAGAGATGTGTTTGCATGAGGAAGAGGGGGTTGAAGCCCTGAGGTGGATTTACAGAGAGGGTTTCAAGCTCACACTGCTGGATTCTGTGAGAGGAAATGAGAGATGACCAATGTGTTCACCCTAGCAACCAGAGCTAATCCTAACAAAAATCCATGAGATGGAATTGCAGAGGCAATCAATATAATCAATCACCAAACACCACAACAACAAACGATATAGTTATAGTACCTGGTACCTGACACACTCTGAGGAAGGCTGAGCGGCTGAAATGCATCAGTGTGCAATGTTTTAGTTATGTTTAATGTTTCTAGAGTGAGCCATGGTTTGAATAAAGGCTTTTTGAACTTTTTTTTTAACTGGAAGAAATACAGATATAGTTATAGTGTTTAAGTTATATGAATAAATATAGACTTTTATGTCTGATAAACTAATTATTACCTACAAATGATTCTTTGAGTTGGATGGTTTTAGTCAATTGATTAAACCAATTCACAAAACCTGAATGTTTCATTCACTGGTTATTGCTAACAAATCATTCTTTTGAGTTGGATGCGTTTCAATTAATCGATTGAACTAATTAATAGAACCAATTGGCTATTGCTAACAACTTTTTGTTGCTTTCAAATTTTTCATTGACGTTTTCAATGATTTGATTGAACCAGTTCACAAAAAGTTTTGTTCGCTCATTATTGTTAACAAATGATTCTTTGAATCAGACGTTTTCAATTACTGACAATGATTCACAAAAATGATCTTCCCCAGATCTTTTTTTCCCCAAAGTCAACTATGGTCGCAAGTTCTGTCGTTACCAATAGAGTTTAAAGGAACTTGCGACCATAGTTGGCTAACAATGCTTTTGGGAAATGTTCCCCTGAATGATTCGTTCACTGGTTATTGCTAACAAGTCAGTCTTTTGAGTCAGATGGTTTCAATTAATCATTTGAATTGGTTATAAAAGCAGTGTGATTGATTAGTTTACTGGTTAATTCTTTTTGAGTTGGATGTTTTCAATAAATCGATTGAACCGATTTATAAATCACCAATCTGAATGACTTTTTACGTCTTAACCAGGTCACAAAACCGCTGAATAGTTTTTTTTAACAGGAGAATTGAACATTGAACTGTTTGAAAGAACTCTGTTTCACTATAATCCAAATAAGATCTTAAGGGGAAACTAAAGAAATGACTTAAAGCATTCCTAAGTGCTTTCTACCATCATGTTTCACAGTAAAAAAAAAACACACAAAAAAAACAAGAACACAAACTACTGAGAAACAAGCAGGCTGCGGTTTGGCAAAGCAATGCGCTTGAGGTCAGGCAGAACAGAGAGAAAGATAAAACTAAATTAACTAAGGGGTCCCTGACCCCCTTTCGGATAGTTTTAAGTGGTTTACAAGAGCTGCAAATCCTCACAAGATGAATAAAAAGCTGGTGTCTGACCTCATTCTAAGTCTGAAGATTTTTATTGACAAAAAAGAGAGAGAATGTGTAAGAGAAAGTGGTTAAAAAAATTATACTTTGACTTCCAAAGAGACATCTCCATCCCCTTTTAAGATACATTTTAACATCAGCCGCAATTTGCATCCCACTCTGCCGACCAATTATTGTGGCGTGCAACGTGGAGAGGCAACAGTTCCAGAAACTCAAATTGTCAAGGAATAAAAAACAAAATATACCAAATAAAAAAATAATAAATAAATAGGTACACCTCAGACTTCAGGAAGAGTGGGTTAGCATGCCTTCTGATTTGCCAGAGGATTTAGGACAGTAGTTCTCCTCGCAGCGGCTCGTGGTGAAATAATTATGCCTAAGTGCTTTCAGAGTTACGCTGAAAGTGAAAAATGGTGGTGGTGTCCGCAGTTAAATAATGTTAATGACTTCGACTAGAAAAAATGCAATGCACTTTGCAGAGCGTGTCAAGAGCATAGCACATTGTTGGCTTAAAACAACCAACTTCACACAATATGGAGGGTTTTGACAGGGGGTTGGCTGGGGGTGAAGATCAAGCCACGCTTTAAATATCATACGCAGCGTGTGGCAGACACATAACACCTGTTAGCGAGGAGTTGAGACACCTTCTTCCTCTCGCTGATGCGGATTCAACGATTTTCTGGTAGCTAACAGCTTCTCGAAATGGGAAGTCGTTGCACCAAACTGGAACAAACAACGGCAGAAAGCATCATAAAAGGGATATATTATGAATATTCAGCGAGGAGGGAAAACTGAATCCTTCATTTTCACCTTTCCTCCGTTCTCTACATTGCAGCTTTTTCTTAACTGCATAATTAATGAGCAAAAAAAAAAGGAGTGTGAATTTGTTTGTGTTGCCAAATAAAAAGTGGTGAAAAGACAGGTTTTTTTTTTTTTTTTTACTTTCTTTTTCTGTTTTGTATTCTTTCGTGAAAACAATAGCAAAATAAAAATAGTAGACATTATATATCTTGTTGCATTTTGTTCTGTAATCTTATGGATGGACGTGAACCGGATTATATTGCTAGAGCAAACAGCCATTAAAAACAGCAAACAATATCTAACAGCTAAATGCTCTAATTTTATGTCTAACAATGACCATTTATAATACACAGTCACTCGTTCTGTCACTTAAAACAACCTCGTGATAAATCCTTCCTGCTCAGACATAAGCACAAACTCCCTATGAGCAGACGCAAGAAGAAACTCGCATTTGTTTCTCTGACATCAATTGTTTCAGCTGTAATTTTCTCGACCTTTCTGTGCAGTCTTTATCCGTGAGAGCGTGATGTGCTTTTAAAATCCTCGCAAGCTATTTGCCTTCATGAAGACAACAGGCCATAAAAAAGGGACAGAAAAAGAAAAAGTAAGAAAAGGGGTAACTGCGTATTTGCTCGCTAAAGGGAGGTGTTTTTTTCCCCATCCCTCCAAAGGTACACGCATCCCCCCAGGAATAGATTAACTGACCTAGAATCAGCTGTCAGAGTTTGATACATTCAGAAGTTATGCAGAGAGGAAACCAGACAAATTCATGCATTTGTGATCCATCCCCGCTCTGGTGTACAGAGAAGTAAGGGGAACATTAGATGCGGCTTGGCTGCAGGCAGGAAGAGAGTAAGACAGGTATATGAAAGAGGCAGCAGAGGCTAATCTCGTAACCGTAGCCTAAAGAGACAAACTTCCCCTTCAGTTCTGGAGCTCCATTAAAATCTGTTACGCTCTTGATTTCTATGGCCACATGACAGAATCCACCCCTCTCAACAGCACACCTCTGCCCCTCAATCTATCACCACTGTTACAGCACAAGAGGATGAGTTTCTACTCTCGCCTATAATGTTTTAAAGACAAAAATACAATTGGTAAGTCTGTGCTCAAAAACTCCCAGGAACATGAAATGACATATTTGGCACTTTCCATGAATATGGTACACTTTTTACTTATTTTAAAGCATTCAGGACACAAATACTATTGTGTGACTATTTAATAACTGTTAAATATGTTAGATAAATGCATCACAAAAATGGTGCCTTTGGCCTGTTCCACCCTCAGAGGTCGAGACCACCTCCACCGGATCCAATTATAAAAATCATCTATCCAATAATTGAAATCAATTAATGTAATCTTTTTTTGACATAATAAGTCAATTAATTGCATCAAAGCAATATTTCTATCATTTTAATGAATAAAAACATAATATTTCGCAAAATGAGTCCCAGATTTACTCTTGGCTGAATTTGCAATTCTGTAGTCGTGATTGTTTGTTCAATGATGTCTGAATGATCATGTTACACTGCAGACTGTAATATCATATAAATACATCACTGTAATTCCATATATTATTTGAGGGTATTTACATTTATGTTTATATTTATAATTTATATGACTAAAATCAGAAATTAAAATCAAATATTTACTCAAATATTTAGGTTTACAAATGATGGTAACTGGCATTATGGTAACAAAGTTGCAAAAAATTAAAACCTCATGTTAAATTAATATAAAACAGTCTTCAGGTCTGATTTTGCACCCTGTTAACCTATTGCCTTACATTGCACTGAACCATTAGAAGTATTTCATTGGTGCAGTGTTCTTTTTTTATATCTTTTTATCTGTCTGTCTTTTCGGTTTATCAAAAGCATTTGCATCTAATGCGCTGTATTTCCTGCACTGAAAAGACCTAGCGCTGTGTGTAATATCCCTGCACTAACCCCAACGGCTGCTTGTTTTCCATCTTGGCTGTCTCTCTCTGCTGGGTAACTGCTGACTGTGCTCTCTTTGTAAATATCTTTGATATGTATTGTGCTCATGTTTAAGCAAATATCAGAGGATAGCAGTGTAGCTGTTTGGTGGCCATTAAGATGCAGCGAGTGGCGTTCATTCTCAGACACTGTCTCTGCTCGCAAAGGTCAACTACCCAACCCCTCCCCCCAACAAGACACACACACACACACACACGTGTGTGTGGGTAAATAAGGGCCCGTTTACAAATGTGATGGGGAAACAGTTCACCTTAAAAAGCCATTAGGCACTGGGCTTTTGAACTTTACAGCCTTCTTTTTAATTTGCTACTGTCTAGCCTCTGGTTTTCCACTTTCTAGGACTGGCGATGGCAGCAAAACAAGCGGAGCCTCTGTATCAGCTTCAGATAAACGGTCGTAAACTTGAGGCAAACATTTAAATGTCTTTCTTTTTCCATCACTGATGCGTATGTACCTGTATGTACCTGACATGACATGAACCGATCGAACGGAAGACTCGAGATGTGACTCACCCATCCTTCCAGCAGCGGTCAGTGCGAAAGGTTCACTCTCTAGCTGGAAGCATTACCTGTCTCCTTGGGCTTGACAGGTTTCTGCACTGTCAACACGGATCAGACCAGCAGCCTAACCTACAGTGGCAGCGCCTGACCCAGGCAGCAACACACCTCAAAACCAGCTTCGGGCACGGCCGGGCCTAGCGACGGATCTGGATGGACTCATCGGCTGCAAGGGCGTCAGGATTGTTCTGGGGTGAAGGAAATTAAAGTTTAGTATTGTGTTTTTGTGACCCAGGTGTTTTGGGTCAGGATTTGTTAGAATTTCAAGGTCCACACATGACATGCTCTTGTGTTAAAAATAGATAGATGCAGGGAAATGGAACAGAATACAAGGGATTCGTTTTAAAAAAAAGGATTTCATTATTTTAAAATCTTTAAAATGGATTGAGATAAAATAAAGACAATAAAGACAAAATTGCAACGGCAAAAGACATCCATATGACTGTGTAAAGTCGTATTCTTATTATAAATTAAAATGGTAACTACAATAAGGTTCATTAGATAACATTAGTTAATGCATTAACTAACATGAACTAACAATGAGCAAAACATTTGTTACAGTATTTATTAATGTTTGTTAATGTTAGTTAATAAAAAATACAGCTGTTCATTGTTTGTTCATGTTAGTTCACAGTGCATTAACTAATGTTAACTAATACAACAACGTATTAGTAAATGTTGAAATTAATATTAACTAAGATTAATAAATGCCGAAGAAGTATTGTTCAGTCTTAGTTCATGTTAACTAAGGTAGTTAACTAACTAATGAACCTTATTGTAAAGTATTACCATAAAACATTTTTTTTTTGCTGTGTTTTGTACACATTTGTTTCATTTTACTGTGCATGCATGTAAACCCTTTCCTGCCCCCTTACTTCTGTCCTGTGTTCTCCAGGGGTTCTCTCTCAGTTGACTGGTCCCTCTGGAGACTGCAGAAAGCTGTTAAGGCTCCTGTGGTGTCTCCTGCTACAGCACCACTGGTTCATGTGTGCCGTGTCCCACAGGGAGTCTCCACCCGGAACAATGGACAGGTTATGAGAGTAAACAAATATGGCCTTTCTCCATTTCAAATGCAGAAAGCTGTGGTGAGGATCAACTGGGAGAGGAGATCAAGCTAACTGGGAGGGAGGAATAATAACACAGTGTCAGAGGAATAAAATCTTATCTGAGAACAAGCATGAGATCGGACGAATAAATCTCAGGTTTAGGACTAGGTCTGATCTGAGTGAGGACACTTTGGACCGGCAGTCATCGTCAGTTGAATGACAAAAAACATAGAGGGACTGAAAATCAAATCCGGCTGAGGTCAAACCCCCTTTTTCAAACCCCTAGTAGATCATAGTAATTGAGCATGTGGCTGCAGATCTGACAATGACATTCTATTCTATCAGGTAAATTATGACATTACATTTCTTAATAAATTTTTTTCTGGATGGACGGATGGATGGTCCATTTTGTCTTGTTATCCTGAAAGAAATATATATATATATATATATATATAAAAATGTATCTAAAATTGCATAAGATAATAAGGTTTGTTTACAGCAAATATATCTTTTTCTCCCACTGGCTTATTGTTTTTATTTTCTAGTTTCATAAATATATATAACAAAAAGTAGTTATGCTTATGCTTCAAGTTCAAGTACTATTTAGATATTTTAATAATTTACTTCATAATAGGAAAACATTTATTTCTTTTTGAGTGAACTATTGCAACAATACAGACTGAAGCACGCATGACATTCTAGGTGAACATACTTAAATGCACGACAATACACCAGAAACAGGCTTTTAAAAAAACTATTGTGAAAATAAATAAATAAAATACAGTCCTCTTACAGTATTCTATGTGGGAAATAAAAGGGCCTTCCTCTGCATATCCTATTTTCTCTGTGTCAGGACAACCTTGCTTTTGAGAATTATTAATGGCTCCCTTGTAAGCTGTCATCTTTTTCACTCCCCTCATCTTGCATTTTCCTCCGTTCTCTACGAAGCAGCACCACCACCATACAGGCCACAGATCAGCTCTATCAAACTCTGTGTGAGAAACCAAACAGTCCCTTAGGGTGAAATGAACGACCTAACACAGTACCCAAAAAAAACTGAAGCCCCGTTTTAGGAATGGAATATTATTTTGATTGTGTGTGTGCAGTTGTTTTGCGAGGAAGCTGAGACGAAAGGGTGCGGGGACAAATCGCAGCATTGGGAGAGACATGTGGCCTTCGTTTAAACTGAGTCATAAATCAGAGCACTGACATAGAGAAGAAGAGAGAGAAAGAAAGAGAGAGAGAGAGCCTAAACTTAAAATTGCCTCAGCTCATTTTCGATGTTTTCACGGTTTTCCTCATTTTTGTTGCTTCACCTTCCTCTCCTCATCCTGGTACTTTGTTTACACACCTTTTAAAATGCAATATCTCAGACGCATTAGCCTTCCTCCCTCCTTTGCAGTCGCTCTTCTCTGGGTTAAAAGTTAATAACTATAAGCTCTTTTCCTCACGTACCTCCATCACTCTCTCTCTCTCTCTCTCTCTCTCTCTCTCTCGTCTTCGTAGTCTCCCCCCAACCTAAGTAAAGTACACAGCGCTTCCCTTGGGCTCACAACCAAATGCCACGGCCACGTTAACCCCCATCCGAATTCACACCACTGCCCCTCGCTTTCATTTGGCCCTGCATACATTACGCCCTCACGTGTCCTCTGAGAGTCTCTCCGAGGACGCCGATCCGCCCAGCACCCCGCCATCAACCACAGTTCACCGCCCGGAGAGGACGTAAGGTCAGTGTGAGGAAAAGCAAGGGCAAAGCGGCCTTGTGCAAGAAAAACAGACAAATAACATCTCAACATGTTTTCTATATATGAGAGGAAACAGGTTCTAGGTAAAAATGAAGAATTGTGCATTGATTAGACATCGCTACTCTCATTGCTGACAACTTAAGAGATAGTTTACCCCAAAATGAAAAATCTATCATCATTTATACACCCTCATGTCATTTCAAACCTACAGTCAGTGAGTCTTTGAGTGTGTGGGATAAATTTGAGAATTGGATCAATCTCAATCGAAAATTAATCATTCAGTTTTGTGAACCAGGTCAACTGATTATTTTATGGTATTATGCATAAAATAAGTTAATCTAATGCAATAAAGTATAAATATAGCACTAGAAAGATGAAATCAATGTAATTTTTTGGGGTGAACTATTCCTTTAAAGTTCATTTACAGCTTCACATGTTCATATGCATTTATGGCAATTAAAGGCTTTCAAAAACCATTAGATGAGATTATTCAAATTTGACAAAAAAAGCATTGATTAAAGCCTGTTTTTTTTAGTTTTTTGTTTTTTGGGGGCTCTGGGATAAATTCAACTCTCTTGAGATTAAATATAACTTTGGTCAGTTTAACATCTTGACTGAAGACTTGAGTAATGATGCTGAAAATTCAGCTTCGCCAACAGTGGAATAAATTACATTTTAAATTATATTCAAATAGAAAACTAAATTGTAATAATATTACACAATATTACAGTTTATACTGTATTTTTCATCAAATAAATGCAGGCCCGTGAGAATAAGAGACTTCTTTAAAAGCATAACAAAAATCGAACCGACCCCAAACTTTTGATCAGTGGTGTACATGCAAAAATTAAAGTAATACTAACAATCTGTACTATCGCATTACATTATTGTATTTAAGCCATTCAAACACACGAGAACGGTTAAGTATATCCGCCCGGTCTAATCCCATTTGCATCAATTGCCACTTATCAGTATCATGCAAATACACAAATGCTATACTACTGCTTGTATAGATTTTCTGAATGAAGTGCTGAAGATGATTATAATTGCTCAATAGTCATCGGCTTGTGCATGCGAAAGAGCCTAATAATGCTCTTTGGTAGCTGCAGCTGTAATATTTATCAGCTTTTCAAAAATCTACAGTGTTAATGTCAATCACGCAAGTACTTATGCAAGGAATCGGTTTGCATTCAAATCCATCAGACAGGAGGGATAAGAACAATAATCCGAAAGTCATTACAATGAAATTTGTTATAAATTTGATTAGATGAAGGAGGGGAAAAAAATCAAAGGGGATTTAAAAGAATGAGTTTAATGTACAAAAAAAATGTCAAAGGTATCAGATCTGAAAGCCGAGCAGCCGTGTTTCCAGAGGCAGTGGAGGGAAGAAGAAAAACTGAAAGGCGAGAGATTTTCGCCCAGCTCTGCTGTTTGCTCTGTTTGTCTGCTTTTGCATGATTAATATTCTGGTCCATGCCATCCCACTGCGCCCCTGCAGACAGCCCCCAGCCTACAGCTCGGACATTCCATTTTCCTCCAAAATTCACGCCCGAAACTCTCAGAGCGGCCCGTCAACAGTGAAAAGGAAGGATTCAAGAGATGATGGTCTTATCGCTGGGACTAATGATGATGATGATGATGATGATGATGGTGGTGGTCCTGGAGACAAGTGAGAGGCCTTCTGGGGAATGAGGTGTGGGGGTGATGGGGGGGGTGAGGTGCCGAATAGCACCCCCACCCTCGGCGGCGCTGTGGGCCGTGGCGATATGCGGGGTCCATTGTGTAGCGATTATGTAGGACGAACACGAAGGGTGCTAATCTTACTGTGGGAGGGTATACGTGCTTGTGAATGATTGAGCATAAGGAAAAAGAGAAAAGGAGGAGATGAGGAAGAGGAGAAGGAGAGGACGAAGAGAGAGAGAGAGAGAGAGAGAGAGAGAGAGAGAACCCCCTTAGCAGCGATTAAGAAATGGTCTGTCACAGATTAAAGCTGCGGGGAGGCAAAAGGGAGATGAGGCGAAGCCTCCCACAGACACAGGCTCATGAGGACGCTTTGCCGAGATTACCTGCGGTTATACGCAAGCAGCTGCTTGGGCACACACACACACACACGCAGAAGAGCGGGAGGGTGAGAGAAAATGAGAGACATTGAGAGGGATGAGAGGGGGTAAAACAAACCTAAACCAAATAGGCTTGCAATTTACAGAGGGTGAGCGGAGAGACAGAGATGGAGAAAGAGACAGATGCCTGAGGAGAAAAGAAGAAATAAAGGAAGGATGGAGCTTGAAAAGATGCCTGCCACGACAGCAGCGACAAAAAAAAAGTGATGAAAAAAAATTCAGAGGGCCACACAGGAAAAATATATGCATCATTCATTTGTTCCTAATTTCGTTTTCGAGACTGTATACTAACAGCTATTCTTAGATTTACTTCAAGTTCAGCTATACATGATAAAGTCAAACAATCGAGTGGTCCTAATTAAAATTGACTTGTAATGTCAAGTCACCTTTATTTATATAGCGCTTTATACAATACAGATTGTTTCAAAGAATCTTTACAGTAATAATAGGAAAATTATGCATTTCAGCTGTTGTTCAGCTGAAGTCAACTCAGTGGAGGGGTCAGTCTTGTTGTAAAGATTATCATTTATTAAATTAGTTGATTTAATCTAAAGCAGTTCTAAAAAATTTAAATAAAAATGATGTCATCATCCAGCTCTCATACAGACACAGTACAGTCAGAACAATAATATTGTTGAATATTATGTGTCCCCAACTTAGCATGCCAGAGGTTATGTCACAGTTTGGAATCAAAATACTCTGTCTCCCAAAAAGTATTTCAAAAATAAAATAAAAACTTAAATAAAATTAAACAAAAATCTTACATTTTATATTATAAATAAATAAGTAAAGTTAAAAAAAGATATCTAAAAATTGATTGATTGATTGATTGATTTCTAAATGAAGGTATTTTTTTCTAATATTACAAACATATGTAGAGCATATTTTCTAACAATTCAAAAAAAGTGCAAATATACTTGCAACTTTCTACTAGAATCCGCCAGTATTTCCATGGAGCAAAAAATGCAATTCATGATCCACTCAAATAAGTATTTATTTTTAACACAATTCTTTAAGTAAGGGTTCATCAGTTACATTTCACAGTGTTTGTTTCAAACAAAGAGAGAGAAAAAGGCTAATTATGGCTGAACTTCTCATCCCACAAGAGTCTTGTTTTCACACTCTACACCTGCCATGTAAATGTAAAAATTTCTTCACTCTCCCATTGACTGATTGACACATATGGGCAAGCCTCTTCCCACAATGCACCAAACTGGCAGGTCAAGTTTCGTTTTAGATTCATACCGAGTGAAGAAGACGAAGACTTGCTCAGTTTGTTACAGAAGAAACAAGGTCCTCTGACTGGCAGGTGAGGCTTGTTTTGAACTGCTGGAGCAATTAATTGATGAGCCAATTGAAACAAGAAGCCCGGGGCAGTACGACTCAGTCCAGGGAAGAGAGAGCGAGAATCGAGTTTAACCGTTTAAAACAAATGCTGACACAAAAGAGACAGTGCTACAGTTCGGTTTAACCATCTCAGACAAAGAGCCACAGTTTTTACCTGATACAAAAAAGAAGTTGATGTTTATTTGATCGATTGTAAGAGATTTTCCCGATGGGATCAAAAAACTGATAATAAATTTGTTTGCAGATACATCTTGGTTTGATATTTTGGATCCAATAAAATGACAATTTGATATCTTGCAGACATTAATCTGGTCTGGAATACATAATAACATTAGTGTGCTAGAATGTGCATGAATTGTAGCGATGATGTTTTCTCTGCAGTGAAACATTATGCACAGTTCTTTACCTTTAAACAGCCCTCGATTGCGGGTCAAGGACACAGGAGAAGAATGGCCTTGTGAACCGTGTGTTTTCAATCTGGTGAACCGCTGGTCCCTAGTCCATCTCCACAAGCACTAATAAAACACTTATAAAACACAGCGAGTTGTGAATTATTACTGCATCACTCCCGACATGCCTCTGACAGGCTACGGTAGGCGAAGATAATTGCCCTTGCACTTGCTGCCTAATGAACATAATTACACGTTATTTCCCATTCTCCCTGTGATTAATTGTTACAACATTTCTTTGTTGGGTTCCCGACAAATTGCCACTTCATAATGACACTATTGCCTCTCTGCAGAGTGCACAATCAAAAATGGTTCTGGCACTTCAGCAGGCAGGCCTGAGGTCCTTGACAAGCAAAGTTAAATTGGTAAAGTAAACAGTCTTGACATTTGTTTGACCAGTAAGCAGTTAAAGCTCTTTAACAGAGTTTTTACCTTCATATTTAGTTGCAAATCACTCTTGGAACAACACTGATGTTTAATATAAACATTGGTAATATTTCAATAGCGTTGGACTGTAAATTTAAACATGTTCAACAATCATCTAACCTGTTTCATATAATAATATAAGGATCATTACGCCACTGTTAAAAGGAATAGTTCACTCAAAAATGAAAAATTCTAAATTAAAATCGCTATGACTTACTTTCTTCTGTGGAACACACAAGTTTGAAGATTGTTCAAGACAGTGTTATTTTAGCCTTAATTATACTATTACAGTTTTTATTAATATTTTAGGTAACACAAGTAACTTTTTGATTATAAAAAAATGTATTAGTAAATGTTGAGATTAACATTAACTAAGATTAATAAATGCTTTAGAAGTTCATTGTTAGTTCATGTTAACTCGTTAACCTTTACGTTAATATCGTAAACAGTTACCATATTTTGACTTTTGAATTGGCTTCATTTTATATAGTTTATTTATTTAAAAAACAAAAGGAAATCCCGCACACTATCAATACTTGCAAAAAGTATCGTTTCGGGCTCATGACCTTCATCAGGAATATTATTATAGTTTATTTATTTGGAATTTGTTACTGTCACGAAATGAAAGCTTTAGCGTAAGTTCTGCCGTGAAGACTCAATTGTTACGTCACTTATTACCTTCTCATCTATCGGTGCTTACACACGTCTGAGTTCGCAGATGCTAACGCCATCAATTACCTCCATCCTCCCCACCACCACCAGGATGGTCCCTTCCCATACCTCCCAGGGGGTCGGCTGCGCCCCTGCCTTCGTCTTCAGGCAGGAAATGCAGAATCCGTACCCTCGAAAGAACTTTATATCATAATACTTGCTTGCTGGGCTGTTAATAAATAACGTTATTTTGCCTCCCGAGTCTTTCTGGTAGAACTGCTCTGAGACACAAAGGTTGAGGATCCAAATGCAGCTTATTTGAGTAATCCAGAATCGTAATCAAACACAGGCAAAGGGTCAAGCACAGGAAGGCCATACAAACAAACAAACAAGCAGGGGTCAGAGGCAAAAAGGGAATCCAAGAAACAGGCAAAAATCCAAGAACCAAGAGACAATAAACCAGGGAGAATGCTCAGAAATGCAATATAAACACTAAACAAGACTTCGCAGGGAATGACAGAAAGAACCAGGCTTATATAGGGTGAGCAAACAAAAAGATGAGACACAGGTGAAAACAATGAGTGCTAATGAGTCCAGGTAGAGAATTATCAAAACACCATAAAGGCCAGCAGCCATATCACCCTGTAGCCCAAGACTGGTTGCCCACTGAAGCTAAGCAGGGCTGAGCCTGGTTAGTACCTGGATGGGAGACCTCCTGAGAAAGCCAGGTTGCTGCTGGAAGAGGTGTTAGTGAGGCCAGCAAGGGCACCCTGTGGTCTGTGTGGGTCCTAATGCCCCAGTATAGTGACGGGGACACTATACTGCCAAAAGAGCACCGTCCTTCGGATGAGATGTTAAACCGAGGTCCTGACTCTCTGTGGTCATTAAAAATCCCAGGATGTCCTTCGAAAAAGAGTAGGGGTGTAACCCCGGCATCCTGGCCAAATTTGCCCCTTGGCCTCTGTCCATCATGGCCTCCTAATCATCCCCATATACTGATTGGCTTCATCACTGTCTCCTCTCCACCAGTAAGCTGGTGTGTGGTGGGCGTTCTGGCGCAATATGGCTGCCGTCGCATCATCCAAGTGGATGCTGCACATTGGTGGTGGTTGAGGAGATTCCCCCATCTATGTAAAGCGCTTTGAGGTCTCAGAAAAAGCGCTATATAAATGTAACAAATTATTATTATTATTATAAAAGCACCATACGTGTATAGTCAATGCAACTTATGCACTATGTTCCAAGTCTTTTGAAGTCATTCAATAGTTTTGTGTGAAGAACATACTGAAATGTAAGTCCTAATTAATGACAATATTGCTTGACAGCTGTGGTCCCCATTCACTTTCATTATATGCAAACCAGCATTTTGGAAAATCTGCTTTGTGTTCTACAGCAGAGGAAAACCATACACGTTTTCAAAGACATGAGGGTGACTATGACAGTATTTTCATTTTTAGGTACATTTAATTATTCATCAATGAACATATCATCATCATCATCAGGAAAATAACATCAGGCATTAAAGTTCTTAGCAGGTCATTTGCAAGGGCAATAAGTTTGGTATTTTTGCACAGAGAGGACTTAATTGTGAGGTTGTCTACCAGTTAAGCAAGGTCTTTCCTCTAAACGTTTGCTTAATAAAGCATGGGCTAATGCAATAGGGTGCTTATTTCAAATCAGCCATGACAAAGACTAATTTGAGCAAAGAGAACGTACGCAAACGAAACAGAGAGGGGAAACTAGCGGTGACTAAGAAACTGTGACAAAGACTTGACATGAGGAATGATCCTCACGCAGGAGGTAAACTGAGGTAGCGCTCCCCCCAAAATGTCTGTGGGCCGGGCCTGAGGAAGACGAAGAGCCGGTCACGACGAAGGCTCACGCTGAGAGGATACGCTTGTCTCTCTGCCTCTGTTGGTGCATTCCTGCAGGTTGATTGATTCGCTTGAGTGGCAAATCGTTCACGTTGACAAATCATCCGATGACACCGCAACACAAAACCGGGCCCGTACCCTGACACCTAACCTGTGAGGAGAACCGGTCACACAGCGCGGAGGGAGAGACGCATGGAAAGGGGGAGGAGGAGAAGGAGTGGGGAGCTGGTTGACCCAGAAGAAGATGGTGGTACGCCTTTTTTCTGTCTCTTTCTTCCTCTCACTCTCTCTTTCTGGAGCAGGGAGTGATGAATTCCCCTTTAGTTCATTCATCTAGGAAAGCAAGGAGACGTGTGAGTGTGTATGTGTGTGATGTGATCCATCTCTGGGCTGTTCAGGAGAGCAGCGTGTCCCTGATCATAGACCCTATCAATCTCACTCATAGCCTGACATCACTGCCGCTGTCACAGATATCACCACACTCTTCTATACCTGCATTATGTGTGCTGGCAGTTCTACGGTCATGGTATTGATAGAGAGACTATATTATCTGTTATGCTTTACAAGTAAAGGTTAATGCTACAAAGTTAAACTGCATAAGTTTAAACAAATATAAACTGTGCCTACGTGTGTGTCTACGCAATTTCTATACAAAATCAAACATATACATTGTTCAAAAGTTTGCGATCGGTGAGACTATTTCATGTTTTTGAAATAAGTCTCCTTTGCTCACCAAGGCTGCATTTATTTAATCAAACAAATTTAAATACTGTTACTATTTTTAAAATAATTGTTTTCTACTTTAATATATTTTAAAATAATAATTATATTATTATTATTACAGTTGAAAACAGTTGTGCAGCTTAATATTTTTGCTGAAACTGTGATGTATTTTTTTTTATTCTTAGATGAATAGCAAGTTCAAAATAACAGAATTTGTTTGAAATATATATTTTTTGTAAAAATCAAGTGTAGCGTCAGTTCTGGCAGGTCACGTTAGTCAGCTGACTCACGTCTACCTATAGGAATACAACGCCTATCACTGTATACATATATAAGCTCCTTCAGTATTATCAGCAGCTATCGCGCAGGAGCTAATTACCCTCCTCCATCCCCAGCTCCTCCTCTCATCAGTCAGGATTTGGCATTCTGATTCCCCTTGAATCAAAATAAATTCTTGAATTATGTTGTACTTTAAGATCTTGAATTAATGATATCTGCAATACACTCATGTTGGCTCTGTTCTGTTTACCCTAAGGGGGGTTATTGCTGCTCTCCCTGCTCTTATCCATGCTAGACTGCATGGATGCGGAGGGAGTTCTTGCCCAGTACAGAACCATACCGTCAATCCAAACTGTATGCTAATTGTCAATCGTATTTGACGATAGTGGTCCCGACAGAAATGCCTTTACTTTACTTTCCGTCACTTTTGCTTTGCGTACTTGCTGGGAAAAAAGTATGATTTTCCTATTAACCCCAAACTTTTGAACGGTAGTGTACATTTTCAAGAAAATGAAAAAATATATATATAAATAAATTTCAATAAATTTAATTAAATGAATATCTTATTTTTTACATAAATGAACAAAAAAATAAACAGTTCTTACATTTTTTATTATTTTAAATAAATAAACAAACAAATAAATAATACTTATTCTATCTATGCTATACTATACTATAACATGTTTTTATGCACTACATTTTATTTTTGAAATTTCACACTTTTACTAATTATACTCTTAATTTAAAATGTGGAAAATAGTAAAAAATAATGAAGTGTCCAAACTTTTGACTGGTTGCGCATGTTCTTAAGCTTTAACACATCCACATAGTCAAATATGCAGAGAGATATAACTCGTGTATGTTCACACTTCATAGGAACACAAAAACAGCTACTATCCACAAAGTACCTGTGAAATGCAGAAAGCAGTGGGACAGACGTTTGAAGTAAGAACTTAAATTTCTTACCTATGCCACACCAAGACTGTGCACATCAGAATCGGCAGGCCATATAAGGCCCTGTTCGCACCTGACACTTTTGACTGATCAAATTAGGCTTGATCAAAACATGCCATTCAAGCAGGCTAGATCTGAGACGCACACACAGGTATACACACTCAGCAAAGCCCAGCTCAGGCTCTGACCTTGGGAACAATTAGCATGACTGATGCGCCCTGAGCTGAATACTGAACCTGCTCCGCACAGCTGCACACGAACACAGTCCGACACATTATTGTCAACACTGTCTGTACCATACAGACACTTCCCATCATCGACACTAATAGAGAGATGTACTCTTGCTGTATACTACTCTTAGAAAAAAGTTTTATTTGGGTTCAATACAATTTTAAAGAACACTTTATGCCAAAAAGTGTGTGTGTGTGTGTGTGTGTGTGTGTGTGTGTGTGTGTGTGTGTGTGTGTGTGTGTGTGTGTGTGTGTGTGTGTGTGTGTGTGTGTGTGTGTGTGTGTGTGTGTGTGTGTGTGTGTGTGTGTGTGTGTACATTACTCCAGTCTTCAGTGCCACATGATCCTTCAGAAATCATTCCAATATGCTGATTTGGCATCCAAGAAACATTTATTATAAAATATTACAGTTGAAGACAGTTGTGCTGCTCAATATTTTTGTGGAAACTTTGATATATTTTTATAGGATTTATGGACGATCAAATGAACAGCTTTTATTTGAAATACAGTTTTTCGTACCAATGCCTTTACTGTCACTTTTGATTAACTTAATGCATCCTTGCTGAATAAGAATATTATCTTCTTTAAAAGAAAATCTTAATGACCCTGAACTTTTGAACGGTAGTGTTCATTTTATAGAAGTAAATAAATACATTTAAATTAATTACATTAAATTAATATTTTTTATTTTATATAAAAATAGGCAAAAATGTACTGTATTATCATTTATATTATATTATATAAACAAATACATAAATAATACTCTATACTATACTATAACATGTTTTTATACACTACTTCATCACTAGAAAATAATAAACATGAAATATTCAATCATTTAAGAAATTTCTCCTTATGTAGAACCTTTTTTGGCATAAAGTGTTCTTTTAAATTGAGTCAAGAACCTTTTTATTTTAAGAGTATACAGTTATTAATGTTGTTCTTGTAGTTCTGGATAAAACATGATGCCTATATGCTATGTAATTGTTACCAAAAAATAGATAAATACATACCAATTAAAAATATAAGTCAGTGCATTTCCAACTGAATCATTCAGGTAGATTGATTATTCTCAGTATAAACTAAACAAGAACCTGCATGGCTCCATTGCATCTTGGGATTGCAAACCAGTCTCACAAGCTGTAACTGCAGTCTGGGTCCATCTATCCTTATCTAACATATTCAAATCCACCCCAGTCTGAGTGTCCATGTACACTTCAGCAGAAAATAAGCTTACATTGCTTCCTAATGTTAACTAATACACATACACTGGATTTAAGCTGGGAAGCTTGAGCATACATGGACTTCTGTGAAGCCTATAGAAATCCGACTGTAATCCACGATTCGCAACAGAAAACGGCCTATTCAGCTTATAGGCCTCTTGTATGATCTGTTCTGCGGTGGGCTGGAAGAAGTCAGTGAGCAGAATTACTGGAGAGAAAAAAACCCAAATCAACAACAATGCACATAAACCTGTTTAAACGATCGAACAATTCATGACCTCGAGCATGCTGGGAAGAGGATGAACAGGACTGAATCACATAATAATACACAAAAAAGCTGACATTTCAGTGAAGGCCTATATAAAAAAAAACAATAATAATAATAATTACTTACCCGATGAGCTTCTCGGTTCGACGTGAACAATCTGAGCATATTGTAACAGAAAAGCTGCATTAAGATGCATTACTCGTGTTCCTGAAAGAAGCAAGTTGTTAGAACTTCAGAATAGCAAGTAAACTATAATAAGCAAGAAAATGTTTGGTTGTTTTTCTGCATTATTTACATGATTTAAGAATCATTTTTACAGTGATGGGGAGACCGGTATGAGATCAAGCACAAGGTGAAAATGTACATTTTTGCAACCTTTTTGCACACATCAACCACATTAAAAAGTGTGTTCAGCAATGGCAGTATCAGCTCAGTGTGAACACCTCCTCATAGCTAGATTATAAACAAAGCAACAATATCTCTCCTTTTCAGTCGTTCTCCTCCCATTCTTTCTCGTCTGCACTAAACCTGTCTAATGCTTACATGTTTAATAACGATCAAATATGCGCTAACAAATCTGTACATAATACCTTTCTCTCCTTGTGTGATAACGGTTCAGTGTTATGCTAAATACCCCAGCTACAATTTGATGAAAAATGAAAACACTTCATCTTATTTGTCTTTGTTCTGCTTCACTAAAAACAAAGGGTAAATCCTGATTAGTGCTTTGGGTTTTCTTGGCTTCCGTTCCCTTTTTAGTCTCTCTGCTCATTCAAAACTGTGCTGTGAACTGCCCTGTTAGTTGTCTAGCACTTCTTTTTTTGTAGTTAATTATATTCAAATGCGATGAAGAGGTGTGGAGTATACATACTTTTCATTGCTTTGCTCAGCAGCATTGTGCATTCGGTTTACTGAGCTTATAATAGCAGTGCATGTAAACCTGTGGATGGTATAATGCGTGAATGCCATGGGAAGTACAATGTTCACACTCTAGCTATTCTTTGATCTGAGAGCTTCTTTACACTGGCGGGATTTTATTTTTGTCTGTTCAGTGTGCGGTCTCTCATTGTTTTTTGAAGAGGCACCAATGACAGTCTATACAGTACATACTGTTTTTCTTAAATAATACTTATATATCATATTAATATATTACATATATGTGACCCTGGATCACAAAACCAGTGACAAGTCGCACGGGTATATTTGTGGCAATTCCAACAATACATTGTATGGGTCAAAATTACCAAAAATCATTAGGATATGAAGTAAAGATCATGTTCCATGAAGATATTTTGTACATTTCCTAACGTGAATATATAAAAAAATATTTTTGTGAGTGAATGCAGCACAATCACTTTAAAGGCGATTTTCTCAATATTTAGATTTTTTGGAACCCTCAGATTCCAGATTTTCAAATCTTAACATACCATACGTCAATGGAAAGCTTGATGATGTATACATCTCAATTTAAAAAAATTGACCCATTTGACTGGTTTTGTGGTCCAGGGTCACATTTATTATTTGCATTCATCTCCATGTCAGGTTATGTAAGTAATGGTTGTTTTTTTAAGTATATATTATATTATATATTTTAAAATGGTTCATACTTAAATGTATAATATATATATATATATATATATATATATATATATACACTGTATATAGTTGAACTATTTTAAAATATATTAAATTTATCTAAAGTGACAGTAAAGGCATTAATTATTTACAAAAAATTTTGTATTTAAAAAAGATTTGTATTTTTAAAGAAAATCTGTTCTTTTGTTTCACAGATTTGTCGTTGGTGCCCCCTCAAAACACACAATATATTGTCACATATTAGATTAGGGTCCTCACTATTAACTAACAATTAACTACAACTTTTGCCTAGTCCTAATTGCTGCTTATTAATAGTTAGTAAGGTACTTGTTCACCCAAAACATTCTTTAAAATATCTTTTTTTGTGTTCAACAGAAAAAAGAAACTCATACAGGTTTGAAACAACTTAAGGGTGAGTAAATGATGACAACATTTTCATTTTTGGGTGAACTATCCCTTTAAGTTTAGGAATTGGGTCAGATCAAGTGATGTAGAATATATGCTGAATAAGGCATTAAAGGTGCTCTAAGTGATGTCACTTCTTGTTGACGTTTAAAGTATTGTCAAACAAAACGGAGGCTAGCTAGACCCTCCCTCCTCCTCATCTGCTCACTAACCCCCCAAACCCCACCCCAAATCCTTCTTGTCGGTAATTGGCTGGAACAGTTTGTTATGTTTCGTGGCGCGGGTTAGCCCAGTTTGTTTTTCTTGTCGTTTGTGGAGCCTGGGGTGTCTACAGAGGCCGTGTTATTTTACAGTGTGTTCAGGGGACAGGCAGCTAGCGGATGGTGAGGAGATGTTTGCTGTGTGTGACCAAAAAAATTGTTTTGGCCTACAAAACGCGTGATATCGCTTAGAGCACCTTTAATACAGAATGTATACCAATATCCTAGTAATATGCATGCTAATAAGCAACTAGATAATAGTCAGGAAGGATTGGACCACAAAACTAAAGTGTTACCAGAAAGATTTCTTTTTTAATTATTCCACAAGACTTGGTTGATATTTAGCTCTGTACTTGTTTCTGTGTGTATGTTGAAGGTCTGTATAAGTTGCTGCTCATTAGCTGTGCACAGATAACCAGCTCCGGAGCATTTCAGGGACCCGGCCAGCACCTACAAACTAACAAACTAAATGAGGAGCTCAGGAAACACTGAGGCCTTGACTAGCCGTGTCCTGCCCCGCAGCTACATTATTGAGCCATGCTAATAACCTGCCTTCACTCATTTAAACCAACTTTAACACAATTTTACCAACTTTACACACACACTCCTTCCACATTTGAAATAGACCGCCTCTCCCTCTCAAGGCTGTTTCAGCACGTGTTTGCACAGATTTTAATAAGCACAGGAGAGAGGTGTTTAAAGGCGAAGTGAGGCAGCAGCCATACCGTTAGCAGCGCCGCGTTGTTGTTGACTTAAACAAACCCTCTGCGAGATCTGGAGCTTGCCGCACACACAGCCTTACTACTGTTAATTGGTCATTAAAGGTAGTAGTTTGCGGGCCTCACTAAATCTTTAAACAGACCATGAAAAAACAGTTGAGGCTTGCAACTATAGGCCTGAGGAAACGGAGTGATAACAGGCATGCTTTTGATCATTACCTCAGAATTAGACTGTCTGTTGATATTTTTTTTTCATTCTACAATAATAAACATCTTTGAAAGGATTAAAATAATGTTTTTATCAGAGTTTTGTAGTTTGTACATGCAACATGAAACCAGATTTCATTAATTAAATAATGAACTAACCACATGGTCTACCAGTCACTGTAATTCATCTATTAAATTTAACGATGCACACCATGCATGAGGCTGGGCAAAGTCTCTGGTGGATGCAGGTTATCGCCCACAGCTATTGAGCAGAGTTTGGGAATAGCCTTTTAGAAAAAGCACCTAGCAGAATTTTTTTCATGATTCATTGAGCTTGCAATGACTTTTCCTTTTTTTTTTTTAAGACATCATCAAAGAATACATCCAAATCCCACCTGAACTCCAGTTTCCACAGTCCAGACGGGGCTATCTTTTAAAGAATATTTTTACAAAAGCATCAGGGTTGATGTGCACAGCCATCCTAGGCAGGAACACTCTGTGGCGGACAGGGAGCAATTTCTGAACCTGCTGATCTCCAGGAAAAGTCTGATGTCACAGGTTTATTATGCAGAATCTGCTCTCTGAAGAGCAGTACGACAGATTTGTGGTCCCACTCCTGAAAAAGAAGTTTTTAAGGCTGTGTTAAACCAAATCTTTAAAAAATGTCTGCTTATTTGCAAAATACCTTCAATTTGAATAATACTTCAAAGAAGTATTGTTTGTGTGTGTGTGTGTGTGTGTGTGCATGCGTGTGTGTGTGTGTGGCAGTAAGTTATTTTTATAGTTTTGATTTCAGATTTCAATTACAATTTATTGCTGTTCTTTTGTTTCACAAAAAAAAAAAAAAAAATTCACAACCGTTTTCAATATTGATAATAATATGAAATGCTTCTTGAGCACCAAATCAGCATTTCTTGAGGATCATGTGACACTGTAGACTGGAGTAGGCTTCTTGAAAATTCAGCTTTGCCATCAGAGGAATAAATTACATTTTAAAATATATTAAGTAGAACATTTTTATTTTCAATTGTAATAATATTTCGCAATATTACTGTTATTACTGTATCTTTTCATCAAATAAATGCAGCCTTAGTGAGCATAAGAGACGACTTTAAAAAAAACATAGACTCCAAACTTTTGAATAGTAGTGCATATATACATATATATTATTATTATACATATATAATTATATTACACACATAGAACATGTCGTTTGAAATCAAGTATCCTTTCAGGAACATTTTTCTTAACAGAGGACGTCATCAATTTCTATCCAAAATGACTGCAGCACTCTAAGATATTGAAATATAGACCACACATTTATCTCATTTATAAGTCAGTCAAAACAACACCTCTGTCAATGTATCTTTCAAGCCTGAAACGAGAGGCTTCTGATGTCAGGGGCTTCATTAGGGAAGGAAGAGCAGATAAATTTAAAGATAACAGCTGTCGTTCAAGCATTCGCGCGCACACACACAGGCTCCCAAAGAGTAATGATTCTGTTATACTTGCATGACTTCTCTTTTATTGATTTCAGTCATGATATCACCCCCTGCACTGGGATCCTTTTCACCCAGCGCCTTGCTCTGTCCTGTGTGGGTGCACATATGTGCAAAATACCAGCAGTTGGTGTCCACACAGTACATATGGATGTGTGTGAGTGGGAGAGAGAGGGAAAAAGAGAGAAAGCCAGTGTTAGGGTGCGTGGGTAAATATGTCAGGGGGTCGCTTGGTCTCCGTGACATCTGTGGGAGCCGGGACTCATTGTTGGGGTATCAGTTCAGCCCGTCAATAATGAGGCAGTAGAGTGTGAAGAGAAGGGCGTGACCGAGTCCCCTCGCGTATACACACACACACGCAGACACACACACACACGCATAAACACACATTCTAACCCCGATCGCTGACCCTTCTGTCAACCCCCTCCCTGCTTTCTCTCTCTCCTGCCGTCTGTGCCCCTGCACCCCAGCCGTTCCCTTTTCAGCCGCTCTCCCTCATTGCCCCCTTCCGTCCCTCTATTGTCTCAGTTGGGGATAAACAGGGCGACTCGACCCTTACATGCTGCAGACGGAGGCCCTGTTCTGTGATCAGCACTAAACTCACCTTGAACTGAATCACTTGGGTTCTGAAACATGATTTAGATTGAACCATGTATAGTGAATTTGAACCTTAAAGAGCTGCTTCTATTTTACCTGACCTTTAAAAATCACTTTCATTAGTGTAACCCCATATAGGCAGGCTGATTTAGTCATATTTAATAACATATTTGACTTGGGGAGAAAAAAAAAGATTATATATAGACATTACTTACCGAATAAACAAATAAGGTAGAAGAGGCCGGGGAGTGTCGTAACACCTATGTCCTAAGTCGTAAGTCTATATATATATTATAAAAAAAAAAAAATTGTAATCATTTGGATCATCTGCATTAGTAGATTCTCTTATTTATAACATCCACACAAGCTTTTCATTTACATGTAAAAAAAAAAAGAAAGAAAAAAAAAAGGAATGGGATGTTTGTAATACTTGCCAATGTTCTGGACCGACAAAGATTTAAAAAAAAAATAATATATGCAAATGTTTCCTATGTTTACCCTTGTAAATTAAAATAGATTGGAAATAAGCATTTTGAACAAGTACATTTCATTACCACAGTAAATTCTTCCACATATTTTAAAATGTGCATGAATTTAATTATTGCTCCAACCTACCATGGTAGTGAGGTAGGTTGTAACATCAGCACTTTGTACTTGACATTAATTTATACTGTTTAGGAATAAGCTGAGTTTCTAAACTACTTTAAATGTTTAGCAGGCAAATAATGGCAGATTATATCAAAATTTGAGACACATGACACAATAAAACACAGCTACAGAAGTTGAAAAAAAATGTGTTACAACACTCCCTTGGCTGCACTATTTTTAGGTTATGTGACAAAACATTGTCATAGAATAGTCATTTGCAGGTAAGAAACCCTAAATTGCTTTTATTTGTTAAGTATAAAACTTCACAGCATAATTCAAATTATTCAGAAACTCTATAAGAGTACAAAATGTAGGTCCAAATAAAAGCTTAGCTAATCACCATTATCCTCATTACTTTTTCATGACTTCTAACTTGTTGTACATACCTGTAGCTTGTGAATGAATCTTGAATTATGTTTTTTTTTTAAAGTACTCCACATCGAGAGATGCAAATCTGAATATATTTGAGGCTGTCTCTGAATGGAGTGCATGTAAATTGAACGCATAATCGTTCTTCTCGGACTGACTGAGAGTCAATGGGATTTCAGCTGTGCTGCTTGCCAAGGTTCTGACTGCCATCTACAGGCTGTTTTTATGATTGCAGCCACCTTAAAAAAAAAAAAAAAAAAAAAAACAGCACTACGTCAAAGGCGCTCTTCTTTTTGGAATGAAAATTTAAAAAAGATGTCCTTTAGATGCATTATGATATTGTTTAATCTAGCATAATGAATATTTGCAAAGTCATCATGAATAATATGACAGCGCATGATATAACGTGCACAACAAGATTTGTCTTTGTTTAATTAGCTATAGCTTTTACTTGCTCCGTCATGTATCTTTAGGCGGCAACATAATAAAAGTTGCAAAGAATGAGCTCAGGAAGCTCAAAGAGTGTCCCTGATATTATACTAGTTGTAAATATAATAAGCCGGGTTGAATTGAGTTATACTGGAGCCTGAGGGTTTGCTGGGATGAAGCAGTGGCTACTTAACAACTGGGAGAGAAGAGAATATGAAAACAATACAATTATTTCTCTCAATAAACTTCATGATGCAGTCTGCACGTACAAGTCCAAAGAACTATGTTTTAAAAAGTAAATTTGATTCTAGTTATGTAGGCCTAGCTAGGTATATTTTCCACAGTGTTAGAAGAAGATCAAATTTGTACAAAAAATTCTGGATTTCAGAACGTAAATTGTCTTTTAGCGTGCCTAACTAATCATCAACAATCTTAAATAGGCTACATTTTAGACTGAAGTTTTTGCTATGTGCTTATGATATGTAAAATGTAATAAAGTGATAAATACTAATGAGATATAGTGATGTGGTTGTTGTTGCTATGGTAACATCGCGAGAAGTTTCGCTAGTGTAAACATTTCGTGAATATGTTGATGAAATGTTGTTTGAAAACGCTGTTGTACAAGAATAAAATAACTGTAAAATAAATATAGCATATGACACCTTAACCTTATGTTTTGTTCATCTTGAAAACACTAATGAAGATATTTTAAATGAAATCTGTGAGATTCTTGTCCCTCTATTGACAGTCCATGCAACTACCACTTTGTCGCTTCAAAAAGTTCATAAACAGATCGTAAAACTAATCCAAATGAATCGAGTGGTTTATTCCAAATTTTCTGAAGAGATTTGATCGCTTTATATGATGAACAGATTGAAATTAGGCTTTTATCACATATAAACACATCGATCAGCAGACATAACCAGAAGCTCAACCGAACTTGCTTGAGGTGTGAGAACAAACCTCACTGGTTCTTGTGGAAGCTCAAACGTGCTGCGTAACACACGAGAATGAACCTCATTGGTTCTTGCGGAAGCTCAAAAAGACTGTCAAAAGAGGGGCAGATATCTCTCAGATTTCATTAAAATATCTTCATTTGTGTTTCGAAGATGAATGAAAGTCTTACAGGTTTGGAATGACATGGGGGTGCGTAAATGATGCCAGAATTAGATTTTTTGGGTGACCTAATCCTTTTAAGCTATCTTGCAATTACAGTTACGACATGGCGTGAACACAGCATAACCTTGTTGTTTTGGTTCAGGAGGAACTGTAAAGGTGGCTGCTGTTTGTTTGCGGCGCTTGATGACTGTCTGTCTACAACTCTACATAGCCTTAGCGAGCAGGGTGCGCGTGACATGCACGTAGGACATCCTATCAATGCAATCATTGGACGAATATTTTTTTGGTCCTTAAACTTCCACAGTATATATTTTTAATATTTAGACCACTTCTATTATTGATTGCTATCAGGATGTGAAAAGAGTTTCAATCAGTATTACAAAGTTTTTATTAAAAACATTGCCTACCCTACCTTTAATTAGGGGATTTTACTTTTTCCAAACTCCCTGTAATTCAGATCCAGATTTTCCACACAATGTTGTTCCCCGGAATCAATTGAGAACAAAATTCTTAATAAACTTTACTCTGTTATTGATAGCTCCAGCCTAATTATTGATAGGCTACAATATTTCCATTTCCCACGTGCATGTTGTTTTACAAATACAATTACACATTTCTGTCTGTTCAGTCTATTGTGTTCTGCTCTTTTTATTAAAATATGTACTACTGATTACAGACTGTGAATTAAGCAGCGGTGTCATATTCTGCCTCCTCCTGCTCCAGATCAGTTCTCATACCATCTTGCTTGCCTAGAGTGATTTTCTCAATAATGTATTAAACTGCGTGTTTATTATTTACTGTTTACACAAGCTGTGTTGGAGTGACAAGCTCAGTCTGTACGAGCGCAGTGAGGCTCACGGAGACGCGCTACACGCTCCAGCGAAGCCAAAGCTGCTGGACTGCAACATGAAAGACATCTCGCTTCATACGAGCTGTTCTACACGCACCCCTAGGTTGTCAAAAAAAAAAAAAAAAAATGGGGCTAAACATGTGGGTGTTGAGTATTGATATTAATATTAATGGAGTAGGGTAAAAAGTGACCAGTGAGTATTCTTATGATTCTTTTTATGCCTTAAGTTATAAAGTATAATGTATCACAAATGTGAGTTTGAAAAGTTTCCTAGATGCACTACATCAAGACTCCCTTGACAGTCTTTACAAGAGCAACACTGTGAATTTTGAAGCAAACTACTTCTATTTATACAGGATGACATTGTAGGTGTTGTATCACTGTCAACACCACAAAGGCAACAGAAAATCTGCATCTAAAATGGCCTGTATTGCATTAACAGACTGTTTAATGCTGTTAAAATGCATTAATGCTTTAAATATGAAATTATCAATAAAAACATGAAAATATTACATTATGTGTTAATACAAAATATAAACTTATGGAAACATAATTGCAAAGTTAATTAATTTACACAGAAGCAAAATGGGCATCAGAGTCATCTTTGATACTAAGGACTGAGACAAGTCTGAGTTGTAATATTTTAGTGTGGTTTTTGTGCGATATTAATCGAGTCTTAAAAGATAATTTGGAGACAAAACTGAAACTGCACTTGCGCTAATATTAATTGTAAAAATATGTAGTCATACGCATATCAAAGATCAAGCATCCTTAATAATTACATGCCATTCTCTTTTGTTACCTATCATGTTTCTACAAATGTGATTAAAAATAATATTTGTTTTATAGATGGATTAGAGCTCAATGCATAAGAGTATAATAAATTATCTCAATGTATGTTTTAAATGCTCATTATCATCTTGTGTGTTGCTCCAGTTTCATAGAAACTCCAAATGAACACAAAAACAACGAAACACTAAATAAACACACACACACACGCACGCACGCACAAACATGCAATTTTCCAAACTATAAAACGAGGGACATCAAATGCAGCTATTTGTTTGAGGCCTGTTGTCGGGGGAATAGGCTACACGACTGCCTGGCTTCATTAGAATTCCTTTCAAGTTGTGGAGTGCGGCCTCCCTGTGTTCATCTCTCTATATCCCCTGACCCTGACGATGCATCTCCATGGGGCTAAAGAAAGGGCGGGGCATGCGCACACACACACACACACAGTAACATTCTCCTCCTTCTAAACACTGTCACCCCATCGCATCATCCTCCCAGGGAACGACTGAGAGTTCCACCTTCACTCATAGTCTGGGGAATGTGGGATTGTGAAGTGAAACCGGCAAAAGAAGAAATGTACACAGGTACTGTGGTAGCCTATTTTGCAATACAATTAAAAAATGAGAATAGAACGGATGCAGGTGGTCAGGTTGATTATCACAATCTTAACTGCCACAATTATTTGAAGACCCTGAAGTGAGGTGCCGTTTACACAACACTTTTCAACTAAAAACGGAAAACTTTTTATGTTTTTTATGAACGTTTTAGACGTTCATTTACAAGACAACAGCGTTTTGGGGGCCTGAAAACGCAAACTTTTGAAAACGTTTCAAAGTGCAAGTTTATTATTCAATTTATAAAAAATTATTGTCTCTGTGTAAACTACAAAAATGAAATTTGTGAAAACGGTGACGTCATGCATAAGCTAATTATGTGTTGAGTCTATAGAGCTGGTAAGTCCCGCCCCTTCCGCTAACCCCACTGGACCTCTAGGTTGAAAAATCGTCAATGCAAGTGAATGGGAGAAAATAATTATTTTCTGGTCCTGTTTGAATTGTGCCATGAATGTGAACATATGTTGTCTGTGAATTTTTTATATAATTTTTCATGTAAAGAATGCTACAATTTAGCGGGTAGAAGTTTGATACGGTTAGACTTTGTGTGAGAGCACTTTGTGGACTACAACTCTTCGCTGCTTTCGACGCGTTTGAAACGTCACCACCACTCGCACACAGACACTAGCTCACGGATCCCGCTAAACATGGCTGTGTCTTTGGTGCACTTCACCGCCTTCTTTCAGGGAGAGGACAAAATCGTTGAGGTTGGCGAAAACCACGGGTAAGTCAACTTTATGGGGTGACGTCACATAGGCGACATGTAGTCTTTCTCGTTATGTCTTTTCCACAACTGCTAGCCGAAGAATCATACCATATACTGTCAAACTCGTAACATGAAAAATTATATAAAAAATTCACAGACAACATATGTTCACATTCATGGCACAATTCAAACGGGACCAGAAAATAATTATTTTCTCCCATTCACTTGCATTGACGATTTTTCAACCTAGAGGTCCAGTGGGGTTAGCGGAAGGGGCGGGACTTACCAGCTCTATTGGCGTGTAGTGTTTCTTTACAAAGTGACATCGCCAACTACTGGTCTGGCAGGCATAATACAGCGTTTAGTTGTTTTCGCGGATTCGTGTGAACGGGGATTGTTTTGACAACGTTGTCGTCTGTACACGAAAAACGCAAGTTAAAACTTTTCCTTTTTTAGTACATTGTTGTCATGTAAATGACATTGTAAAAGGCAGATAATACTGTACGTTTGTTAGTTCCACTTACACTATCGTTCAAAAGTTTTGGGGTTGGAAAAACAACACAATATTGTGAAATATATTTACAATTTTAAAAAACTATTTTCTATTTTAATATATGTTAAATGTAATTTATTTCTGTGATGGCAACGCTGACTTTTCAGCAGCTATTGGTAAAATGCTTAATGTACTTTTTTTTTTTTTTTTTAACCATGATACATTTTACAGGATTTTTGGATGACCATAAAGTTCAAAAGAACAGTGTTTGTTTAAAAAATAAATCGTTAATGTCTTTACAGGTTTTTTTTTTTTTTATCAGTTTAAAAAATATATATATATATATTTTAAAAATAATCTTACTGACCCCAAAATTTTTAACAGTAACTGTATACTTTTCATAGCATTATTGTAACTTATTTATAATTAAAGCATAGCCTTTCGAATACATTTTAATGCTTTTTATTTGTTTAAATGTTATACCACTATTCTAACACTGTCAGCGAGGAGTAAAAAGAGAAGTTGTAATACTCATAATCATTAAATAACTTATTATATATTATTTATGGTATATTCTTGATTTTTCATCAAGAGTAGACAGATGAAAGACAGACAGGATTGCTTTAGCGGACAGGAGGCCTGTTGCATTTGCAAAGGCACTCCTCATATTCAACATCAATATTTAAATGTACGCTTTATAATCACAGATCACTGTGTAAAGTTACTGATATTTGTAATAGACAGATGTACCTTGATCTGGGACCAGGACCAATCTGGGACTAGTCCACATTTCTGGGACTAATCACTATTATAGTTTATGGTCAGTCATATACTGTAGCTAAATTCAGCGTATGGATAAAATCTAAATAATATATGAAACTGCCATTGTATGTCTTTTCCTTTTTTTTGTCACAATTAAAAAGTGTTTTATCAACCATGAGTGAATATAATTTATTTGTTCTGAATCTCTGCACAAACTAAAATTAACCAACTCCCAGTTAAATAAGAGGTAAATTACCCAGATGATCTTAATTGTTCAGTGATAAAGAACAAGAGGCCACAGTCATTCAGGACATTTTAGGAGGGGGTTTGTGTAAGGTAGCCTTTGGCAGGAGTCGCCGGATGGTCAGTGGTGGGTGCCAGGCCACGTGGGGTGAGGAGGATAAAGAAGAGGAGGGGGTTGAGGAAGGAGCCTGGGCCGCCCGTCACACCCCACCGCCTGTCTGACGGGCCAGGGTCCAGACTGACACCCATAGAGAGTGGGAGGGGGAGAGAGAAAATGAGAGAGAGAGAGTAAAAGTCTCAGTGCCCGACAATGTACACAGCGCCAAAGTGGCCTGAGGGCAGCTGCTCAGTGAGTGTGTTAGCAGTACAGCAGCCCTTGTGCGATGCAACCAGACGAAGAAATGAAAATAGCCAAAAAACAGGTTTGATATGCCAAAAATGTAAGCTATAATAATCTATAAAGACTCAACCATCTGTTTTCTTTGATGATTCCAATGCATGATGTTAGCAGTTTACAAGTAGCAGCACCTAAGTTTTAATAAATAAATAGTTAATTTAATTCATAATTTACTCACCTTCAACAATAGCAAGTAAGAAAGCAATTACAAGAAAGTGGCTGCAACCAAATTTGCCCACTCTCAAGGACTGGAAGAACATAGTACATGATATTTTTACAATGGAGAAGCTAACCTATGCTCTAAGACTAAAGTCCCAGTTGTTTTCAGTACTATGGAGAGAGTGGATTGATTATATATCCCCTATATGATCAGATTTTGGTTAACTGAATAAAATAAAGACAGTCGCGATTTAGCGATTTAGGGCAGACATCTCATAAGAATTGGGTCAATAATGTGTTGCAGTAGTTTTGTTTTTTTGGTTTGTTGGGGTTTTTTTGTGGGGGGGGGGGGGGGGGGGGGTCTTTAATAATTCTTGGTTGACTTTATTTTGTCTTATTGTTTTAATGTAGGGATTATATTTGATCTATTCTTCAAATGTATAAGAATATATTTGGTTTCAAGTGATTCAATACTTTAATGTAACTAAGAATATCCTTTTTGTGATTATCTTGGTATACTACACTGATAATGTCTGTGTTTCTCTATATTGAATATTTGCTTCAGTTCTGTTTTTTTGTTGTGTTTTTGGAAAAATAACTAAAAAAAAAATAAAATAAAAAAATGTACTCACCTTCATGTTGTTCCAAACTTCCAAACACAAAAAGGGACATTTAGCAGGATGTTTGGAGCAGAAAGTTCCAAAAATGACAAAAAAAGCACCACAAAAGTACAAATGTGACTTTTACAGATTACACTATGTTCAGAGCCATGTAAATGCTTTGTGTGAGAAAAAGACCTCAAATTTAAGCAATTAAAGTTGCTCACAAATCGTATTCAGGTTTGCAAATGCTTATCATATGACTTCAGAAGACTATCTAGCACATGAGTCTTATGAGCCACTTTTATCACTTTATCACTCAGTGTGCTAAACCAAGATGCCTATTTTGATCTCCAAACATCATGATCAAAATCATTTCAAAAACACTTTTTTCCAACCTGAACTGCAGTTTAATGTGATAGCTTTGATTTACAACCGACTTACAAAGTTCAAGAGAAAAAGTTGCAAATGATGTGTGCATGCACACCTTTCTGTGTGTGTCTTTGAGAAAAAGGTAAATAAAAGGCTGCCAGCCGGGGGGCATATCCGTGACAGTGAGAAATGTGTTTGCATGTGTGTATTAGTGTGCTGACATAATGCCTTTCAGGGTATTTGGGTGCCAATGTAAACATGACACCCTCACAGAGAAAACGCTTATCTAGTGACAGCGGTGGCCATGTCGAATCAAAACTCCCTGATTCTCTCTTGCTCTGTCTCACTCACACTCAGTCAGTCTGCGCGAGCCATCAAGTCATTAATGTAAGTTGTGGCTATATTTCCGTATGCATATTACTGTGTTGTGCGGTTATATTGCTAGCGTAAGGGTAAGTATGTTTATTTACACTACTGAAATATATATTACGTTTATGTGTGTGTGTGTGTGAGTACAAGAGGTTGGGGGCCTCAGGGGCCCTTGCTAATGAGCTATCTGTGTGTATTTCTAACAAGAACGCACTGCAGTGCTCACAGCACTGTCATCAGGGGCTGTGGCTGACCTTGCTCTGCTGCTAGGCTCTGTCATTTGCTATATTTATGGCACCGGCACCTATTTTGTGTGTGTGTGTGTGTGTGTGTGTCTTTATAAGAGTGGGGAGGGAAAGAAGGAGCCCCGTTCAGGAAGCAAATACTGTGCATATCAGCATAATGAATCAAGTGCCTGAGCGGGGTAGAGAAAGAGAGAGAAAAAAGAAAAAGAGTGGGAGGAAAGGAGATCCATTTTTCTCCACCGCTTTTTCCCCCCCTTCCAGTAGCAAACCCCTGCGGTTAGTCTTCCTTCAGTTAGTCATTTGGTCTCTCTGTTTTATTTTTCTCTCCTTGGTTGGGATGAATGCTAATTTTCTCCCTCTCCTTATCACAGGCTCTCCCATGCGTTCTGCGATCACTCACTTGGGGAAGATCTTCCACGTATCACTCACTTGACGGCTCAACAGCAGGTTCCCTTGGCCTGATATCGCTTTGCTCTCCAAACACTTGTGAAACATCTCTGCAATGTTTACTATGATAACAGCCAAATCCAGGTATCCCCCCCCCCACACGCACACACACATACCCACCCACACACACTTTTTGGACTTGGAACATGCATGTATATTTAAGTTCATGTGCCTGTCAGCATGCAAAGCATCCCAAGAAGGCAGTGCTGTGCAGAATATACACTTTCAACGTTGGCGCAAAGTTTTTCTATCACCAAGCGACGAGAGAAGAGATAAGAGAGAAAGAAACAGGCCTGGCCAAAAGTAAAAGTTTCTAATTCTGTCCTCCGGGGCGAATGCTCGCTCATCCCTCTATCCCTACATCCCGAGGAGGCTCTCTGTCAGAAATCTATTCAAATCGCATTTTCTCGGGGATTTTATTGCATTGCACATCATCCCATCACCAAATGACAAATCACCTGTAAGGCTGGAGAAAGACTCAGTCTCGAGTTCCGGATCCAACCGGCATGCACTTTGTTTACGTCCTTCAGCACCTAAACAGATAAAACTCGGGAACCGCAAGGACCTTGCGTCTGTCTGAAAGTTTTTAAGAAGTGAAGAGATAAGGCACAAAGGGTGTCAACAACTCCACACCTGACGGGGTTCCACAAAAGCACTCTCACACACACTTCTACAAGATCCTCGTCTCCTAATAAAGCCTGGCGATGAGAGTGTCGGAGGGGATAATTAGTTTATCCCGACACATGACAGCGGCACTGGCTGAATTGTTATTATTTCCCCTCTCCCGTTGCCGTGACACCGGCGACGCTTCTGCGCCCCTGCCACCGCTCCCCACATCCAGCTCGGCGCCACTTGATATATTCCTAATGTTCCTTAATATTTTCATTTTGATGTAATTTGTGGCCCCGGTTTTTTAAATATCCGCTCTGTAATAATGTTTAATTTCAAGGGTCAGTCTGCCAAGGAGTATATTAAAGCAGATAAAACTCATTTTCCAAAGCTCCAATATCGCGCCCAGATCAGGTTAGGAGGCCAGCCGCCGCGAATATTTCATCTTTTATCATGCCGATAATGGGCCGATGACAGAGGCGCGTTATTACAATGAGAGAATTGCTCATTTTCCAGGAAAGGGAAGGGCTGTGGGAAGCTGGGGGGTCCGGGAGTGTGCGTGTATGTGTGTGTGTGTGTGTGTGTGTGCGTGCGAGAGTGCGTGCCGACTCACTCAATAAAAGGCAATTCTTCCAAAGAGGAAAAGAAAGAGCGGAGAGGAGAGATGGCGGGATGAAGGGGGTGCGGGGAGAAAAGCAGCTTGCTCCAGCCCGCCTTTGCTCTTATTTGATTGGGATGAATAATAAATGCAGCCTGTGTGCTGCGGTCAGGAGGCTGAAGAGGGGAAGGTGATGAGAGCTGATTTGAGGAGGGCCGTCTCGAAATTAACCTCTTTAATTGAACCATTAGGAAGAAACAAAAGATGATGAGAAAGGTGTGGAGGAGAGAAGAGCGAAGGAGAAACAAGGAGGCGGAGGGGGGCAGAGCTCATCAGGACTCCAGGAATTGGACCTGAAAGTGGAATGACTATGCAAACCGTCCCCGTCCCTCTAGCCCATAATAAATAGAGCCAATCAGAGGGGTCCTGGGGGCCAGATGGGTCCTGTACAGGTCAGACCCATTAGAGTCAGATTAGCCTGCTGACAGACCCATCACATCACTCAGTCTAAGCCACTGTCATCATCTTAACCCAATTCTGCTCCACTTATAGCCCACACCCTGCCTATGGGGCCGCATATACAGAGCTGTATCTGCGAGGACGCTTAACTCAGTGCGTGACCCAGAACATCTAACTCAGGTGAGGAGCCTTGAGAAACTGTGACAGTTTGGCTTGTCTTGAATTCAGTAGCCTACCTAGAATATAGTTGGGGAAAAAATTAGTGGACAAGCATCCTTACTACTGCTCATACTCAGAGATCTGAATGAATCGCTTATTTAAGTATTCAAATTCAGCACATAACTCATCCTCTACCAACTGATGCTTTAACTTTATGTGGCTTGTAGAGGCAGAGCAACCTATCAGCTATATACAGTGGCTGTTGGAAACATTACCATTTTTTTAGGTTTTTAGAAAGATGTCTCTTATGCTCACCAAGGCTGCACTGATGTAATCAAAAATACAGTAAAACAGTATTATTATTACAATTTAAAATAATTGTTTTCTCTTTTAATAAAAAAAAAGAAGTATTCCTGTGAAAACAAAGCTGAATTTTCAGCATCATTACTCCAGTCTTCAATGTCACACGATCCTTCAGAAATCATTCCAATATGCTGCTAAAGAAACATTTATTATTATTATCAATGTTGAAAACAGTCTTTGCTGCTTAACATTTTTGTGGAAACAGTGATACCATTTAAACATTTGCGGTAAGATAAAAAATAAAATAAAAAGAGAGAGAAACTAATACTTTTATTAATCGAGGATGCATCAAATTGATCAAACGTGACAGTTAAGACATATAATGTTATAAAAGATTTCCATTTAATAAATGCAAATAAATGCTATTCATTTAACTTTCTATTTATCAAATATTTGTTTTTAAAAGTAAAATGTTAAGCAGCAAATCTGTTTTTAACATTAATAACAAGAAGAAGAAATGTTACCTTAACTCCAAATCAGCATATTAGAATGACTTCTGAAGGATCATGAGACCCTGAAGACTGGAGTAATGATGCTGAAAATTCAGTTTTGCCATCACAAGAATAAATTATATTTGAAAACATATTAAAATTTAAAACAGTTATTTTAATTTGTAATAATATTTCACAATATTACTGTTTTTACCGTTTATTATTATTATTAATAAATAAATGCAGCCTTGGTGAGCATAAGAGACTTCTTTCAAAAACATTAAAAAAATATGTTTCCATTAGACTGTTGAGAAATGCAATGCTTTTAAACATTTAAAATCTATTTGATACCAGTTAACACATTAACTTTGGCGCTCCTAAAATATTAAAACTAAAATAAAACTGAATAAACCCTGTAAACATGAAAAATAAATAAATAAATAATAAATAAATAAATAATAATAATAATAATAATGAGCAATGATAGAGTGAAAACTATCATTAACTAAATATAATTTAAAAGATTAGTTAAATAATAAAAACTATATATATAAAACAATAAGAACACCTAAGCAATTTCCCAACAACCACTGAGACTGCCCAAACAACCACCTAGAAACAGCCTAACAACATTCAGAACAGCCTGGAATGGACTTACGTTAGAAACATCCTAACAACCTCCCAGAACACCCCAGCAACTATGGCCTAATAACACCCAAACAACCACCCAGAAACATCCTGGAATTGTGGTGCCAACTTTCACAGGTAAGCAGTACTCACCATTTCTTCAGAAAAGTAATAATCTAAGACTGTATCCATTTGCAAGATGTCAGTACACACAAGATGTTAGATAGCTACGTGTAAAGAGCATTGCCTTGAAAAGAGTCTGAACACAGCTAAAGTTATTAAAGGTGTAGGTGAGTTTAGATTAAAGCAGCCGATTGAATTGATTGTATTAGGAGGAGAACTCAGGTTGCCCCAGGTGGTAATGTTCAGCTCTCATACCAGCCTTTAACAGCAGGGGATACAAGAACTACACTCATCAAATCATGCCTCCCTCCTTCTTTCTCTCTCTCTCTGAAGTAATCAATGTACCGGCATTGTGCAACAGCACCAGGATAGTCTATCAACCCCCTCCCGTGTTCATGCAAATATTAGAACGGATCTTCTAAGTTCTACAAATTGTTTTGTGTGTGAAAGCTGTGACGTCACTGACAACACTTTCAACACACTTTTAATGTAATCCTTAAGGCAAAAGCATGAGCTGTCAAAGATAAAGATGTAAATATGCGCTCACTTTATCGAGTCGCCCCTACACTTGAGGCCAAACATAAAAATAAAAAAAGAAGACATGGCTTACCCTCAAATCTCAATGTCCATAATCACATATGGACCTTAGGAACTCGGTTGTCATAAGGTTTAAACTCAAAGTACATCATACGTAAAGCGTCAGGCAAGCATATCTGTAAACATTGGTTAAAGGCAAGAGTGTAATCTGAGTGTTAACCGATACAGAAGTCAGCCAGAATTAATATATTCCGCAAGCAAAAGTGTCCAATAACAGGGGATTTATACTGACATAATTCAAGTAGAATTCAACAAATCATGTGATTCAAAATGGCCGCCGCCTTGAAAAAGCTTGAAAAATAAAAAAAGCTTGCTGATATGTCTGGAGTCTTCAGCTCATGTGGACATGATTTTAAAACAGCTGTTTTAAAAAGTAGGCTGCTATTCATTTCTCATCTGTAAAACTTTTTAATGAGGAAAAGTGCACCTTTGAGGTGTGCAACAGATGTGAAGGAGAGGAGGAAGAGGGCAGGGTTGGTAGAGAAAAGTCTTGTCCATAGAATTAACCATGAAAGGGGTGCCAAGTTGGTCCCCAAAACCCCTAGGCCAGGGTGGAGAGAGGGGGAGAGATGGGCCAGCAGGCTGGGGGCACCTTGGGGAGTTGAGGAGGAAGTGGCATGCACCATGTCTCTTGCTCCTGTTGTTCCCTCATTTGATTTTGATGAATAATGCATGGGGAGGGGGGCCCAGCCTTAAAGGGGCACCGCTGCCACAGTGGGAGTCATTACTGAGCACAACGCACTGATGAGGAGCAAGAAAGAAAGAAAGAAAGAAGGAAGGAGAAAGAGAGAGTGGGAGGCGGGGGGGGAGGCAAAAACAAACAAGAAAATTAGAGAAGTAAAACAGTTCTTTGAATCTTCTTCGAACACTCCAGATGAGCTGCATTTCATATCCGCTGCTTTTCTGAGTTAATCAGAAATATTTTGTTTTTGCTGTGCTTTTTCATTATTAAAATTAAGTTCATTTATGCATAAATTCTTGCATGTTCCAAACAGGCTGTCAGTCTGCGTCTAAGTGGTGGGGATTGTTCAGTGACTCTTTCTACAGGTTACATTGTTACGCCAGTAAGTGACGACCAGTGACTATCTTTATGAGTGAGTCATTGAATTGTTCACTCAAGCGATTAGTTCCGAAACATGATTCGTTCAGAAGCTACACAAGATTGACTGAAACATTCATTTAAGCAATTCTTTCAAAAATACTGATTCATTCAGAAAGGAAACAAGTGACTTATTTTACAAATGAGTCATTGAATAATTAACTTAAACGATTTGTTCAAAACACTGATTTATTCAGAAACTAAACAAGTGACTAGGTGTGTTTATCTTGAAGCAGCGTTGCCCAGACCGATCAGTGTATGACATCAAAGTATCACAAGAGCGATTCGAAAAACATACGGATCTGCCTCTTATCATTCTTCATAGCCTACACCGATCGGTCTGCGCAGCGTCGTTTCAAATCGAACACACCTATTGTCTTCAGGTGGGATTCACTGAATAATTCATTCAAGCCATTCATTCAAAAACACGAATTCATTCAGAATGTAACACATACACAAGTCATTGAATTGTTCACTCAAGCGGGTTGTCATTCTCTCAGACTATTCATTCAAAACACTGATTCATTCGGAACGAAACAGTAACTCATTCACTTTTTCCTCAAAAGCTAAATGAAGGTTTTTGGCGGACAGCCACAATACAGTCACAGAAATAAACCTGTTTTTTGTAACCAGTGAGACACAGCATTCCTCAAAAGAGATGACTTTCGGTTTCAGCATTACCGTAAAGCTGCAGAGTTGCTGATTCATGTGAGCACTTGGGACCCGACACTGACTTCTGAGAACACGTTCAAAAAGTACGGCGTTCAAGCAGGAACTGGGCGCAGAGAAAGAGCAGGGTAATGCTAGAAAGGGATGCAGCAGGCACAGTGCAAGGTGTCATCACTCATTTTGATTGGGTATTACAGCATGACGGATGAGGCCCCGCGGGCCACCGCGCGTCTCCTCCGTGCTTATTACAGCTGTTCTTAAGTGGGAGTTGATTTAGCTTAAATAGGTTGTTTCATAAGGAGAAGACACCGGCGCTGTCACCGCATCTCTGTTCCTTTGCACTGTATCCCGCCACTTTAATTGAATAATGCCTCCTCTACATACCTATTAGTGTGCTTAGCTACATACCATGCCCCTATAATTGCTTATACAACCCAGCTAATTCCACCACTCCCCTCCTTTCCTGTCTTTTCATGTGATATTTCACGCGGTTAATATAGAGAGTGCGCCGGCAAGGATAAAGACGGCTTGTTTAAAGGGTTATCAGGTCTGTGCAGCACCGTGATGTCTTTTATCCGCCCTCCATAATTAGTCGTGTAATCATTAAGCTGCAGTTTATCAGGTTTTAGGGCTTTTATTAATTACAACACTCGAGCGATTTCACGCCACTTTCACGGTCACGTAATTCACGAGCCATTGTCACGCTGTGTGTAAAAGAGAGATGAACAAGGATTTCACAATTGCGTCTGACATTATTGCAAAGATTTATCTGAGCTGGTACTGCTTCAATATTATCAAATTACAGACATCCTGAACGTGTCACGTGATGCAAACTGCTTTATATTACAGAGTTGGTTCTCTCGGGTCTTCTTAACACTGGTGATTGTACCAATAAGATGAATGTGCTTCATGATTTTAATCTACACTCAAAAAAGTCAACTAGCCACTTGCTTGATTTGCATGATACAAATATGTCTGATTAATAAGAATATAACGAGTTTACTTCTGTTAAATGATTCATTCTTGTTACTTGTAACTAAATTAAGAAATAATTAAATGAATTAGATCAGCACTTGTTGATTCAACGAGATTGAAGCGCTTCATATCAACAATTCTCTCTGGTGAGTCACTGCGCATGCTCAGCACTACGGCGGGAAGTTCGGGCACACGCGAGTCCAGAGACGGCTATAAGTGGAGTTTTTGAGCGGTCTAATTGTTCTGCATCCTTGATATTGAAGGTAAGTACTTGATATGTACCTGTTTGTAATTAATACTGTGGGATTATAGATTAAAAATAAGTTATTAGACACTGTGGCGATGTTTCTGCAGGTTTATTTTCCCATACTTGAAGCATAGGCTATGTTGGGTTCAATCATGTGTCTTCGTCGATACGAGTTTCACCTTAACGTTAATATATGCGCTACAATTTGGTGCATTTCTGTCACAATTCAATGTTAGCTACGCGCCTAACTATTTACTACATAACCCACGTTAAACCTGAACTCTACCTCAACCATGGGAGGGTAAAACAGGAGATAAGGTGAATGCAGAGTCGAACACACTCGTTTTTTTTTTTTTTTCTGTTTGTAAGTTAGTGTGACGTTAGCTGGTTTATGCCTAATGTGGCATTTTTACGACATACCCGGGGTATATTTACGTAATCTATCGGTTACATCAGAAACAACAGAAGTTAATGTTGAATGATCAATGTGCACTTCTCATCTATCCTTTCATGTTAACGTTTAGAGCTTTATTTATTTCTCTTTTGAGATTTTGCTGAGAGTGTGCCAACGGAGGGACTGTTGTTGTTATTATCTAAATTAACTAATATTGGCCTGGCCCTTCATGTGTATATCAGAAAAAAATATTACTTTAAACGTTCTGTAACTAGACATTTCTGTCTTTTCAAACATAGTTCCAAAATGCCACATGCTACCCAGTTTATTGAATACAGTATGCAAAAATTGTCAAGTAAAATCTATGATGCAGTCGACCATACATTTGAAATGTCCTAACAAAAGGAATAGTCTATAATTAAAGTCATGATGGAATAGGTTTGCATGGTTTTATTCAGGGAATATGGTTATTAATATAAGTAAAACACTTGATATTTAGTAACAACATGTAGTGGTATTTTCTTTGGCCCAGTTTTTAAAGTCATTCTTTGAAATTAGGAGAATACTGCTTGTGTTATGTGTTTTTCTGTTTTCTGGCCTTAGCATACACATTAGGGTAAATAAGTTGCAGTTTTGCAGATTAACTTTTAGACACTTTTTTTTTTTTCACAGTGAAAATGTTCCTTTTCTTCATACAAAAAAGAAATGCATCACAATATAAAGCTGGCGGCTGGCCCCTTGCTCTTCTGGTGTGAACCTCACCTTTTTTACATGGTAAGTCGTTTTTCTTAACACTCACATACAGTAATGTACAACTAACTATCCTTGATTACTGAACTTTCCTTTTCTTTCTCTTTCAGGGACATGTATGTGGCAGTGTGTTGCAAAGGAGAGTTGTAGGTACAAGTTACTTAAGCATTATAAACTATACCATTGTTTTGTAAGCGGCAATCATTATGTTTGTGTATATTTAAATTTAAGTTTGAGTTAATCTTGTCCCCACCCCACAGGATGACACTGCATACCCGAAGAGCCTGTGTCATCAAGTCTCTGTGCACCTACTTGAAAGAAGACCCTGAAAAACTAGTGAAGGCATATATGGTGAGTTGATAAGAAAATACAGCTTCAAAAGCCCATGCTTTTGTTTTATTGCAGTGCATTATATTCTAAGATGGTTCTAATGTTTTAGCCACCTCATTCATTTAAATATGGTGGCCAAATAAATTATAAAAATCTTATAATATAATGCACTGCAATGACAGCCCAGCACCCACTGTGACCTCAATAATAAACATAGTAGAATTATCACCTTTCTGACAGTTTCAACTTAAAACCTGAGAAATTATAACCTTGTAAATGTAGAATACATTTTCCTGTATCGGACTGACGTTTACTTAAAGGTATAGCGGAGGATCTTTCCGAATTTTAGATAAGAACCGCCCTCTCCACTTTTTGAAAAAATGCACATGCGCAACACTCTACCTGCTCCCGAGAGGGAACGCCTATTAAACGTGTGCGAGGTTCTCCTCGTGCACGCTCTGTTTACAAGTTGCTGTCGGCATCGCTCATACAAGATTACTTTCCAAAAGAAGATTTGCACTTTTTCTCCATATAGCATGCCAAACTTTACCTGTCGAGTAGAAACTTCGCGACTGAGGCATCAGTGGGAAGCCCAACCTGTGTTTTCAGCGCACGCCATCGTGTGAAACAATCTCCCAAAAACACTCGGTGACCCGGTGAAACGGCGAGCTTCAATGAATGGCTTAGCTCTAGCTCACCACACATAAACACCTGAAAGTGCGCATGCGCAGAAAACGAAAACTAAGGGACGAGCACGTACGACGGCCTTACGTAAACATATCACCAGAATGATTGACACTTAGGTGGACCAATAGTTTACACTACCCACCCGGAAAAAGAAAATCCTCCGCTATACCTTTAACATGTGTACCTAATAAAGCGGCCAGTGAGTGTATAATGTGCAATTCTTGTGATCTATATTTGAGCTAATTTTTGTTTGTGATCTTTCATATATTTCGTCCCACAGGATTCAGACATTGAGTCACAAAGTACCTTGGAGCAAACTGTGGGGGAGTGCTGTCTGACAATTACCCAGCAGACATTGGTGTCATAATTGAAGATGTGGAAGTCCTCAGTGAAATGAGTAGCATTGCACAGGCTTGTGCTCTGTTATTTGGACTGATATACTGTTTGAACTTGAGCTCAAATAAAATAAAATATTTTTTTTAAATTGTTTGCATGTTTTCTGTACTTTTTTTTTTTTATAGATTACTGAAGTTTTGGTAATGTCATGCTTAAGGCTGATTTATACTTCTGCGTCGGACCTACGCCGGAGTCTCTACGCTATAGACTACGCGTTGGTTTTCATTTATACTTCTGCGTCGTTGTCCACGTTGACGCACAATTACACATGCAGAGGGAGCATGTGAAACCCCAGGGAGTGATCCTAGCAGACCAATCACAGCGCTTGCATCCGCGTAGAGTTGACGCGTTGTTACATTTTTGGAGAGGTGCACGTCAGGGTACGCCGAAGGGTACGCGCGCTACACACAGCCTAAGACGTAGCTACGGCGTGAGTTCGACACAGAAGTATAAATTGGGCTTTAGTGCCGTCATCTAAAACAAATCTAATTGAAACAAAAAGATAGATATTCATTAAACTACCAAAACCATACATGAACAAGACATTAACTAGTTGATGTAACAAGGCAGAATTGTGTTGAATGGAAGTGCTTTGAGTGAATGAGAATAAATTTGATTAGTCTAACACAATACAAACATTTTGATTCAATTAGTTGTAGAGAAGTTGCATTGACATATTAAAATCATGTTTAACCTACAAATCAATATTGTGTTCAAATAAAATATTCAAAGCTTTCCAAGTTTACTTGATTTGATTAGATGCATAATGGGTGCTACGATTAAATCATGTTCATTCAACAATTTATTTTTTTGAGTGTACATTATAAGTTTCCTGTAATCCTAAGTCTGCAGTTTAATAATGAATTTGTTATAGGCCACTGTTCTTGCTCTATCCAGCTCAGTCATTTGGCTAACAATACGGTATTTGGCTCTATAAGATTTATTTGTGGATGTAGCCATTTTTGGCTTTCCGGAGCTGTCCAGTCAGCACCATCAAATGTTCCCACTGACATCAGCACCATAGACAGCTCCAAAAAAAGGCCTGTAGGACACCACTTAAAGAAACAGTTCAGACGAGTTGATTCAGATAAACAATTCTGTCATTATTTACTCACCCTAATGTCATTCCAAACCTGCTATTATTTTGTTCTGTGGATTTTCACAGATCTTTTCCATACAACAGCAGTTCGTGGGGGGCACAGGATGTCAAACTACAAAAAGGCTCTATAAAAGTAGTCCATACAACCTGTGCTTAATGTTCCAAGTCTTCTGCAGCCATACAATAATGTTGTGAGACGAATAGAAAGAATTTAAGCGATAATTCAATGATAGACATCCAACCTGTGCATGTTTTATTTGAGTATCTCCCTTTTCCTAACATCAAATTACAGTTTTTTGCAATCAGAAAGCACTGATCAGTCTCACAGCAAGACCTTTCTCTTTCTAGTCAATGATATGTTTTAAACACTTTAGTTTAAATTGCAATTCAGTTAAATTCAATACTAACAATAAACAATTTTTTACAGCATTTATTTATCTAGGTTCTAATGTTAATTTCTTAATATATTGTTCACTGTTAATCATTGTTTTTTTTTGTTTTTTTTCGGTAACACTTTAGAATACTGTTCCTTCATTAATGAATAACTACACAGGAACAAATGAGTAATGCACTATTAACATTGTAGTAACTACTATTAACTAACAAGAAACTCTGATTAACGAATTAGTAAGTCTAGTTCAGTCGAATGTGGTAGTTCACTATTAGCTAATCAGTAACTACTATTTTTCATACCTCACTGAAGACTACTAAGAACTACTATATACAGGTTCATAATTAATATTAATAATGCATAATATATAATAAGGTAATGGTAACTCATTAGTAATTAATCAAGTGTTACTACATCCTTCTAAAGGAACTACTAATAATTTGGATCAGTATTCTAAAGTGAAAAAAATTATAACTACCTAATATTGACTGAAGTCTTTGTAAGTTTTAAGGTTTTTGTAAGCTTATAATGACTCAAGTGTTACTACATCTTTCTAAAGGAACTACTAATTATTTGGATCAGTATTCTAAAGTGAAGATCATGGGAACACACTAGTAATGACTAAAGTGTGACCAAAACCATTGGAAGGAATTACTATTCAAAAGCTTACAAAAATCTCAAAAGCTTACAATGACTTCAGTCAATATTAGGTAGTTATCATGTTTTTCACTTTAGAATACTGATCCAAATAATTAGTAGTTCCTTTAGAATGATGTAGTAATACTTGAGGTTACCATTACCTTTTATTATAAATTATGCATTATTCATGTTAATTATGAACCTGTAGATAGTAGTTATCTGGGAGGTATGAAAAAAATAGTAGTTATTGATTAGCTAATAATGAACTACTACATTCATCTGAGCGCTATTACTTACTAATTTGTTAATCAGAGTTTCTTGTTAGTTAATAGTAGTTACTAGAATGTTAATAATGCGTTACTCGTTTGTTCCTGTGTAATTATTCATTAATGAAGGAACAGTATTCTAAAGTGTTACCGTTTTTTCTTATAATAATTTAACTGATGTTAATGTATACAACTTGAAATGGCGGGGAAAAAAATAGTTTTTGTGTTGATAAATATTTGTAAATTCATTAAAAGATTAATTATTTCATGTTATATATTGCATTAAGTAATGTTAACAAATTCAACATTATTGTAAAGTGTTACCTGTTTGTCTTTATAAACCAGTGATGGACTACAGAGATTAAAGTTGCTGGCACTGATTCATTGACGCACTTTTGTTGTTTATTCTATTGACAGAGGTCACGATGCTGATGAAGCTGCAGGATGTAAAACTCAACAAAAGTAGAACGCTGATATCCTATGTACAAAAAATAACAAAATGGTATTAATTGCTGATGCATTTATGAAATTGACACACTGATATTGGGAGCTAGGATGTCTTTTAAGGAAGTCAGTTCACAAACATTAACATCAAGCCAAGATGGAGCTCTGCCAAAGACAACACACACAGTCTCTCTCTCACACACACAAACATGGGCGATGCCAAGTATGCTGCCAGTCTTGCCCCACAAACCCAAACATTCATATTTGTCATCAAACCCCTCAACTGCACACACATATCTGTCCCACCCAACACAACGCCAGCTCTGGCTGCCTGAGGTGCCCGCTGGTTCTGCATGATTGATGATGCCGATTGAGAGGCAGATCATTTGGGTGCCCCTCGCTACCAAGGACGTAAATCACATCAGCCCACTCTAATGATTTCTCACAGACCCATTTGGCAGAATCCACAATAACCTATTGAGCCTTGCATGGGGACAAAAAAAACATCAATACAGTCAAATAATGATTTTATTTAAGCACTTTATCAAGGATTGACAAGCATTTTTCCAAGGTTGCATGGGGTAGAGAAGCTTCTGGACACAGTCAAGGTGGCTTGATATGTTAAAAATGTAAGAGTCACTGCAAGAGTATAGACTAAAAAACATGTCTGTTTCGGCCAGGTGGAATTAGTTGTTTTAACGAGTAAAGATGTCTGTGGCGTACTACAGTGATAAATGACGACCGGCAGAGCGGATTTGGACACTTGGTGCCCTGAGGGGCGACCCATTTCAACTTTTCATTAAAACGTCCAGCCAAGGCCAAGCCATGATTTGCTCCTAATTGATGAGGCCATTATGATCTAATTAACCACACATTTTCAAAGCCACTCTTATTTTGGCTTCTTCACGGCAGTGGAAAGCTCATTGGCACCAGAAATTCAGATATAATTTCCAAATGACAAAGGATGAAAATCACACTATAGGGCAAATTTACATCAAACATCATTTCACATTCATTTTAGCTCCTTAATTTTTGTATTAATATATAAAGTAACATATAGTTGATAAACAACTGATGTCACTTAAGAAACAAGTCTTATGGCTCTGTTTATTCTGCTTATGTCAGGCAATGTGTCCTGATAAGCCAATTCAGACCAGATTTGTATTGTCTCGCCTAACAATTGCCTCTTATGTAAAGTTCTTTAAATTTAAAAGTTCAGGGATTTGATTCACAGATTTTTCTGTTCACTCTAATTCAGCTGCAAAGTCTATACCAGGAGTTTAGTAATTGTGATTGAAATGTAAATATTTGTGAATGTGAAACTGACCACCAAAAACACAAATCACAGTGATCAAGATTTAGAGTTTGTATAAACCATTTTAAGGCCAATTCTTCCAACAAGAGTGTATTTAATTCAAATTAGCTTTTGGTTTTAGTCTAAGAATCATTCATGTTACTGTTTAGCCCTAAAATATTTTTTAAAAGAATTCAAATGTCCAACCTGGTCTTTGAATTTTAAATTATGAGTCCCTTCCAATGAAAGATCCTACTGGAAAGAATGAAATTCAGAAAAAAAATGGACTAAAAAAGACATTTTTGGTTTAAGCAGAAGTATTTCATTTACACTACTGTTCAACATTTTGGGGTTTGAAAGAATTTTTTTTTTAAAGAAATTAATACATTTATTCAGCTAAGATGCATTAAATTGATCAAAAGTGACAATAAAGACATTTAGAATTTAGAAGAACCTTTATATTAGAATGATTTCTAAAGGATCAGGTGACACTTATGAGTGATGACTGCTGAAAATTGAAATTCAGCTTTGCCATCGATAAATTACATTTGAAAATATATAAAAATAGAAAGCACTCATTTTAAATTGTAATCATATTTCACAATATTACTGTTCTACTGTAATAAATGAAGCCTTGGAGAGCATAAGAGACTTCAAAAACATTAAATAATCCTACCAATTAACCCCAGACTTTTGAACAATATAATTCTTAATAGATTCTTGGAAGATTGTTATCTTTTATGATTGGTGTCATATTGTGATTGAAATGTAATCACTATCCTGTAGTATTAACTCTGGATTGCTTAAAGGAATAATTCACTCAAAAATCAAAATTCATTTATCGGTTTTTCAGCCTCATATCTTTTGAACCCCTTTCTGGAGTTTTACAGCCCTTGGTTCCCAACTGCAGCATTAACACTCTTCAAAACATCTTCTTTTGTGTTACTTGGATGAAAGAAAGTTCTACAAAATGAGGTCATCTGTAAACCACATATTTGCTGTAAAAGGAGTTCCACCTTGAATTCAATGTAAATTATTTTGCTTAAAAGTGCCAGCCAAATGCATGAATGTAAATGTAAACAAACAGCTCTAAATAATGGTTTGATAACACAACATTCTCTTTCACAACGGTCTTATACAGTGAGGGGCACCCTTGCATGAAAGTCAGTTCAGTGAAAGTGTATGTGCATCTCCTTATTAGTAACACAAAGCTGGATAGGGAGATGTAAGGCTCTGTTCAAATAAGCTTGCTGTCCCCAGGCCAGGTTTTATGTGTGAGAAGGCCGGGAAAGAATAAGAAGGAATGGCTGAATGGTTGGATGAAACTTTCTTTTAATTTGAAAGTCTTGAGGGAATTGTGCATATAAAATTACAGCTCATTCGAGTGGATCTCGGGAACGCCACTAAAGAGGAAACAGAACAATGAAACGGAGAGAAATAAGATGATCTTGGGTGTTATCTTTTCCTCCTGCTATCATATTCTACACACAGTCTATCATGCAGGAAATGATAAATGTAAGTAATGCCACTGTAATCCATTACTAAGAACTGAGAGTTAGCATGAATAGGGCTGTGAAGTTGTGAGGGAGGGGATGGGGGTCTATCATCAAACTCAATTATCATCTTATTACAGGCTCTAAGTGGCCTCATATTAGGGTCATTGCCCTTAATTTCAGGGGGAAAATAATTGGTAACCCCCGTAATAGCAATACACAGACACCATTTAGCAAACCCTGAGGGGATCCTGTGGGATAATCAATGGGAAGTCTGGTATAACGCATTACAACCGTCATCTGATAAGTGTCCGTCTTTGTTTTTCTACGGTGCTAATCAAACTTAACGGAGACCTAAAGTGATGATTATGTAAATATAGTGCAAAGAAGGCGTTATTTAAAGAGATATTCCAACTGAAAATGAAAGTTTGCCCATTTACTCACCCTGATGTCATTCCAAATATAAGATATGTTGAGGAAAGTTTTTGTCCATATAATGAAAGTCAATGGGGTCAAAAACAACAATGGACCCCATTGACTTGTTTGTGTTCCTCAGAAGAAAGTATAGAGGCTTGGAATGACATGAAGGTGAGTAAATTATGAATTTTCATTTTTCATCCCTTGAAGTTTGCAAAATCATAACTTAATAAACTTCATCTTAAAGTGTGCAATTAAGTTTAATGATTTGCTTCGAAAGATCAGATTTGTTTGTGGCGTTTTTACTTTTTAGCCTGTTTAGATTTTTTGAGCAACTTCAGATATATGTCTTGGAATCCAGACCCCAATGTGGTGCCCTCGACCGTCGCATTTAATTTAGAAGCAAATTCTATCCTCATGAGCCAAGCAGAGTGAAAAGCTTCTGAGAGACATATATGGGGAAATAATCTCTCTAAAGTGATATTGATATCAGATTTGACCAAACACACATTCACAGCCCTATTTTTCATTCCCCCGAAATATGCGGCTGAAGTCTCAGGAGGGACCAGTCAGAGATGAAATAATCCGTCTGTATTGTAAAAGTAGTTTTCTTATTCAAAGAGCAACCCCTCCGGTCCTCTGTTTTGTAGATTGAGAGTGACACTGCCCATAGGGCTCCACACACTGAATGCTTTTAGAGACGCCCTCTAAGTGAGTTAGCCGATTCTGTGGACACCACAGATTCAATAAAACACTTGCCTGTCTGTTCTGTTTTTTCGTCCACATACTCTCACTGCAGCCTTTTCTTCTCACCTCCACTCCTCTCTCTGTTCAATCACTGCTCTGCTAACTTAGTAAAAGTGGAAAAGTACAAACAGGTGATATTGGAAATTTCATATCATGTGCCTTTAAATGAATCAGACCCTTTAATGGGTTGACAAAAGAAGAATGTCTCTTTAATTCAGGGGCATCATGCATTTTTTGTATTATTATTATTATTATAATTTTTGAAGTGACTATGAAAGCTTGTTTCCATCTCAGAATAAAAATAATTAAAAGGCAATTGTAACTCACAAACGCATCCTTTTTTATATAAATGCAACTTTATTCCTTACAGTCTGACTTAATTTCTTACATTAAGCTGTAATTATTTGTTTTAGGTTTTACTCTGAGGTGGAAACAGGCTTCCATAGACAGCAGTTGCTGCTGCCCTAAGAAATGAACAAAAAAACAAAACAAAATTTTTTTTAACAGCCATTTATTATCATGCAACTTTAATTGCATTTAAATTCAAGTTGGTATGCCGTGGTTTGGGAGGCTGTCCCATAATTTAACATGGCAATTTTGAGTAAAAGTCACAGAAACAAATTCCACTGTTTGCATCATGGTAAATACACATTCTATCTATAAGCTTATTAGGTGTGGTTCATAATAGGAGTACATATGCAAATATTCATATGGCTCTCTCCTCTGAGCAGATTCTGAGTCTCGTATCAATATCCTAATTGGGTTTCCTCTAACCAACACTCTCTCCTTTATTTCCCAGGAGTGGAAGATGCTTGATGCCTGGGGCTACATGACACTACCGCGCAAATAAATAAAACACTCTTTGGGGAGCTTTTATAAGTCTGTAAATGCTTTTCTCTGGCTCACCGGTCCTCTCCATCCCATAGATTTCCTATGCCTTGGGAATAATATTTTGCCAAATTATCCTTAAAAACAAATACTATGAAATCATTACAATTAATCAGATGTCAGTAAATCTTGAAACATGGGTCAAAAACATGCGATTTATTCGTTTTCAAAAAACTATTAAATGAATCACTAGAAAGTTCCTAACAGATATTAAAGGGATAGTTCACCCAAAAATGAAAATTCTGTCATCATTTACTCACCCTCAAGTTGTTCCAAACCTGTATGAGTTTCTTTGTTCTGCTGAACACAAAGGAAGATATTTGGAAGAATGTTTGTAATCAACAGATCTCGGTCCCCATTGACTTCCATAGTAGGAAAAATATATACTATGGTAGTCAATGGGGACCGAGATCTGTTTGGTTACAAACATTCTTCCAAATATCTTCCTTTGTGTTCAGCAGAACAAAGAAACTCATAGGTTTGGAACAACTTGAGGGTGAGTAAACAATGATAGAATTTTCATTTTTGGGTGAACTATCCCTTTAAGCAGAGAGTCTACTAATACTCCAGCGACTGTTAGCTGACATGTAGTTGCAAAGTTACTTATAGTTAGTAGAATGTCACTAACTACAGCCTGTACAGACACAGATCTAATAAACCTGGGAAAACATAAACTGTACGATGATGGATGCAAGTTAGAATAGAAGAATAAAACATCATCAGTATGCGCTAGTGGTAAACAAATAGAGCAAGATGAATCACACTTTGGCAGTTGTGGTTTTTATGTGCATTGAAAAAAAGAGGAGGAAGCGAAAGAGGAGAACATGTACTATGGCTATGGAATAGAGGCCAATTTGGCATGCCAATTTTGCAAATGGAGCGCCATGTCGCGTTGATCAATACGCCATGTTGCAATTTTATTGGCTAGTCAGTAGACGTAGGTTGTAGCAGCAAACACACTAAGATGATCATGCTGAATTTCTGACACTTTCAGAAAATGATCGCAGGCTATCTTTGGTCGCAAGACCGTGACAACAGCCGTATTTGAACCCCTTTCACTGTACGACGTAGGACCACCGTTAAAGAGCCAAGACCACAGAAATCGCAACGATTGGTCATCTGGAACAGCCCAAAATCGTACAATGTGTACCAGGCATAAAGTGTACCATTAAAATAAAGTGTTATCAATGATAACAATAATAGAAAAAATACAAAATGAATTAGAAATAAATGTATAATAATTGGTTCATTATAATGTTTTCCCCTTTATGTAGCCTGTCCTGTCCCAAGTATAAAGAATCTGTGTTATACTTAGATGTTCAAAATGTTATACAATGTACAAAAGTTTGAACCTTTTTGTCTCTGAACAATAATGCTTGTAAAATACTGACTGTAGAATAACGAATGAAGAAGAAGAAGAATCTGCATTTGTTTTCCTTTACAATGGTTTCTACTAGTAAAGGATGAAAAAACTCAGATGCCACTAAAACATCCCTCAAAGGTGGTCATTTTGTTTGCATAAAGATGGACTGATTCCAAACCTCTTTTTGGACACCAGTGAAAAAAAGTAAATCTATCAAAACAAGCAAAATCATTCAGGTTTGAAACAAAATTGCATTTAAAATATATTCTAAGAAAAAGACTTTCATGAGTTGGAATTACAGGCAAACCAAAAAGCAATGCATCTTTCTCAGCCTACCACAACCAATTTGTCTTTTCAAAACAAGTCCTTAAACAGTGAGGAGAAGTCATAGTGCGCTCTTCTATCCTGTGCTGTTTCCCCCCCAGGAGACGAAGCTGGTCAGAAGTCAAAATCATTTCAATTCATCTCGTCTCTGTTTCCACGGCAGCGCCGCAAAACAACTCGCTCTTCCTCCAGTGCCATAGTGGGGAAACTTTTCTGCTCTCTGAGGGAGATGCTAAACTATTTTAAAAGGCAATTACGACAGTTTTGGGGGCCCCGCTGAGGAGGGGAGCGGGAATAAAGAGAGAAAGAGAGTGGACTGAAAAACAGGAAAAAGTGAAAATATGTTAATGGAAGTCAGGCACTTTTGTGGAGCAGGGGTGGTGTGTGAGTGTGTATGGGTGATCTAATGTGGTGACCTGACCTGTGGGGTGCGTGTTTTTGGCGATAAAGGCTGGAGATGAGGTGAAGGGTGCAGTGACAGTTCAGTGGTTGTAATTATTTTCAGGTTAGGTCACTCTCCCTGAGAACGCAGAGGTGATGGAGCCTGGAGAGGAAGGGAGGGAAGGGTTAGGAGGTTACAGTGTGGTTAGCAGAACAGTTCTTCTTCACCCTTTTCTCTCTCTCTTAAACACAGACACAGCCCTGTCCCAGCCCCTGCTCAGAGACAGGACAGTAAGCTTCATAAATGCTTCACATTACAATACCATATAGAATAAATTGCAGTTACGAGTGATACTTGGATGAAACATTACAATTAGGTTTTATTTGTTAACATTAGTTAATGTAATAGCTAACATTAAATCATTTGTTAATTTTTGTATATTGTGTATATTATAGCTCACTTAGCACTGTTGCCTCACAGCAAGAAGTTCCACGGGTCGGAAATGATATGAATATCATTTTATATATGAATATAATTAACATTTCAAACTGAATTATATATTCAGAATAAATTGTATATATGTATATACCTAATATGTAACACAAATAATTAAAATTCTATAATTCATAAATGTATGTATTAAAAAAAATAAATGATCTAATATATTAAAAATCTTGTTATGATGAAAATTGTTAAAAGATGTTTTAAAAAAACATTATTTAACCATTATTGTATGGTTTTTAATTTATTTGTAATTTTTTATAGAAAGATTAAAAATACCGGAGAAATACGGGAAAATATTTAAACGGGATGATTGCGGGATAGCAAGGTAAAATACGGGAGAATCCTGGGAAAACCGGGAGGGTTGACAGGTATGAAGAAGACACATATTTGTAATAAAGGAAGTGTAGAAAGTTCTTTATTCAAATTTGGCACATGAAGAAGCATCATGCCACATTTGACATCAATGAACAGTTTGAATATGTGTCAATTTGTTTTTATTGCATAGAAAAGAGCAGCTTGAATATCTGTGGCCCTGTTTACACCTGGTATTTAGATGCGTTTTTGTCGATCGGATCACAAGTGGACGAGGCAGACTCATCCTTGTTTACACCTGGAATTTTAATCCATCTCACTTTCAACCACTTATGTTCTGATTTCTTTATGGGCGGAATTTCAAATCTTTCGATCGATTGGACGAAATGAAACGTGACCGGAGACGACGGAAAATATACAGAAAGCATCAGCTTTCGTTTCTGCTCTGATAGCCGCAAGACCACGCTTAATGTGTGCGTGTTAAAAATCAGGAATGGTGAGAGAACATTGTGCTTGGTACGTTTTTCATCTTCAAACCAAACTTGGGTCTTCAACCAACAAAGTTTAAATCCCGTCTGGCTAGTGCACTTCCCATAATGTTTACGCATTAATTTAGTAGGTGGAGAGTAGGCGGTCTTTTGTGGCTTTTCGAACACATTGTACCACATAAACGTTCACACTACAAAGCAATCCGTTCTATTGCGTTTTCGACTGCCTCTGGAAATGGTCGAAAGTGGACAAGCTCAAAATGTTTTAGACCCCGTTTACACCTGTATTTAGTGTCGTCCACTTGTGACAAAATTTTAACTAATAAAAAGATTCCAATACCACGTCTCTCATGACTGCACAAACTTGTCAAACCCCCACCGTACAGTTATTAGACACCATTTCAGCTTGTGAATGTGTAGAAAGGTTTTTTCATTTTCATTTACAAGATGAGCCTAGGCCATCGGCACAACAGCCCCCCCCCCATCTGTCCGACCCCCCCACCCCCCAACACCCCACTGTGGTCCTTTTCTTTCTCTCCTTCCAAAAACACCCCACTCTTTATCAGTGCAATTACCACACAAACAGATCCATCACAGCCTGAACTGTCCTCTCAAATCGCCACTCTTTCCACGGGCAAGCTAATTAATCCTAAAGAGAGAAAACTGATGCTGGAATAAAGAAACAGAGAGAATGGACCTATCATGTCCTTCTGTATGCGTTTGCAATTGTGACCGTGTTTATCCTTTTCTCCTTTGCTTTCTTTTTTTGTTGTCCCATTCTTTCTCTCTTTATCAGCGAAGAGAAAGCCTTCAAAGGAACGATTGTGCGGGCGGCGGGCTGAAGTGGCCTGTTGGTAGCGGCAACAGTGAAGGCGGACAACACAACATAACAAACATGGTTGCATCTAATCAGGGGCCTCGGTTAATGTAAACAATGTCATTTTTTGGCCTTAATGAGCCAATTTTCCCCGGACACGAGAGGCTAACAATTGGGGCAGCGCCTTTGATGTTCTTCATTTGAAGGTTTGTTTGTGATTGCCGGCACTTTTGTTGGAAGCCCCGTGCCGGGTTTCTTTCATCTCGCTGAAAAGCGAGAGTCACGGCTCACTTGGACGCAAAACAAGGAGAAGTGTGAGAGAGAACGAGAGACATAGAGAGAGTGAAAGAAAGATGACATATTCCCTATTTACCTTAAACAATCCCTCATCAGCTGATCTTCCCCAAAACCTCCTCCTCTTTTTCACCTTCGTCTTCTTCTTCAGAAAGCACACACACAGACACATCAAGGCATAAAACAAGCACATTGGTTTGGTGTCTATAACTATCAAATGGCTGGCTCATTAAAAGGCACCCCGGTGAGGGTGCATGTGTGTGCGTGTGTTTGTCGTTGACGGGGCTTAATTAACATGAGCCTGACAAAAGGTGACGCAGACCAAAGAGGCAGCCGGTGAGCCAGGTGTGTGTGTGCGCGGTGCCTTTCAACTTCATACTGTGCAGACATCCCACGCTGACCAATATCAGCCATGTTACGGAGCGAGAGAGAGAGAGAGAGAGAGAGAGAGAGAGAGAGAGAGAAATGGATCAAGATCAAGATAATTAAGCATCTACTTCCTACTTTCCATAGATATTCGAATTAATCTATTTATAATGTGTCAACTCCCATGTGTTAGGAAAAAGGTTTAATTCTACATTTAGGAGCGCATAAAATGTACACAAGAGAGTTGGAAATTCAAAGAGAACAATGGGGTAAACTTTTTTCCTCTATGCGCATTTCTCCCCGGGTCTAGCGCACGTGTCACTGAGATAAACTGCAAATTAAGGGGAAAAACTGCATTAAAATAAATAACTTTGTTTAAAGGACAAAAGCATTGTAGATAAAAATCACAACTAATATGTCCAGGCTTTTATCTATCAGTCAAGCAAACTCACACACACACACACATGGGCTCTGTGAGTCAGGGGCCTCTGGGGCCTTGTCACCGCACCTGCTGGGCCCTGCGGAAGCCAGCTGTCAGCTCACATGTGCACCGGACTCTATGTAAGTGTGTGTGTGTTTCTCTAGAGGTGAGGGGTGACGATGTCCAGGGGAGAGAGGGACGAAAAGATAGAAAAAGCAAAAATGCAAATAAGAGAAGATTCGCTTGAAAGTTAGGCTACATGACTCAGTTGTAGAAGGAGAAGAAGCGAGCAGAGGCAGAAACTGCTTTTGTTGTAAACAAAACACATACAACTACATGGTAACAGTTCCTGTTTGAAAGAACTAATGCTAAGGAATTATATGAAGTCGGGACGGACGGACAGTTCGATAGATAGATAGATAGATAGATAGATAGATAGATAGATAGATAGATAGATAGATAGATAGATAGATAGATAGATAGATAGATAGATAGATAGATAGATAGATAGATAGATAGATAGATAGATAGATAGATAGATAGATAGATAGATAGATACAAATATTTGATAGATAGATAGATAGATAGATAGATAGATAGATAGATAGATAGATAGATAGATAGATAGATAGATAGATAGATAGATAGATAGATAGATAGATAGATAGATAGATAAAAATATTTGATAGATCAATCGATAGATAGATCAATCGATAGATAGATAGATAGATAGATAGATAGATAGATAGATAGATAGATAGATAGATAGATAGATAGATAGATAGATAGATAGATAGATAGATAGATAGACCTAACTATCTTAAAGTAAATTGATCAGAGCAAAGGCCTGTTCACACACAAAGACAATAACTCTAACGATAACTATAATAAAGTTTTAATAATCATTCTAATTCTACGATAATTGAGAAGTCCACACTAAAACTAGAACTACAACAACACAGAAGAACAATATCCCGGAATCATTCTCAAAACGATTTCTTCCAGCTGATGAACGATAAAAAAAATGACAGCCAATTAAAGTTTAAAAAGCTTGTGCATTTAAAGCAGCAGACGGCATAACTGCACGCTTATAATAAACAGAAGGTTACACTTTATTTTAAGGTCTCCTTGTTATGGTGTAATTATACATTTAAAGGGATAGTTCACCCAAAAAATTAAAAGTCTGTCATCATTTACTCATCTTAAGCTGTTCCAAACCTGAATGAATGTCTTTCTTCTGCTGACCACAAAAGAAAGATATTTTAAAGAATATCAGTAACCAAACAGTTGATGGACCCCATAGTATTTTTTTTTTTCATACTACGGAAGTTAATAGGGTCCATCAACTGTTTGGTTACCCATATTCTTCTAAATATATTCTTTTGTGTTCAGCAGTAGAAAGGAACTCATAGGTTTGGAACAACTTGAGGGTGAGTAAATGAATTTTCATGTTTGGGTGAACTAACCCTTTCTTAGTAGTATTAATTAACTACAAGTACTTATTATTGGGTTAGGGTTGGGTTTAGGGTTAGTTGCATGTAATTATGCTTAATTTGGTTATTATTACTATAATAACATGTAACATGTGAAATAAAGTGTTTCACCTCTAGAGATGGGGAATGGGTGAACACCCTCATCTACACGAGACAGACGGGTCTCAGGGACTCTCAGCACACCTCAGGTCTTCTCACCCTGAACCATTTCAGTCCATTACAGAACACAGCAGCAGTCACTTCTGATTGAGATCTCCCAGGGTCTATCTGACAGCTGAGCAGAGTTTAATGTTACTAAGGAGGATCACAACACATCATCATCTACACTAATAAGGCAGACAAAGTGAGCCTGAGCCAAAGCTTGCCAAACATTTGTGTATGCTATGCATTTTTATGCTTAAACACAAATAGCTTAGCAAAATGGTTTCACCAAACTCTATTGAAACTGCAGAGTGCTGTTTACGTGGCGTGCAAGGTTTTCCATACAGGCTTTCTCACTTTTGAGATTCCATGATAGTTTGGATGCTGTCATAGAAGGCAGCTGCCATATGTAGACAGCAAGGTAGCTCACTGGGTTTTGGAACAGAGGTATTAAAATCAATGATTTCCCAGTTTCTACTGATAAAATACTACTTTCATGCCTAAAGGCCCGTTCACATCAAGAACGATAACTATAACAATATAGTTATCGTTGTAGTCCACAACCCAACTATAACGATAACGGCACAGAGAAACGATATCGTTGGAATCAATTTCAGAACGATTTTTTTCCCTGCTGATGAACGATAAAACAATGACAGCCAATCAGAATCCAGCCTGCTTGATAGAGCTTGAGCGTTTAAAACGGCAGACGACAAAACTGCAGCACGTGCCTAAAATAAACAGAGCGATATCGTGTGCTGGTCTGGACGCTAATATAGTTAACGTTATAGTTATCGTTCTTGGTGTGAATGCCCCTTTAAGAAATATGATCTGGTGAAGTGTTAAAATAGTACAAAAGTGTAAACATTTCAGTCCATTTTTCGCCATTGTATTTCTTTATAGAAAACAGGGAAAAATGGAGATAATCATAGAATGGACAGGTGTTCTCTACATCTGACAGCAGAATACAACAGATGTGTAACCTGCTGTGGAAGAGAGCGAGAGGAAGATAGAAAGAGACACAACAAAGGCAGAGGGGGGGAAAATTGCCCGTTTTGGAAAAATCAATAATGTTCACTGATATGAATCATTTCCCAGCAGGACTATCTCTGCTTTGCAATCCGGTTTTCTTCCCCTGAGGTCAAGTGTGTGTGTGTGTGTGTGTGTGTGTGTGTGTGTGTGCGTGTGTGTGTGTGTGTGTGTGTGTGTGTATGTGTGTGTGTGTGTGTGTGTGTGTGTGTGTGTGTGTGTGTGTGTGTAAGCCTTAGAGACCTCTTTCTAGGCTGGAGTTGTGCTGGAATGTATTAGAGCAGCCCATGTCAAAGCAGGCTAAAGCACGCATGGCACTGGATAAATTCCACTGGGCTATTCTCTCCACACGCCGGACCTCTGCAGAACACACCACGGATACCTGTACGCCCCCGCCAGGTGCAACAGGTCAGAGTTCGTCTGGCTGTTTTTCTGTTATCTGAATTGATGTGCATATATGAACTGCTGCATGGTGATGTCAGAACAGATAGTGCTCCACTCAAACTGACATTCCGCAGAACATCGAAGAACATTATTTTCACAGTTATTCCTAATGGTGACCTAATCAAATTGTGAACGTGTTGAAAATAGAAAACAAGACTTTTTTTCTATTTTTCTGCTATTTTTAATACTAGTTAAACAATTAGTTCCAGTTCTCAAATTTGATTCTAAAGACTTTCATCCATAATTGTTTTGAAAAAAGAAAAGAAAAACCCCCCCTGCTATTATTAGATATAACTGAAATACTTAATTAACTGACATTTGCTCTATGTACACTGCTTGTGATTAGCCACTAAGGAAATGCTAAATGCTGGGGAAGAAAAGTTAAATCTGACAGAATTCACAAAATATTAATATATAGATTCATCATAAGGAACAGTTTTGTCATATAATTATAAAATAATTGATTGAAAAAAAAAATTCAAGAACAATGAAAACTTTGAATGTAAAGTAAAATGTTAAAAATCATATTAAAAAAAAGAAATGTAAGATTTTCAATAAAATATATTTTTATTTTTATATAGGCCTATATAGTATTATTATTATTTTTTTTTTTTTATTATTATTTTTTTTGCACTGTTTTATTTGTATGCAAATGCTATCACATCAATGTGACAATGACATTTGCTCAATGTAAATTGATGATTTTAATCAAAACAAACTTCTCTTAAACAGTGTTGGGTGAAATGCATTACTAAGAGATTATTTACTGTAATTTAATTACTTTTCCCTTGAAAAAAGTAAGGGATTGCTTTTACATTTTCTGTAATTTAATTAGTTACTTCTGATGTAATTGCATTAAATGCTGTATAGACTATATAACAATTAAATATAACACAATAGTGGATTTAACATTAAAATGTAATGTCTAATATTAAAATGTAGGTTTTTAATGTAACCTTCTCCCTTTCAATACTTTGGTCAATTCAGGAATAATTTATGTAATTTTAAATTACTTATTTAGAATAAAAAAAAAAACAGTTTCATGTCTTTGTATTGTTCAACTGCTCAATGTTGATATGGGATTTAGAAAGTAATTAGTAATAAGTAATGCAACGCTTTTTAGAGAGAGTAATTATTACAGCAATCTAATTACACTGTTAAATATGTAATTAATAGCTAGTTATTAATTACTTTTTTAGAGTAACTTCCCCAACACTGGTCTTAAAAGGTATAATGCAATACAACAACATGAACACAGAATATGGGAATATTTAGTCTCTGAAGGCCAGCTAATGGCATGCAGAAGAAAGAAAGAAAGAAAGAAAGAAAGAAAGAAAGAAAGAAAGAAAGAAAGAAAGAAAGAAAGAAAGAAAGAAAGAAAGAAAGAAAGAAAATTATATCTGAGCGACATCCTATTCACATGAATATGAAACAATATTAATGTCTGTAATGCAAGCTTGTTTAAATCTTTCTCGCTTTGTACAATTACTGAGATTAGCGATAAGATGAAGGCTAAATAATTGCACAATAATAGCTAATAATGAGACCGAATGAGGAGAGCTCTGAGAGACAAATCAGTCAAAAGAGGGGACGCAGCATCAGACAGCTGGCTAATTTTCACTGACCCTTCCCTTTCACACAAACTCTTCTATTTCTGTTTTCTTCGCTTCTTTCTTCTCTCGCTCTTAGCCCCCTCCCCAGAGAAAGCACAACTGCTTTGCATAACGGCTGCGTCGTGTTGTGGACCGGGAGGAGGTGGGTCGAGTCAGGCTGGCACTGAGGTAAGCTTTCTCGTTTCCCATCCTGACCAAACACATCACCACAAGCCTCCCAAACCTACCCTCCTCCTCCTCCTCCTCTTCTTCCTCCTCCTCCTCCTTCTCGCTCCCCTCTCCACGTCACCCCTACACACTGGCTGTCCCCATCTCTCCAGGAGGCAGTTGTCAATCATCAGCGTCTCTCAGAATCCCGCTGGAGCTCATTGTGCCCGCGGTCGCCGGCGGAGGCAAGCGCTCGGAGGCAGCGGCAGGCCGCAGATGGAGAGTGCGCTGTCAATCATTGTCACTAATTATTAATTTCTGTCACTCAGCCCCGTGGCAACCACGCTCTCTGGCTCCCCCTCCCTCCTTCTCTCTCTTCCTCCCTCTCTCGCTGTGGCTTCTCTCTCCCAGGGTGAGTTGATTTGGTATGCCATCTCTGCGACGGAGGGTTCAACCTTTCATTATGTGTAACACACACACAGTACTCTCACCTAGGTCACTCCCCTTGACTCCCTGCTTGGTTTTAATTGTATTTTACCTTCTACCCCCTACTAAACCCTTTGCACCCTTTGACCTTCGTCCTATAGGCCCCCCACCCCCCTCCAACACATATCTTCCCAGTTCCACTTCCCTATACCTCCATCACTTCAACCGAGGAGAGGTGAGGTGGACAGTGTGTTTGTGCTATTAAGTAACACCTCACTTGATTAGGCCAGTGATCATGAGTTTCATTTGACATTTCATTTGATTTGAACTTTGCGGGGCAGATCTTGCCAATATTCGTTGTACATTGTTGAAATTTAACTTGTTTCTGTAATTGATGAATTTTACAGTATTAAGGTGCCCCTATTATGCTGTTTTAAAGTTTCCTAATGTTGTTTTGGAGTCTCCTACAACAGGTTTACATGCATCAAAGGTAAAAAAACTGTTTCATTTTCTCATAATATACATTTGCACATCAACACATTTTCAATGATTCTCAAACGACTCGTCAGATAAATCAATCTCTCTAAATCCCTCCTTTCCGCAAGCTACTCTGCTCTGATTGGCCATACTCTGCTCTGTTTTGATTGGTCTACTTTGTACATCGCACGTGTCGAAAACAAAAACGTCCATTGCTATAGAGCTGGTAAGTCCCGCCCCTTCCGTAAAACCCCGCTGGACCTCTAGGTTGAAAAATCGTCAATGCAAGTGAATGGGAGAAAATAATTATTTTCTGGTCCCGTTTGAATTGTGCCATGAATGTGAACATATGTTGTCTGTGAATTGTTTATATAATCTTTCATGTTACGAGTTTGACAGTATATGGTATGATTCTTCGGCTAGCACTTGTGGAAAAGACATAACGAGAAAGACTACATGTCGCCTATGTGACGTCACCCCATAAAGTTGACTTACCCGTGGTTTTCGCCAACCTCAACGATTTTGTCCTCTCCCTGAAAGAAGGCGGTGAAGTGCACCAAAGACACAGTCATGTTTAGCGGGATCCGTGAGCTAGTGTCCGTGTGCGAGTGGTGGTGACGTTTCAAACGCGTCGAAAGCAGCGAAGAGTTGTAGTCCACAAAGTGCTCTCACACAAAGTCTAACCGTATCAAACTTCTACCCGCTAAATTGTAGCATTCTTCACATGAAAGATTATATAAAAAATTCACAGACAACATATGTTCACATTCATGGCACAATTCAAACGGGACCAGAAAATAATTATTTTCTCCCATTCACTTGCATTGACGATTTTTCAACCTAGAGGTCCAGCGGGGTTAGCGAAGGGGGCGGGACTTACCAGCTCTATAACAACGTCAGCTCTGCTTGTCCCGAGGCTGAACAATGACATCGATTTTACCATATCAATCGACCGCGAGTGCGATGATGAAACATTGAAAGAACTAGTTCTTCAACCCGAACCTCCATCGCAAGGACGACTCGAGCAGGACGTTTCTCAGTGATACGCTACTCAGTTTGAGGTACATTATGAGATGTTGCAACTGTAATTCCTCACTATCAGCATTAACAAGTGCATGTCCATCAACAAACTGATTATTTTACTTGTACTTTTTTATTTACCGAGTATTTTTCTAATTTATTGCGGTGAACAAGTGGAAACTGTATCAAGCTCTAGTGTGAATGACTGATGTAACATAAACGTTGGTAAAACAAATGCTTGCTTAATCTTTCCTCAAAGTAGTGAGAACGACAGACAATCTGCATTAATAGACACAGTTTTAGGTAATAGTGGCCCACAACTAATTAGCAGAAGTATTTCAGTTAAGACAGTAATATTGTGAGTTAACCAGTTAGCAGGAGACTAACACAATATAAAACTCAAAACTAAGTATTTTGAACACCATCTTTTAAGAGCAAGCGGTTTGCGAATCCTGCATTGAACTCCGAGATTTGAGAAGCAGTTGTAAAATAAAGGGAACACAGCAAAAGTTTAGGATTATACTGCTGTGATATCGTGGTAAAGATGAATTTTAACCACTGATTCTTCACTTGCTTGTCCTTGGGCAGTGGAAAAAAACTGGCTTTACCTTCACATCGTAGAGCACCAGCGTCTTCTCTACATGATGCTGTCCAGTATCCACAGGAATCAGCTGCCGGTTTGAGCTTCAAGTCTTCCCTGGTGTCTGCGCGCGCAATAAGTGGGCGGGTAATATGCTAATGTTTGTCTTGACGTCATAACGAAACGGCTTTTGACTCGTTTGAAAAACAATTAATTTCATTGACTCAGAGTCGACTCTTACTTTTGAAAGACAATAACTTTATATATGGTGCACTTTCAGATTTAAAACTTTGCAGGATGCATTCACTTAGAGCTGTGTTACACTACATTCTTTTAAAAAACAGCTGAAGACACTTCTATTCAGTCAAGCTTTCAGTTGACTGAGCTATTATGTTTTATGTTTTGTATGATGTTTCTTAATTGTTAAATTTGTTAACTTGCTATATGTAAAGCACTTTGTGATTTTATCTGTGATAGGTGCTATATAAATAAAGTTTACTTACTTACTTACTTACATGAAAGGTAATTTTCAAAAATCCATAATAGTGGCACATAACACTTTATTTTCCTGTTTCATAATGTAAAGGGTGATCACGGTTAATAAACACTTATTTAATTATAATTATAAAATAAAAACTTCATTAACAGACCATACAATACTGCTAAATGATAAAATCCTCAAGACCTCAAACTTACTAAACTCTCTTGCATGTTCTTGTCTACATGAGGAATATCCAATGGCTAGTAGGGCTAGAAGTTTTAACTTGAACTTTCATTTTATTATTATCAACTATACTTCTACTAACTATAATAACTTTGCAACAACATGTCAACTAACTATCATAAAATTTAAACTACATGTCAACACTCTTATTAGAGTATTAATAGACTTAAGTTAGGGTTAGTAAAATAAGTTGAGATATATTTGAAAAGTCTGTTTAATAAACAAAAGTGCGAAAGTGTTCGCAGATATTAAGAAGACAGTCTATTATTAATACTCGAATGACTGGTATAGTTGACATGTAGCTGCAAAGTTAGTTAGTAGAAATGTCTAAAGTAAACTATTGAAATAAAGTGTTGCCTAATATTTTTGTACACTTTTCTAAACATGACAAGAGACAGAATATATATCTTCTCTTCTTAAAGGAATAGTTCACTTAAAAATGACAGTTCAAAATATCTTCTTTTGAGTTCAGCAGAAGAAAGAAATTCATACAAGTTTGAAACAATTGAGGGAGAGTAAATGATGACCGAATTTTCATTTTTAAGTGAACTATTCCTTTAAGCTGTAATTGAATCTTTCCCAATTCAGAAAAACAAAACAAACAAAACAAAAAAAACAATGAACACTTGATACAAATCATCTTGTTTTCAAATCATACGCACTTTTATGACATTCAGGCTGAAAATCAGTTTCAGATCACTACTTTTCTCATTGAACGAAACTAAACCAGACCCTCCTCTTCCTCCCTCATTCCCTGTGCATCTCCCTGTCCATTCGCTCTGCTCTGCATATTTTTATCCATATCTCTCTCTCTTTCTCTCTCGTTCTGTTCTCAGCCCTGCAGACAAAAAAGGCATTTAAAACAGATGAAGCACTTATCAGAACCCTTCAACACATCCTCAGTTCATTCTTTGAGACTGTGAAGTATGAAAACAGGATCTTTCTTGACATCAACCAATCACAGTCTCCGCCAGTGCCTCCCAACTAGACCGTCAGTGGACGAATTAGACATCACTGCAAAACAAGCAACTAGCATTCTTCAAAAACAGCTGTCAGGTGCACAAAGAACGGGAAACAACAATTAACTGTCTGCCATACAAGAACACATCATATAGTCTACATCAAACACAGCGATCCGGCTAAAATACGTTTCCTTTCATGTCATATAATAATGACAGAGAAATATTCTGTCTGACGTTGAGAAAGTAATTAGTGAACAATTTTTGATTTAATACACAAAAAAAAAAAATACACATCATGTACCAGGCTGACTTAAAAGCTTATCGTGCAGCAATAAGCATGAATTTCATTCATGTTTTTTTGACATTGTGACTTGAAGAGTAATGGATGTAATTTGCGCGAGGAACCAAAAAGCAAATTGCATACCAATTACAGCTTACGTGTGGATAAAAATCATAGGCCTATCTGTAGATTTAAGACGCATCCGAGAGGAAGAGAATGAAATGTTCTCTTGTGAGTGTCTACCAAAGATTTGAAGACTTCTCATGTTCCAAACAACAGAAAGAAATTCAGACATTTGATTAAGCAACAGATAATCTGAGTAAAATAGGCAAGAAAAAGTTGTGGATTACACTTACCAATACTAACACTTACATTTCTTCCTCCTGAAGAGAGGATGAACTCTACAGTCAGCAACACACACCAAAACACCATCCTCCTATTTTTATGGGGGAAAAAGTAGTGTCTGGGAGGAATACTTTTAAAAGACATATTTCATTCTGCTCCAAAACAGTTATTCATTCATTTAATTTCTTATTTTAAAAAATTTTTGTTAATTAACATTGTTTTCTTTATGAAAAGCAACACTTAACCATTACTTTTCCATTAAGAGGGTATGAAAAGGATTAGGTTATTTCTCTGTGCCCCATCTACCATTGTCCATAAATAAAGGCAAATATATGATTATACAAATAAGTTAGCCTAAATTTTAATTAAATTGCCTTTATATTGCAAGGGCAGCACAGAAGTCATGTCTGCATACCACAAAAAAAGGTCTTTACAGACCTTTTCATTCAGAACAAAAAACACAATAGTTGAAAAAATTACCATATGCTTGAATTTTTTTTAACAAAGATGCTTGTCATGCACAGCAGGAAATAAAAAAAACATTTTCATGACAGATCTAATGAATAGCTAACATTATAGGCAAGGGAGAGTGTTTTATTTATCATTAGGAGTCTTCTTTCTTTTCTTTTTTTCTTTTTTTTTTAAGAAATCAATATATTTAAGTATGTAATGTATAATGTATTAAATTAATCAAAAGTGATAGCAAAGATATTTTATCACAAAATATTTTGATATCAAATAAATGCTGTTTTTTTTTTATTCATCAAAGAATCCTGAAAAAAAAAAAAAAAAAATGTTTTCGGGAAAATGTTTCTTAAGCACCAAATCAGCATATTAGAATGATTTCTGAAGGATCATGTGACACTGAAGACTGGAGTAGTGATGCTTAAAATTCAGTTTTGCCAACACAGGAATAATTTACAACTTAAAATATATCAAAATAGAAAACAGCCCATACACAAAAGAAATATATTTGAAATTGGCCCAATAAATATATTTTAGTTAAATATATGTAAATATATGTTCATATATGTTTTAACTTTTGCAAATTGTTTCATTTGAAATATAAAAAGTTAACATTTTCACAAACAAACAACACATTTTCAATTTATTTTTTAGATAGACCACTTCAGCCATGGATGTGGCCATGGGAGAGCAGTGTTCTACCACTTCCCCCGCCCACATTTTTCTTATACTGGTCGGGATCGAACTGGCAACCCTTTGGTTACAAGCCCGAAGCCCTAACCAGTAGGTCACAGCTGCCCCTTTACTGACTTTATTGGCCTAAAATGACAATTTATTTAGGAAATAACACACAGAATGCAGAGATTTTTCCCCTATTTTTACAGAATTGAATACAGTTATTTAATAGTGTGTGTATGCAGTGTTAGACACTGAGTTCTATCTATTGTTTAAGTGCACTTCACTGTTGGAGTTTCACTGTTATACTTGCATCATAAATATTATGCATATTTTCAATATTTAAATGACTTCAGGAAAGATGTCAATAGAACAACAATAAATCTAATAATTGCACTTATATAGTCCTAGGAAAGCAACTATCTGTCATTTTACATTGCAGTCATTTAAATGTAAGTACAGTATTTATTATAGCTGTTAGTCATAATACAGAAGTGAAATATGGTAGCCTACTGTTGTGTATAGGGGAAAAGGTAGAGGAATTACTATGATCAAAATATATTTTCGACCCTTCTTTAGCAAGCTAAACATTTTATGACCATGTATTTTGTCATATTTTACATTACATGTTATAAATGTAAATATATTTCACACTTAACATCATATATTTTTGTTATATTTCAGAATATATTTCAAAATGATAAATATAAGTGAACAACAATGCAAATATATTTCAATGTATTTGGAATATATGCCACGTATATTTTTGACACTTTAAAATATATTTCAATTTTTTTTTTTTCTGTATGGGAGGCCTTAGAATTGCCTTTAAAAAGTTCTTTTAAATTGCAATAATTTTTCAGCCTTGGTAAACATAAGAGACCTCTTTCAAAAATCGAAAACTAACATGTGTTACATTTGAAAACATAACTGAGGTATGATAATGCAGCACTAGAATGAATGAAACCAAAATATGGCGTGTGGCCTGAATTGGAACATCCACAGCCCAGTAATGTTCTTTACCTGAGGGGAATCACACTTTCTAACTTTCTAGCACAAAACACTGAATATCACAGAGCTGAAGAAAAAATTAATATCCATTTATTTCAAAAATAGTACAGCATAACTCTAAAGAATACGAGAGATAAAGACAAAAGAAGAGAGAGAGAGCGAGCGAGTGAGAGAGAGAGAAACGAGGCCATAGGATTAAAAGCTAATGGCCAGAGGTGCTTGTCCTGTCTGATTTGCTCTTAGTACAAAATGTTTTCACACAGTAAAACCACCCCATCACCACAGGTGTTGGCACAATGCTGTGATTGCCCTTGACAAGAGAAAACAGCGGAAAGGCTCCAAAACCAGGAAACTTTGAAAGACAAGGTCACAACTTTGCTTGACATCAAAGGTTAATCCAAGAAGTGTTTTAATCAGAAATAAAAGCCAAAAAAAAAAACACAGCAAGTTTATTCAGCATCCTTGAGACATCACCTTCACCTAAAGAGAATAATGGCTCTTTTGTGTTTTATATTTTTTCAGTTTATGTTTCTTGGACAATGGTGAAGATTTAAATGAGAATTGCTGCGAGGGAATCTACTGGTTTAGATCCAAAGCTCAAATAACGAACGGATGGAACGACACTTGATTTAGAGAGAGTTTGTGCGATCAAGAAACAGACTGAAACAAAAAAACGGCACAAAAAGTTCTCTAAGCAAGTGATGTAACTATAATGCTGTCTAGCAGGAAGTGCATTCAGAGTTTGTGCCAAAATATATTTTGTTTAATGTATCTTGGTGCAGACTGCTACATCTCATGAACTCCTGCTTTTGACTCATACTGTCTCTCCATACATACTTTTATCCTCACATCATATCTTGTTTGCATCGCTTGTTCTCCATGATGTATATTTCATTCGTGCAATCTTTGCTGTAATTCTCTCCGTCCTTTGCTCTTGCTTAGTTTGCAGCTTCACTGCTATGTAAGCAATCTCAAACGCACACTGTGCCCACAGCAGCAGGTCTCCAACTGTCACTTCTCTTGCTCCACAGTCGTTCACACTCTCTATTCGTCATCCTGCGAAGGTCTTTAGCCTGACAGTTGCAGGAAACACCATCTCGCACAAAAAAAAAGAGGGAGTCATCACTTTTAAATCCAGCAAAAAGAGCATCAGTGAAAACACTATGTTTGCTGGAGATCTGACATGCACTTGCACAACTGGATGCTCAATTATAATGTTTGGGATGATTATTTGAGTAACACCAATGTTTCTGTCGTTTGCCATGGTTGGGACACAGGGTCCTGACATGTTGAGCTGTGGCGCTCATGTTGGGGATGCAGGTTCGATCCCAGCCCTTTCAACAGTCTACTTTTACTGTAATTTAATAAGCCCATTTGATTTCCACTTAAAAAAAAAATAATATATATATATATATATATATATATATATATATATATATATATGCAAGTGAATGAGGCCAATCTGTACTCAAAATACTCATTGTTTCAATAGTATAGCTACAAGACATAAACAATGTGTTTACATGATTTTACTGTGAAAAAGAATAATTGTATCCTCATCTTTGATCACCAAAATTACATATTTAAACTTTTTTTTTCCTTGAAAAAAATGTATTGCCTTAGCTTGAATGCAACTCTACACCCTTGCCTCATTTAGTAGACGCGGTTCCATGAACCCACTCACACCAGCTCAGAGATCCACGATTGACGATCACACGTTGACCTGATTGGCTACAAGGTTGTGACATCAGAAACACCAATGATTTCAAAACATGTTTTTGAGACTGCCTTTGGTTCACTGCAGTTTTAAGGAGAAAATACTCAGCAATGGTGCTGACTTATGAATTTGCACATGGTTTGTTTAGCATATTAAAAACATTACATAGACATATAAACAACATTAAAAGCTTGATTTTCACCACAAGTGGACTTTAATGTATATCCAACTCCTTCTCAGTGAAAACACCAATTAGCCCTGAAATGAGTGTAAACGCGTCTTGTTAATTTTGAACAAAAAAGGTTACATAGTCAAGACATAAACTAGCACAGCACAGGCCAGCAAAAAAACAAAGCACTGCTGTGAGCAGAAGAGTTGTGCTGTGCCATTTAAAGCTGCTTGAGTAGGCCACATTTCTCAGGGAATCAGATGAGTGCTCCGGCAGTGTCCGTGCTGTTCCTGACCGTCTTAGAGGTGTAACAGTCTGAGATGTGGTTTCTGTGGGATTTATTACCACAGTGGTGTACTGTCCTCAACTCTTACACTGCATTAAAATGCAACCCGCATTCTCCCCCAATCTACACCTTAAGCCTGAATTTCCATTCATCTCAATAGCAGTTGCTAGGGTGCCACAGGACACCCTCAGACGTACACAAAACCTTCAGTCACATGACCCAACAGAAATCATTCTAATATGCTGATTTGGTGCTCAAGAAACATTTCTTGTTATTATCAACATTGAATTGTTTTGCTGCCTAAAATTTTTCTGCAAACCATGATACATAATTTTTTCCAGGAATCTTTGATGGATTAAAAAAAAGTTCAAAAGAACATTTCTGTTACAACATTTTTGTAACATTATAGTAATTGTCTTTACTCTCACTTTTGATTAAAGGTGATCTAAGTAACTTATTTACCTTAACTGAACAGCTTCGGAGTCATTGGAATGGTTATATTACTTATTTCGGGTTGAATGGTGGTCGTTTCGCACCCCCCTGGTGCCCGTGAGCGGAAAATCCGCACTTGCAACTTTGAGCCAGCGGGCCGCTGGCCGCCGCGTCAGGAAGTATCGCGTGATATCAGGTCTCGCGATGTAAACAATTGCTTTACGGCCAAAAGAAATCTGCTAAAATGCTGTCATTATTGCGCTCCCTCGCGCTGTCCGAACCCGAATGAAGAAGACGTTTTAAAGAATGTCCCATCTCCTTTGATGTCGTTGATCTACTAGCCTCTGGTGTCTGAGAATCGCCAACGAGTTTTTACAACAGTGTTGTCAAATATCTATTCCGAAGCTGTGGGGGGAGCTCTAGAGAGAAACCTGCGAGCAAAAAGCGAGAATACAGCGAAGAAATCCCGAAACTACCGAGCCCCGCTTTAACTGAATGCTGCATCATTGCGTAAAGCTACAATAATGTAATTTCTTTTCGCCGCTAGGGGTCGCTAACCTCTTACAATAACAGTTGCGTAGGTTGATGACGCAGTGATAAGCAGAATGATGGGACTTGCTGTCATGCTGATGGATCTAATAATGTTTATGGTTGAGTGAAAACATTCTGTGGTATGAAGCAGGTCGCGATTGCTAATGAGAGACAGATATCAGCGCCACACGCGAGTCCCGCGGATATAAAGGAATGAGGACATTTAATTCTACCGAACTACCCGCAAGTGCTGAATTACTACTCAAACATGTCACTTTATTTGACGAATTAAACTTGTGAGGTAACGCAGCACTGTTTTTTTTTTTGGTCTAACGTTACACTATCATACTAAACAGCTTTTGAGTGTGTTGAAAGTTATAATGTTATTCTATGTGTTAGTTTGTTAGCTAGACCAACATTACAATAACATACTGATCATATTCTAACATTTCATCATGTTGAGATATATAACATTGATTTGTTTTATGAACATTTGCTCACCTGTCTAATAAAGTACATACAAGAGCGGCGTTCCTGTCAAGTCGTGACTTGTGAAGCTCTGTCAAGTCCAAGTTAGTCGTGGATGTGGAGCTCTCTGCATCTCGAAAATGCCACGCTGATATTGATCCTCGTTTTAGTTCTCCTTTTGTCCCAAAGTCTGCTTGCCGTGGTCCATAATGTTTGAACGAAACAACAACAGCGTGCCGCTAGACGTTACGCACTACGCAGTTGTGTACATCTGTCGCCATGGTTACTATGACAGTACAAGCGGAAACCAGGGATAACGCGGATATTACGTCATTGACAGGTGACAAGTGAACAGGGACCTTTTAAAATTGTGAATTTATCATTTAGGATAACGGAAGTACACACCTGAAAGAAATATATAATACCGTGCAAGTGGTTTTTGGATATTTTGCAACAAAATTCTTTCATACTGTAGGCTACCTCTAATAAAAGGATTCATTTAAAAAAAAAAAAACATACTGCCCCAAAACTTTTGAATGGTGTATACTTATAATTCAAAGAACTAGAGTCAAATAATTTGGCGAAGTGATATGGAGAGACTTGCCTGGAACTACTTTAGCTGTGCATTTACTGGAAAATAATTGCACGCCTTAGAACGTTCATCAACCAATCAGAATTAAGCATTTGACAGGTATAATATAATAAATTATGTGATCGATAATCCATGGCTAGCTGCGCATTAAATGGTTTCAATGCAGGACGTGAAGGTAAAGAACCGCATGATGCAAAGGGGAGATAAAAGTCATGGGAAAAGCTGTGGATTATCCCGCTTATACCATTTTAATTAGTCAGAATTGACAGCTTAAAGCTGTTATTGATGTTTGCAGCGCAATATTTGTTCAAAAGGGTCAAAATGACTATAGTGCTTAAGATGACATTTATTTGAATTAATTAAATATACCATTTATTTGAATTAATAATTGAGAGAGAGAGAGAGAGAGAGATGAGAGATGCATGTTTGAATTACCTGCATCTGTTCAGCGCCTCTCTCTATTAACAATGAAGCTGTGAGTTTAATTATATCAAAAAGCAGCGATGTTACCCCCTCGTTGCTGAGAAATATAATGTAGCGATTCAGTATCGAAGCTATTTTATTACTAAAAGTCGCAGGGCACCGTTGATAAGTTTCTGTGCTCCTGAATGTTTCTGTGTGAGGACAGCGCGATCTCCAATCTCTGTGTGAGTGAAGTATGAGTGTGTGCTTCAACGAAAACAGCGCATGAATATAGAATTGTGACTGACTTGGAACTAACTGTGCATTAAACTGTTTTATTGCACACCTTCCAGCCAATCAGAATAGAGTAAAAAAAAGAAAAAAAAAAAAAGATAAAAGAAGCTACTTTTTAATGTCTGTCACTGGAGAAATACAATTGTTGACAACATCAACCAGCAACAGCCAAGGTAACATGCTAACCAGCCAAACCTTGACCCGTTGGTCTCAACAGTTGTGAGAGAATGTGTAGGAGTTGGACCACCTGTCATTGTAGCTGTATAAGATGTATAAGAATGTGAGATCTTAGCGATCATCTTGTCGGTTTGTATGTCCATGATCTGTCATCATCCTCAGTAGCGTGTCGGTGTGGAATGCCAACTTACTGGTGCAGAAGTACTGAGTCAGGGAGACACTGAACAGCGGACAGGAGAGAGAAATGGGACTCTTGGATGAGGGACTTGAGGACGAGACATTTCAGGAGTCTTTGATTAGTCCAGCAGTGTCAGGATAAACCTACAAGACACCAAAAGAGATGGGAGAAACCGCATTCAAATGCATGTGCCATTCTCCCCCTCTCTGGTTAGTCTCGGCAGCTTCACGTCTGACTGGAGACTCCAGCAAAGGGCTTGATGGGTGCCAATCCACTGTCAACAGCCATATAGCTGTCCCACATCACTGCACCAAAGCAAGCACGGATCACATTTGTTATACCCTCAAAAAATGTTGCCTAATGACCCTTTCTCGCAGCCTGGGTCGCACCCTCTCCGCCCCACCACCAGAACATCCCTGGCGATGCGAGAAGAACATGTTTTAAACCCAAACCTGATGAGGGCGGAAGGCTGGCAACATGTTTTTCATGATGCCTGTGAATAGACAATGAGGAACGGGCAAGTTGAGCGACGTGTCTCGTGTGCGTCTACACAGCCTAGGACAGGCGAGAAGAACGGGCCATCCAGATCCGGCGATTACCCGATCCATCGTGTTCTATTAAGTTTAAACAAGCACGCACACACAACTTCGGCACTGGGCTGAGCTGTCCAGGTCATTGTATCTGCACGAGGCTGAGATAATGGCATCTGTCGCTGTTCCTTTAGTCACAGTCGACCCAGCGCTGCCCATTAGCCGGCTGCTGGCTGACTGCCCCGGCTCGACACGCTCTGATGGCCCAACACAAAAAAAAAAAAATACAGAATCCGACCGGCGCTCCTGTCTCGCTCCTTACTTCCCCTTTTTTCCCTCCCCCCGTTCCTACTGTCATGACTAGAGGCTGTCTGGTGTTGGATTTTGTTGGCAAAGCAGCGCTCTAATAAAAGAGGGCCCTGACAGTGCTGAGGTATGACTACTGCTTTTCTCTGATCCATACCTGAGTAGGACAGGCCAGCGGATCAGGTCCCTAATTCACAATCAGAGCGCTGCTCCTGTAAGACAGATCTCTCCTCACAGGACATCTCGCTCAGATCTCGGAGCTGCCAGACAGCGTTGTCTTGATGTAAAAAATAACCAGCACCTGGAGAAATGGCAACCGGCGCAGTTTCCTCAAGTCCTGTCGCTTTATTTAGAAAGAACCGAGCGTTGTTTCATCTGCTTCACTCCTACGGTGACGCAAGATAAAAGTCAATGCGCAGCTGACAAATGTCTATCATTCTCCACTTCAGTGTGGCACTTTCTAAACTTAGCATAACTAGCCATCAGAAAAGTTTGAGACGCTTTGGTGTTCAGACTGTAACACAGTCACATCAACATTGCGGTTGGGCTGAGGTGTAGAGCGGTAAGCGTTCCCAATTATTAGTCTGGTCATTAGCGTCTGAGAGCGGAGGGGTGTGTGCGGCCGCGTCAGTTTTGATAAAGCAAAGCAATTTCAGCCGCTGCTATTCAGCCAAATTACAGTTGTACATCATGCTGGTTTCTCCCTCATTGTACAAGTGCGTGATGTTAACATTTCATTAGCATGTTGGTCGCCACTGGAAGGGTGAGAGAGGGACAAGACAAACAATAACTAGCCGTAGAGAAAGAGAGAGAAAGACAGAGTTGTTCGGGTCTAATTCAAAAGCATTGGCGACATCTAGTGGATTCAAAACAGCATTCTCAAGAGATTCTCTTCAAACACTTGTTTCAGAAAATCACTTTGACTAAATAGCATAAATTTGAATCAAAACATTATTGTGCCATGTTAAAAGCTTAAAGATGACAGTAAATTTGAAAATAAAATATTTATGACTTATTTTTAAAAAAAATTTATCATTTTTGATGATTATTAGTGCATTCTTTATAAAGATATTTAGAAATCCACTTCATTTGGCCTTCTGTGAATAAATGAGTATAACTTATTTTAGCCTACCATGGTAACTTTTCATCCTACTGCAGTTGTTATGCAACAACTGTGATAACTTAGTACAATACAACTTTGGAATTAAAACAAACAAAAAAGCACAGAATTTATTAATTCTGAAAGCCTCTTATGTTTAATGGACATCACATATTAATGTATATGCATGGTTTTACAGTAGCCTAATAATAATGGGATAATAAGTGGGAGAAGCAACATTGTCTGATACATGAACAAATAGTTCTTTTTAGTCATCTTTTTAGTGAATTTGATTGGTCCAGTTCACAAAATAGGTCTAAACGATTTATTCAAAAATCAGAATGATCTGATCTTGAGTTTAACTCACTAGTTAATAGGCTAATCTTAATGTATGGATCACTAAGTAGATAGCCTAACACAACTTAATTGCATTATACATAAGCCTATAATGTTTATATTCAGTACTTCAGAATAATTGCAAGTATGATAGCCTACTGCTTTAATAAAACTGTAAACTGTGAAGTAATTAGGCCTTGTGGTTAACATTGCACATTAAAAATTGTAGTTAGCAAAAAATGTATCAAGTCATGCCTAGCTCTAAATGCTTGTTTCTAGGGTACGCCTACTTTGCTGCGTGGTCAGTATAAGAATATGGTGGATACTGGATACTTAAAAAAAAAATAGTCTGACCCTTAATCGACCAGAATTGTTTAATTATTCATTCACAAGTTGCATGAGAAGCTGCTTGTTTTGGCCAAAATTTCTACAGAAGCCTATGCAAAGCCATTTAAGGGATTAATGCAAAAAAAAAAAAAATGTTTACAAGAAATTAGAAGCTTAATGAAGTGGACAGAAATGCTGTCAGTGTTTTATTGGCAGTAAATTGCGCTGATGTGGGTTCTCATAATGAGTTGTGACAGTAGTTGCGAGGCGTATGCCGATCTGCTTTTATTGGCTTGTGATATTACTGCGTTATTCAAGCTCGTATTTAACAACACTGCTCAAGTAATGGTGTTGCCAGTGTTAGGCTTCTCGTAGAACTGAATTAAGTTTCAAAAGAGATATACAAATATCCCCTAAATTATTATTATACTGCTATTTACAGTGTTGGTCTACATTGTTTAATGATGCTTTTTATAAGGACCTAAAATGAAGGAAACAAAATATAAAGGATGTTTGAGGTTGGCTATCAAATGCCTGGGACATATCTCAGCACCGGAATAGCATACTAGCATAGGCTACTACTATTACTATTTAATATTACTATATAAAGATATGGTAGAAGTAGTTGGAGTTGTACTATGTATGACATTTCCTATCCAGCTCATGTGTTCCTGTTGGGACAGTTTAATACGTTTAATTACAGTGCTCTGGCGCCCCCAACTGTCAAAAAGTGAATGTTCAAAATAAAATTATCCGTTTAGAATGAAAGGCAAACCTGTTATAAATAATTAATTTAAAACTAAATGACATAACTCGTTAATCAGTCTATATAACTAATCGACTGTCTCAATCATGGGCATTATTTTGGGTTAGCTTAAAATGAACATTACGTCAGCATTTAGCCTACTCGCCCTCATGTTGCTCCAGACCTGAAAAAAACATATCATAAATATTAGAAAAAGTAGTACATTTCACTTGTGTACTATTCCCATTTTATATGGCAGCTTGTGTCAAAAACTTTTAACTGATTTTTACTGAATAATTCGGATTGTAATGGGATAAAGTTGTGTGAACTGGATCAATCGATTCGCTCAAAACAGAGCCATAGAGAGAAAGAGTTGCGACACTCTTTGATGTCGCCGCTATGGCTGTCACGTGGTTCATGTAAGCCCCAATAGTTCCAAAACATACGCTGGCTGTCATGTTCTTCTATGGGACAGACAGCAGCGATTGCATTATTGAACGGTAAATATAAAATAAAACACACACCCAAGTACTTTTTCAGCTGTTATTGCATTATTGCATTTTGTTAATGTCAGTTTTGCATTTGGAGATAAGTTTTAGGCTATATTTTTGGAGGGAAAAGCTTAGTGTTCATGTTCGCATGGGTAGTAGCACTGGCTTTAGCGGCTCTAACTTAACTTTTCCATATCATTCATCTGATGATGGACGTCTCATGATATTTATTTTAGCACAACTGGGCTGTATTAGGCTATTGATTCCCGTGATTTTGCTTATAAATTTTGATTCAGCCATTAGCCTACCTTCGTGATCACGCAAAGAGGTCTGCCGTGGCGGTCCGTTCAGAGTTCGCTTAAATATTTTTTATTAAACAATGACAGACAACAAAAATGTGTGCTTGTGTGGGTGTGTGTAAACAGGAAAAACAAAAACCAGGGGCAGGTGATCCATGAAACAGACAGGACTGGTGATCCCATAACAATCCTAGAGGTCCAGCATTGTTCTCACAAGCCACTTCACTCAATACAATAAAACATAGGCTAATGAAAAGTTAGTATATCCCAAAAAATTAAATTAAATGAAAGTTGCTATAAAGGTGGTAGCGATTCATTACCAAACTCTTACTGTCACAGCTGACGAAGTCGCACTAGCTAGCAGGCAGTGCTTGAAAATTGGTTGAAACAACCAACATAAAATATAAATAATTACGCTGTGCATGTACAAATGAAGACCAGTGTAAGCATCGCAAAGGGCCTCTGATACAATATAGACAGTTGACAAATCAAAAGAGGTCGATATTTCAGCAACTTAACTCTGGAACAACTCGACGCGCAGCAATGTAAGTGAATGGTGTCCAATGCCCAAATGACAGTGTTTGGAACTATTCCGATCTTCAAATCCCGGAAGTAGGCGTTTAAAAGCGCCGCCATTTTTTACAACGGAGGTCTATGGGAGTGTCGCAACTCTTTCTCTCTATGGCTCTGGCTCAAAAGATTCGACTCAAAAGAACGATTTGTTCATTATTCGGACATCGTCGTCACTTCATGTACCCGCCAACGACTCGAGGGTTGGCGGGTGACAAGATTTTCTGTCAATATTTAGGACACAAATTTCAGTCTGTTCGGCGCACAAAGATTTTATATTACTTTGAATATTTCACAAGTCATATATGATATGATATATGGACTTTTATAGTGTTTTTCGTCAGTATGGAGCTCAATAATGTCAGGCTGTATTTGAAACACATTTCATTCAACTCAAGGCATAACGTACATTTGAACAGTTTGTCAATTTCCTAGGAGTCAAAACCATATCCTTGGCATTGCTTTGAGCAACATGAAAACTGTTTTCATTTTTGGATGAACTGTTCCTTGAAAAATATTTGTGTATTTTTTTCCCCCTTGAGCAACTGTCCTAAGCTTTTTAAGGTCCCAATTAAGCATGAACAGTTAAAAACCTTTAATAATTACAATTATGTCCATCTTGAGTGTGTGGCCAAGTCAAAGACAGAACATGAATACTGATTCCGGTGTGTACATGTTTTATTTCTTGTGAATGATAACACCTTTGGCAAAACGCAAGACAGGCATAATTTGTGTCCTATATGTAGTCTTAGAAACAAGAATCACAAGACGGCTTAAAGATCAATTGGTTTGTGTTCTTCATATTTCATTTAGTTTCCATTAAATTATAAATGACAGAGCTGATTGCAAGATAATATGAAGCATCTCTACGGACATGCTTGGAATGGATTTAACTGATTCAAATGTCCTGCCACTTCAGCGTTCCTTAATATTTTAATTTTACAGCAGATTTTCTCAAAATCAAAAACATCATGGTGATTGGTGATCGGAAGAGTGAAAGCAAAGATTAGTGAGTTATAAATGTGAGCACAACTGCATTGGCACCTCAGAACCGGAATGTAAGATATTAAGGTTTGTCCTACAATGTCCTCGGATTGCATGAGCGACATGCCAAGGATGCCATAACGTAACTGGAGGGCAACAGTACAGCATACCAGTTTGAATTTTGTTAGTTAGGATCCCTGACATCTTCTAACGTAAGTGCAATCACAGTGTCCTAGAGGTCAAATGGAACGGTACAACTTTTTCCTCAGTCTTCGGAGTCTCAAACGCTCTCCCATGTTTGACTTTGTAATATCTCTGGGCCCTGACCCAGTGCATATGCAACACCCACCCACCCACCAACCAACCAACCAACCCACCAACCAACGAATACATACATTTACATGTGCGCGCACACACACTCACACACTCAAGACAAAATCCACATTGCAATCCCTTTAGTAACCTTTCATACACAATACATGGGTTGTTTAGGTGACCGAGTGTGCATGTGTGCACTAGGGGCTTGCATCAGGCAGGCAAACTCTACATAAGGCTTCAGAAGTATACATTTTGTGCACCACAAATTTTCACAGAAGTCTGCAACATTCACGTGTTGAGGAGTAAACCAGGTATGTATTTAAACTTGGCTACTGTGTTAAGTGACCAGCAGCATATCATACAGCATTCATCCAAGTTGTCAGGCGGTTTGGCCTGACGGGGTGAGAGGTTTCTTGCTGTGCTTTTGTTTTTTCCTCAGTGACTTGCACTTTGTTACTTGTTCTCCTGAGGAACAGTTTGTTAATGCCTTTTAGTCACAAAAAAAGTGTTCCACCTTCTTTTGTGCCTCTTCCCTTCCATCCATCTGTAGCTTAGCTTTGCAAGCTTACCCATGTTACATTTCTGCCCCACCCACTGCAGCAAGTTTATTTTAATGACTTTCAAACTCTTTTGCTTCTGCTTATAAAGCTTTTGGGAGCAGTAATGGTCAGCATACTCAGAATGCAGCCCATCTTGTAGTCTCTCTCTTATTACCTTTTCCATCATCTCCACACTTTTTATCATTGTCTTTATTGCCATCTATCTACACAGTGCTCCTGGGGGTTCCGTTTAAGGCAACAGTCTTCATGAGAGGGGTGCCAGTTGGCTGGCTGCTTGTCCTTGAAGTGGAAACACCCACTTCGAACACTTCATGAATGGCTTTCCGGAAACAGTGGAAATTGTAGTCTATCAATCCTGCGGCACAAAAAGGAGAATTAAAAAGAACCGAAGACCTGCCGCTAGAATAAAAGACACCAATATCACAGTATTGCCGTGGTGTACCTTTACGCTCAAAGCTCTCTTCTCTCAGGATGCAGACCAGAGCGAGGAACCTGGTGACCTCTTTCAGGTACAGCACTGTGGTGTTGTTGAGTTTGATGATGGCCATAGACTCCTTATCATAAGCACTGCCACTGCCATCCTCCTTTAACCTAAACAATCAAAACATGCACTCACTATGCAGAACTGATAAAAAGCATGCTAAAAATAATGGTAAGAAAATGTGAGCTCCTCTTCTTCAGAGAAAAAGTACATAAATAATTTAATGAACGCTACAACCATGGCCATATTTTAACAGTAAGTAGAAATGTATATGTTGAAATGTTATGTAAAATGATTTCTAGATAGATAGATAGACCTATATGCAAATAGAAATCATATACAAAGTCTGACCCGTAAATACAGGAGACGTCGATGACCACATCAATCATGTCGCAGCAGAGCTCGTAGGACTGCATGTCCACCGGTGAACTGTCAGTGGCGATGTAAATCTTACTGACGACGTCAAACAGGAAGGCCTTCTCAATCCCTGAATTCTATTAGCAGAGAAACACACATACGCACATTGCATAATGCCCTGCAGGGTTTGATATGGGATCTTACAGCATTGAGAGCATAATAAAACATGCATGAGCATGACTGCATTGGAGATGGAGAGCCATTTCCACTGCAACAACAACAACACTATATATTCTTCATAACGACAATAATGTAGTGACCAAAGAGGGAATGGAAATTCATTAAGGTGCAACCATCTAGAAACATTGAGGTAGAGACACATACAGATATAAAGATGTTGAGAAGGTTCTCCAGTGTGGGAAGCTGAGGGATGAGCTTCTGGACAACTTTACTGAAGGCCTCGAAGATGGAGTGATCATATATACTGGTCAAATAGAAACTGCAGAGGACAGAAAAAAAAAAAAATCCTTAAACAGAATGAAATACAAAACATCCGACAGATTTAATACAGCTAATACACCTAGTTCTCATTTAACTCATCTAAATGCAGTGTAATGCTTTTCTTAGGTTCGCATTAATGGTACTGGTAAAAGTCACTTAACCACATTTACACAGTGAACCAATTAAGATTGTATTTGTGTTCATTATCTGGCACAGATTAGATCTAGTTGCAAATGTTTAAACAGCACAACTATTCAAACTAAATTGCAGGGTAGTTAAAGAAACGTTTCTCATAACATTCACTCCTGACAACTGCAATCTCACATGCATATGAGCGCGCGGTGAACAGTTAAATCCACTACATGGTTAAAATGGCCGTCTTAGTGGGGTATTTATGTAAAAACAGTTACGTGACTATATATTGGGGAGACAAAAATTTGATATGTTTTTGCAGACAGCATCTGTTGACAAATGAACAGAAGTGTTACCGAGACAAAAGACAGCAGAATCTGCCAGAACAGAAGTAGCTTAAAGGCTCTGCAGTGTTGGACAGCAGCCTCAGACTTAGTAAAATATCCTCTCATATCAGACCGGTCTGATGTGCAAATTTCTCTTCTAAAAACATAATGAGCAACACAATTAATAATAATTTATACACTATGATAGGTGACAAAACTGAGAAATAGTGTAAGTCTAAATAACCACATTCATTTGCTAAGTGAATGGTAAGTCTACAGTTTAAAGTGCTTGAGTGGTCAGTACAACAGCAGGCAAGGGTGAATTGCAAGCATACTTCTAGCAGAACACTCAAGAAGTATGCTTGCAATTCACCCTTGCCCTGTTGTTTACGAAGCACTGACCACTCAAGCCCCTTAAACTGTATGCTTGACTTGCTGTACCGAACCGAGCTGAAGGAAAACAAGCTTATTGCTTTTGCTTTCCTAGTATGGCTTTAGCATGTAAATGCATTTGTCTAAGTGCTTAGTCCTTGTCAGATAGTAAAATCCAGTAATCCACATGGCCTTATTGGTTCCCAAAAACTATAGTAACCTAAACAGCAACTAAAAATTCCCAGAATTCTTTCTTTTTTTTACTGAGGTGATCAGAGCATCTGAATATGCCATTTTTTAGATTGATACAAACAAATTATACAAATGTGAATGAAAATATTTTCAGATAACACATCATTAAGCAGACACTCTTTATCTAGATCAGAGAGTTGAGAGCTGTGTATTCATCTTCACTTTCAGTAAAGAGTACCAGGAGATTCTATAGCATTAGTGAAGACATCAGAAAGAAAACATGTAAGCGGATCCAGCCATAAGTGGCACTCTATTTAAATTTTGATAACAAAATTAATTTAGCAAATGCCTGTAATGACTGAGATTTAACACAGAGCTCATGAAACATCACCATTTCCTTGGAGAACCACTTTTCACCATCAATCCATTACATCCATTATTAAGTCAACACCAGAATGGCTCTGACTTAACAGTTCCTCTGATTTAGCAACGTAAAATAAACAAAACTAAAAAACTAAATCAAACACACATAAATTAGGTGTTCTGCAAATGAAAACATTAAGAATATCACATTAAAAAATAATAATTAAAATCACAATGCATCTACATCAGTGCAGGATTTCGGTTCCATCTTCTCAGATCGCAGAAATAGTGGCACATATTGTGGGTCAAGAAGTATTTTAGGGTGTGTTCACACTTGTAATTTGGTTCGCTTGGTTAATTTGTCCAGACCTCAAAAAACAAAAGAACCATTTAGTCCTGGTCCTGGTCACATTGGCATTTTAACACCAAACCTAAAGATACCAAACCTAAAGGCATATGGATATGTTCACAACCTGATTGGTTGGCTTTTATTATGTATACTTCGGGACGGAGCTAACCGAACATCCAAAATAATGCTGTGTGTTGAGCTAAATGCACTCTTTGTATGTGTGCAGCCTAGATATGGTGGTATTTTGACCAGCTGAGAACTTGTGATCGTTAAGAGCTTATAAAATGTGTAAAGGAGTCAAAAAAGCGTCAGGAATCCCTCCGTCACACATGCAAACGAAGATCTGCTGCGATGAGACGCGATTCTAATGCCTGTACCAAACTGTGATGGGCAATATCGAGACTATGAAGAGAAAAAGCAGGTATGCTTGAGCATTCTCTCCTTTTTAGGGTCGCATCTTGTGACATCATGACCCGGTTTTAGTTTGTTTACATGCCTTTGGTCTGTGTTTCATTCATTTGGAAGCGGTCTCAGTCTGCTTGTTTGGTGCGCACCAGGGTTTGGATGGCATCATATTCAAATGAACCGCACTAACAGAGAAATCGCACAAGGGTTAGTTTTAATCGATTCAAACATGCCAAATGTGAACACACCCTTAGTCAATAAACAGCACCAGAAATCAAATGCAAATGATTACCTGAGATGAAGTTTCTCTAAACTGGCATCTGCCAGGTCATCATTAGCCCTCTGGTGTATATCCCTCTGGGTCTCAATCTTATGGTCATCAGACAGGCCGTCTACTTTATGGATGAACACTTCAAAGTTGATCTCTGGGTTGACTCTGTAGGCCCGTGATACAGTTAGGTGGAGTCGACCAAGGGCCTCCATGTAGTCATCCTTTGAGAGGAAAAATGCTAAATAGTATGAGTTGGCAATGTACAATGTAGACGCTGACTAGGTTTAGAGAAAAAGCTATACTTGAGGATACCAAACAAATTGAAAAAAAAAATTACAAATAAAAGAATGCAGAATTACAAAAGAAATATGCAAAAAATATATCAGTCTCCTCTAAAAGGCAGGTGACAAGAATGTTGACAGCTCTTCTTGACACAACAACACATGTTATGGGGTTTGCTAATCTGCAATCTAATCAACCATATCCTTTAAAAACAACTTTCAGCTAGAAGAAACACTGAAGTGCTGAGATAACATACTGACTTCTCTGTACCAGCAGAAACACAAAGTCAATTTTGTGCCTTTTTTTACCTTGAGCCAATTCGATACAATGAGCCAAGCCTAAATGACAAACAACATTCAATTAAATGAAACCAGAATGTCTGGACTCAAAGCCAAGATTTAAATGATCTAATAACTTGCAACCATTAACCCATTTCAACTGCAGTTTAACACACTATTTACAATAGCTTCTCGATTGGTTACATGGGAAAGGATTCTACAGGAAAAAAAATGTAAACTTCCTTTGGCAATGACAAACTTTATTGATTAATTTGTAATAAAATTACTTTATTTTTGAAATGTAAACACACTTGAGAAGATACATTTTATCAGGGTAGAAATAAAAGAAGTTGAATAATAATTGAGAATCCTGATTTTTTTTTTTTTGTTTCAAAGAGAAATCACGAGTTCTGTTACAATTAATGCTGCAGTCTATTTAAAATGTTTAATTAATCTGATTTTTTTTTTTTTTTTTTTTTTTACTGTTTAAATTAATGATTTATGACCCACTCATAAATACTTCACTTGTTTCATTACTGGATGAGTGTTTTTTTTTTTTTTTTTTAACAAATCTCCTAAATTAATGATTCAATGACAAATACATTTTTTAACAGTCACTTGTCACAATGTAATCGATACAATCGTCATTTTAAGCGCCAAGTTACTATTAAAAGCTGATCACTCTACCGTAGACAGTGTTCAAATCCAAACTATAAACTTTTATCACAGTTCTTCAGAAATAATATGAATATCTGTAACACAGAAATAACCATACTGTGTGTTTGACTATTTTGAAAAGACTTTGTGAAGTTGTTTAATACCTATACATGACAACCGCTCTCTCTGGGTCAGCGGCAGCGCAGATTTAAATGTTCTGGTGTGATTTTGTCAAAGATTTAATAGACACAGGCAAATCGTTGTCATTTAGGAATGAGACCGTGTGAGTATTTGAATCGAGATCGTGATATTTTAACAATTAATTGTGCAACTCTACTAAAACCATAGATATTACACTTACGAAAATGATATAGCTGACCAGTATTTGTAATTACAATGTTTCACAAAAGAATCCAGCCAATCTCGAATGTTGTTTGGGTGTGTTTAGTAATTAGAGTCAAGGCTTTGAATTTTCTGTTTCACCTGTGCATCGATGACAAATATCAAGGCCCCAGTTCCTCTGAAAATCATCTCGTAGTCAAAGGTAGGATCAAAAAAATCCACTTGTCCAGGGAAGTCCCAGATCTGGAAGTTGACAAAGGAACTGCTGGAGATGTCATCTTTATATATCTTGTTGGTGCTCTCCAAAAAGAGGGTCTCGTTGGGGGACATCTTATGAAACACCACCTGATAAGTCAAAGACATTTAATACATTAAAAGCCTTCTCAAAGTGCCCTGTCTCACCTCCAAGAGGTAATAAAGTCAACCAGTTGTGAAATCAAACTAAAAGCCCAGTCACATGCTTCATGGGGAGCTTACTGATGGCAAGGCTTATGTCTCAGAGGCCTCAGATTCAAATTCTTAAATCGTAAAGCCAAGGGAATCATGGGCACTTAAAGGTTGCACTCTTTTAGCACAAAGTTTACACATTTTCTATTTATTTTAGTAGCCAGTAGCCACTTTAGCATTAGTACAAATCGTTTTGGATGTTATACTGACACCAATTGTGTGAAATTATGAGGAAAAGAAGTCGAAACAAAAGATGTATTTCAACTATATACAATTTTTGAAAGGGTTATCTATTTTTTAGTAGTGATACAAATTTTAATTCTTATTTCATCTGTCGCTCGCAAAATACACACACAAAAAAAAAGTCATGTTCGCCACAAAGTAAACTTAAAGGGATAGTTCAGGATTTTAGACATGAATCTCTATAGCTTCCCCATAAGCAGTGTGGTGCATTGACCATGACTTACCCTCGACAGCGTCCTGTGAGCCGAGCTCCGGTCCAGTTTTGGTCAAGATGAAATTAGTCCGGCAAGTTTGCTGGGGTCACGGCAATAAAGCTTTTTTCTTCTCAAATCAATATGTGTTCAAAAGAGTGATATATTTGCGTCACTAAAACGTTGTCTATGGAGAGGTCAGACCTCGTAATGGCTTGGCACTATTTTCTCCCCTGTCATATCACTGCGCGCTGCCGCTACCTACAGCCAGCTGCGAGCTGCGCAGGCGCACACCACTTTTTCAGTTGTTCGGCAGTGTTTACAGCAGTGTTTACGTGCTCAGAACAGCTACACGAACGAGCTAACATAGCTACTCACCAAGAGCGATCAGTTTGTACAAGCTTTGTAGAAAATGGTGCGGACTTGTGACTATCCGGACTGTACAAACAAAGATGTGGCGCTTTCTCCTCACACATTTCAAAGATTTCCTGTGGCAGATGTTGCTCTGTGTATTCAGGTTCGTAAAGATATCCTTTTGGCTGTGTGTCGAAGTCAATGTTGTCATCGTCGCTGCTGTAGTCAGACATGTTATCGTTCTCTTTACGAGCTGTAAACAAAGTGACACGTGCGCGGCTCCCAGCTGGCTGTAGGTAGCGGCAGCGCGCAGTGATATGACGGGGAAGAAAATAGTGCCAAGCCATTACGAGGTCTGACCTCTCCATAGACAACGTTTTAGTGACGCAAATATATCACTCTTTTGAACACATATTGATTTGAGAAGAAAAAAGCTTTATTGCCGTGACCCCAGCAAACTTGCCGGACTAATTTCATCTTGACCAAAACTGGACCGGAGCTCGGCTCACAGGACGCTGTCGGGGGTAAGTCATGGTCAATGCACCACACTGCTTATGGGGAAGCTATAGAGATTCATGTCTAAAATCCTGAACTATCCCTTTAACAACAATATGCTGCTCACAAACTTTCCATTTAGAATAAAGTGGTGCGTAAATGAAGTTCTGCATTATGAATCATGTTACAGATTTCATATCAAATACCCTTTCATATACCCTGTATATTTTGCTCACTGCTGACACCTACTGGCGTGGATGCATGATGCTGCTGCTTCACATCTGAATTTTTTTTTTTTTTTTTTTTTTTGCTTATAAGTTGCAACTGTCATCATGTGTTCACTTTCAGTGCTTGACGATGCAGCATTTATCCTGAATTGGTGGTGTGGAAGTTGTAGGTAGTCGTGACTTGTTTCAACAAGCCAAAAAGAACAGCTTGTTTATAAATAGTTTGTAGTTATTGTTATACTGTTTGGTACATTTAGAATTGTTTTTAAAGCTAAAATGCCATATAAGATGAACATAATATTACAATTGTATTATTATCAGTAGTATTATCCCCAATCAATTGCATGGAACAGCTGGTCATGTGACGTCACCATGGAAGCGCCCACACAAGGGTGCCCGCTCCATGTACAATAAAACAGCTTGTTCTAGTAGACTGTCTAACGTCTTTTTTAATAGTATTTTTTTAAAAGCTCTGTTCATTACTTTGTGTAAAACGTTTTTAATTAGAAAAAAAAAAAAAACCTGAGTGAGCCTCACATGAGAAATGCACTCAAATGTGTCTTACACAATTTCATGTAACTTACCATACCCAAATAATAGCTTTAATGCGTAAAAATTGTAAAAGGAAGAAAAGAAAATTCATGGACAAGAATGAGCTAAACCATTTCTGTTCGTATGATCTACAATACATCATCGGTGTTGAGAGGATGTGGGGGATGCTGAATGTATGAATAAGCATTTCAGGTTTTGATATGAAGAAATCACGTGCCACATCAATGCCGGGTGAGTTATCACAACATGAACATAGGACATCTTTAAGTTATATGCTTCATATTCTTAGCCAGCTGTCTGAATGTGGTGTATTTAGGCCTGTGTGGCATCCAAGTCCGTAAATCCACCGCTGCTTAAGAAATAGGTTGGTTGTAACGTTAACGGCTCTGAGTGGTGATCTTGCCCGTGCCCAGTGACAGCTCGGCTGCCCGGGGCGGCTCTGACCCGGTTCTAACTCGCTCGGCTAAGAAGTCAGCAGGGGAAAAGAACGTAAGTTACACTGTCTAAATAAAATCTCTTCCTCCTACCTTTTGGATAGATGACTTCCCGCTCCTCCTTAATCCCATCAGCAGGATTCTCGGTTTGCTGTCGGAGGGACTAGGACTGTCCTCAATGTCTCCCTCCTCTTCTCCATATCCAAAATCTTTGGGAAACGAGTCCGCCACCCCGTAGCTGTCCGCCAGCGGTGCCTCGTACTGGATCGACATGTTGACCCCCCTCCCCAACCCCTTTAAAATATAACCTGGCTGATTATTAGTAATATAATCAGCACAAAATAAATGCTGAGAGAACAAACATAAAACCTCGTTATACTAGAAATGGATGAGAGCAAACTTATTATGGATTCTCCTTTAAATCTTCAGTCTCTTATGTTTCCCATCTCGATGAAACGCCCACTTAAGATCGACACTCGCGTGTAATTGGGCAACCACCCTGTAGCTCGTATGCTGATTGGACAAGTAAAGTGTCACTCTAGTAAGCTATTGAAATGCGGGCGGATCGTTCCAAGTCATGTGCCTGGTGGTCACCTGACAAACGGAATCGTGTGAATGGTTGTTTTTTCCGACCTTTCACCTGAAATGGTGTTTCTTGTCTTCAAATGCTGATAAAGAATTGTTGGTAATTGTTAAATGTTGTTTATCCCTTTCAATTTCCCCTGTGGGAAAGAGGCCACACATTACTCCCCTCCCCGGATATTAAACAAACTATGCTCTTTCTAAAACAAGTCTGAATCAGCCTTGTTTTACAAAAGTGACCACTGCACTGACATGTTAACACGTCGACCTGTTGTTCATGATCATGATCGATGAGTGAGAGCAAATAAATACCTTATAGGCTATAAGTTTATAAACCGTATAGCAGTGGCGGCTGGTGAAAAATATCTTAGGTGGGGCTGTCATATTCAGCCAGTTTCAATAGTCTGGTAACCATGGGAGTATTAGGCCTACTTTCTGCCCTTGGTATGTGTATTGTGTTTTGATGTTTATTTTGTTCTATTCCTTAACCCAGTCCCAGTGGTTCTCAAACTTTTTAGAGTTGTACCCCAAGAGGCTTTAACATCCTTCTGCGCACCCACACTCTTCAGTCACACCTTTTTCAGTAAGGGACAATATTTGCCCCCTTAAATCGATTTTTTCAAGTGCATTTTTACCTTTACCTTTATAAAATAAATAATGCTTTGAATTAAAAAAAAATTTAAATAGATAAATATGCAATGATGGTAAACACGAAGTGATGTTTTTAAATATTAAATTAAAACCGCCAGTAGGTGATGAGTCATCGAGTCATTCATTCAGTAACGAAGCAAGTGGCTGTATTTATGAATTAATGATCATTGACTCTAAAGATTCGGTCACAATCATTGCTGTGTGCTGCAGTTCTGCTGTGGCTTTTATTGGAGCTATTAATTTATTTTAAAAATACTGACAACTGTGTTGAAAATGAACATCACTTAATATTAATATTTAGTTTGTTGAACTGTTATATAAAATCAATGTCACATTCGCAATCGTGTGGATCTTCATATAATGTAATCAACATTAAACACAGGAACTCACACAGGGTATGTGTTTGTATCGAAGAGAGTTTGAATTATATCGATCTCCATGCACAGCCTGTGTCTATATTTGTTCTTCATGCTAGTAAGTGCTAACTTAAATCCCTACTTATACAAAGGTAACGTACATTGTCGAGAACGGCAGTATAGCGCGATTTGCTGAGGCAGCAATCTGTACGAGACCTGTCATATAGCCTACACACTGCTTAAATGCAGAAAGTTTTGACCGCAAAAGATGAGGTAATTTGATCGTATGTCATGTATTTACAGCATTTAACCTGAGAGAAATGCATGCTCAGTTTAAATCTTATTTTAAGATGAGGAAGTATTAACGTTAAAGGGACGGCAAAATTCAGCATTTTGTTCCCGCACCCCCTTCTGTCACCTCACGGTTTGAGAACCACCACAAACCCAGTTTGAGAACCACTGCCTTTACATATCTTTGTAAAACGAATAATAATAATACTATTACAAATAATTATTAGTATTAACGACCCAAACACAATTTAACACAAACTGCATGATACCAGTGCTCTGTGAAAAAGTCAGTAATTGTTTAATGCCATAGCTAGGCTATTACAAGACTGAAGCATTCTTACACAAAAACAAACAAATTGCACAAACTTTCCATTTGCATTTGAAATTTAACTCAAAAAGTTTAGTTACTTTCTCAGATAGGTCCCTCACTTCGGCAACTGTCCATGTTGGATCTGTCCCTGTTGTTTTAAAAAGTAATCACGGAAAGCAAAACAAGGCATTAGCATGACGCATCCAGCTAGTCAGGCCGATAGACCGCTGTCTGATGGAGTCATGGAGATAGGCGCGCATGAGCGCGGGCGCGGGCGGGCACGCGCAGCTTGGGGCGCTAACAGAAGCGCCCATAGCTGACTAGATTTGAGCTCGCTGATTGGCTACAGTTTATGTCAAACATTTGTATCTTAAATCAGCAATTGGCTAAGCTGCTCCACAGACCCGCCTCTCTGGGGCGATTTCTCTAGCGCCCCAGAGCTGATCGACGTGCACGCAGGTGGAGGAGATGTGTTGAAAAAGCACACATATTTAATTTCTATCATATATACTGGGTGTATTTAATATCTTAAACACACAAATACTGACAATTTGTATGTATGATTTATGTATGTATTTACTTATTTATTTAATGAGTGTGGCTCATAAACTGTGGTCTGACTCATGGGGGGGCGGCGCCCTAGCGCCCTCTATTGGCCAGCCGCCCCTGCCGTATAGGCTAGCCTAAGGTCTAAAAGGAAATGTCAGTTTTATTTTAATATAAAAAAATGTAAAACTACCATATTTGGCATGAATAATGTTGAAAGCTATAACTTATAGCTTTCAACATTATTCATGTCAAATATGGAAGTTTTAAAAAATGTTAATATTAAAATAAAACTGACATTGACTTTTAGACCTTCCAAAACTTTATTAAACAGTCTGTTGTTTATTATATAATGAAGCTATGCCACACATAAATCGTGTATCTCGGTTTTGTGTGAACCACAGGCTTTTACAACACTGGCTGACCAATGTGTCACATGGCTGCAAAGCCAATGTTGTTATTGTTCAGTTTTACTAATGTATATGCACAACCAGTGCCGTTGCACAACTATACTGAGTTTTCCGTCAAGATTGCAAAACTGCTGCAGTTTAGTTTTCACAATTTTAGCAGCACACATTCATTGAATTCATAAAACATTAATTTAAAAGATCAATTTAATGATCACTGGAATGTTGGGACAACAGATTTTTTTGTGGTTAGGAGTGACACAACCAAATAAGAAGTATAAAGCAAGGATGCGATCTTATCTTATTTAAGATGTCTTGAAATGGTGCTAGTAAAGGTTTGCCATTAAAGAGTTGAATAGGAATGTAGAATTGTCTTAATTTGAGCAACTGTTTTGTTGTTTGAATGACACATGGGTTGTGTTTTGTTATTCACTTATGCTTTCTTTTTCTAAAACAGCATAGAATCCAGTTCCTAAAACTCAAATTAAGCAGCCTTTTAGCTGTCAAAGTATAAATATTTTTGTGTGAGGACTCAAAATGTATATATATATATGCTTTAGTCCAGTAGATGGTGTTGTGAGCACGTAGTAGCTGTATTATTTATACACTGTAATGTGTTATTAAAATTCAGGGAGAACAAGGATTAATAAAAACAACTTTTAAATGGCTCTGTCCCCTTTTAATGGGAAGTCATATCAAATTTACGATTCTTCTCTTTAGTCAAGTTGTAAGACAAGAATAATTTCTTCAGAAACAAAGCATGACATGAATAGATGACAATAACATTTCAAGCTGACAGTAATTGGCAACAGAAAACACAAAAAAGTAAATATTTGGATTTGGTGGTTTTGTAAAAAGTTCATTTAAAGCCTGTGGGGAAAAGCTGTTGGATATTTTGGTACTTACAACTTGTAGCTTTTACAACTGCTAGCATTAGTATTGGTGAACGTTAAGGTTCTTAGCTTCATCCTGTTGATAAATTAAAGCAATTGTTCATGATTAAATAATGCACAGTAGGCTAGGCTATATGTACATTTATATGATACAGTTTAGATATAATCTAAAATCTAATCATAGTAGTAATGTTAATATAACACTTGCAATGAGTAACTTCTTTCTAGCAAAAATGTATTTGTTCACACCACAGGGCTGTTGAATGCTTAAATCTGATTGGTTTACAAACGGTCTAAAGCGTGCAATTACTTTCAGGGAAACGCGCAGCTAAAGTAGTTCCAGGCAGGTCTTGGCTGTATTACATGTCCACTGGGCCGTAGGATTCGGGGGCCCCTGAAAAACTATTGATGTGGGCCCCCTCCACCAATATCATATAGATGAGCATGGAGACCCAAATATAACAGAAGATGGTGATGTTGTTGTAAACCCTTTATTTTAAAAGGTAAATGTTTATATAAAAATTACAACTAATAAAAACTAACAAAAAGCAAGAAATTGTTGAATAATAATAAAACCAATTTTAAAAAAGTAACAGCAAAATAATGTTCCCCATCAGTCTGTTATAATTCATAAATCAAAAAGTAAACATTTAGAAATTGACAAGAATGCAGTCAAATTTAAAAAAAATAAAATAATTTATTGTCTTATTTTTTAATAAAGATAATATGGAACTGGTAATATTATTAAATAAATCTAATAAATGTATTCATCCAAGTGCAGTGTGTTGTATTCATGTTTTCTTGATGTAATAAATACTTCATCAGCCGGCAGGTCAGGTCGTGACATTTTTTTAACTCTATGTACAATAGTGTAAAAAGAGAAATTTTGACCACGTAATCATTCGGTCGATTGTGGTGCGCAGCGATAATGAAAAGTGACAGTACCCCCCGGCAGGCTTTAGTCGACGGTAGTTTTCTTATTCCCAGCGAAATAACAATGCAACCTGTCTTTAAGAACGTATTGATCGACTGGGATACAACAGCTCTCCTGGCCTCCCTCTCCTTCTTTTCATGGCGTTTCTGGTACCCTGATTTATGTTTTCTTTTCCCCAAAATGTTCAGTCAGTCAGTGGCTGTTTCTCAATTCCAAGAACGCAGAGAACGGACTTGTGTTCTCGTGGAGACCGCCAGACCGGTCTTGCCAAGCTTCCTTGGAAGAACGAACTCGGAACCGGCCGCAATGACTTCTGGGACACCAGGCGAGTACTAGCTCAAGTCTGCATTCGATGCATCCTCGGTATCAAGAACACATCCGGGTTCTTTCATGCGTCCTCTGTACTTGCGTTCTTGAGAATTGGGTCTGAACTTCGACGGTTAATGATGACGTAAAACGAGAACACAAGGACGCAAGATCGCTGAAGAACGCATATTGAGAAACACCTTACCTGCGTCCCAATGTGCATACTATCCACCCTATCTGCCCTAAATAGTATTGACAATTACTAATGTCACATACTATTTAGGATGGATAGTATGCACATTGGGACGCAGGGCCAGTCTCCTGCTCTTCCACCAACTTCATCGTTAACTTCAGGCACTGCCGCCTCAACTCTGATTGGTTCTGTTCACGAGCTGGGGTGGGACTTACAATTTTATTGGATCCATCTGATGTTTGTCATTGACTGAATAATTAATAAATACTTTAGATCGGACTAAACCATTTTTAGGGAGGTAAGAGAAGCAGATATTTGGAAAAAATATTTAACCAAATTGCATGTTTTTGTGGTTTTCATTTAAATCACAGGCATGCAACTAATATAAATATTATAATTATTCATACAACAGGGGCCTATAGACCTTATGTAGCTCCGCCCCTTTTCAGCGCTGCGCTCATTGTCTTTTGACTTCCGGTCTGTATTTTCACAGCGTTTTGCGTGTTTATTAATGAACGGCTCATTTTAAAATCTTCCCGGTCGATTTACATTTGTTAAGTCATCTGCTTTAAACATTACAGTCCTCATGATAACTTTCGTTAACTTTACATTAAGTAAATCCACTTAAAAAGCTAATTACTCCTGGACAGAAATGCCATATAAATATACAGAGCGACCGCAAAACGGAAGTTAAAAGACAATTTTCCAAAGATGGCGGCGCCCTTGTTTCTCTGGTGCATAAGGTCTATATAGTATAACTGCTGGATTTTGTGGGGCCATCTGGGCAGCGGGGGCCCCTATAATTGTCACCACCTTTGACCCCACTAGCGACGGCCCTGCATATCATGTTGCAAAATGATTTCAGTTATTTCAAAGGTCCTTATAGTCTACAACAGAGAAATAACCAAAAACCACACGGACACTGACCAAACAAATAAATATAGCAAACAATTAAATAAAAACGACAAAATATTTCCATGTTTTTTGACACAAAATGGCTACGGAAATCACATGCTCTTTCACCCGCACTCTCTCCCTCCCTCAAACGACACACATTCGCACAGAAACGTGTGGTTTGCGCTGCTCTGACCATTTTATCAGTAAAATAGTTTAGCAACTTTAAAGCAAATTACATTTTTTTCACTAGCGAGGTAAAAACCGGCTCTGTTCTTGAAGCATATCAACTTGCAGTTTTGCTATTAGTAGAGACACTGCTGCCAAACAGTTGAGAGACACACACTCCACAGACTGAGGTATTTCACATTACTCTCTCTCTCTCTCTCTCTCTCTCTCTCTCATTAATAATTAATCTGCTATCAATGGCTCAAGCCTCCATTACTCTAATATTATGCTTTTGGCGTGGGATGAGACACATTAGAAATTAGTCCGAGCAATGTCTTGAGTGTGCATTATTTTCTAATAATTCAACGTTCTGTCTTCAATAATCCCTTAATTATTCTGCTTTTTTTAATCTTTTGAGATTTAGTTGAAATCTAGTTTAGAAATGCTCTTTGTTCATATGCTTAGAAAATACTGACTTTACAAATACATTTTCAATCTGGCTTGATTGCATTGTAAATCAGATCAGTTTATTTAGCTGTAATATGACATATAGCAGATAGAACAGGGTTTTTTACAATACAATTTCCTGCAGATTTGTACAGCTGTTCTAACTCAGCACTATGTTTTAAAATTGGGATTTTCTTTTACCATTACACCATTTTGACTTCTGATGCACTTAAAAAGAGAAATGTCCAGATGAGAACAAGGCATATAATCAAACATACAATCCATATCCTGTATTGTAGTCATACTACTATTGTTAATTAAGTATACTGTCTGTGTGTACTGCTGAATTGATATGTATAAAATGACATGTACATAATGTAGTACATAATATAATTATGTATGAAACAATCCATAATGAGTGCTACCACTTTATAAAGTTGAATATAAAACTTCAGTCTGAGATTGCTTCCGTGCTAACATCAAAGCTGTAGATGTTAACTTTACAGTCACTCTGGTCAATTTCCATCAATTTATAACTACAAAAATTATATGGCTACCATCTATGAGTTTTTCTCATATCTTTAAGTCTGTGGGAGCAGCTCGCCTGCTACTGGAACTGCTGGCCAATGAGGCGGGATGGCTTGGTGACGCTCGTGGACTATGCCGTGACTCAGAGCTGGATTCTTCTATTGAATCAGGAGAGGTGGGCCTGCTCCGCTTGGAATCAGACCTGGACAAAGTACGTGCCCGCACAGTGGCGTAGGGACAGCGGGCTTTAGCGCCTTCCAGGGAATCCGAGTCTGAGCCATTGCCTTCTACAACCGTTGAGCAGTTCCATGGTGCGCTGGCCTTCCATGGCTTCTTTCCAACGCCAGACGATGAGTGAGAAGATTCTCTGGGGTGGCTCGATGAGTCTGGAGCCTTGGACTCCTGCCCTTTCTTGTGCGAAGGTGGAGGGTGGACAGAATCTTCCCCCTCTTCTTGCTTCGGCGGCGTGACGGAGTTGCAAGGTGGCAAGCGCGTGTCACTGCTGGTGTTGTTGGAATTGCTGTTGTGCTCTGTGGGACTGTGCTGCGAGTACTTTGGTGCATCAGAACCATTTTTAGCTGGCAAATCACCCTGAACGGGCAAGAAAGCAGAGGATGGGTTAATCAAAGGAGGGTAGCCGGTTCCATCAGGTGGTCTCTCGAGCAGAAGGTTGTATCCACTGGGTGCAGATGCAATGGTGGCCTTGCGGCCAGTTGAGGTGCCGATGCACGTCTGATGGACCACAGAATCTTTCTTCAGCTTGTTGGGATAGTAGCTGTCATCAGGATCGTCCCTCAGCTGTGGGTAGTAGTTCAAAATGACCTTTTTAAGCTTTTTGTAGCCCAGGTGCAGGATCTCGAGAATGTTGAGAAACAATGAGATGGCAGCTATGCATTGCATGAACACCATGAAGACGCTTTTCTCAGTGGGTCGAGATACAAAGCAGTCCACCGAATTCGGGCAGGGCTCACGCTCACATTTGTACAGCGGATCTAGTTGAAACCCATACAGAACATATTGTCCGGTCATGAAGCCCACCTCTACGGCAGAGCGGGTGACTATGTGAGCCACGTAGGTGCGCAGAAGGGACCCCCTCAACGGAGCTTTGTTCAGCTTCCCTTGGTCGATCTGCCGAAGCTCACGTTCTATTTTGCGTCGAACTTCCGCCATCTCCACATCCACGGCCTCAAGTTCACGTCTCAGTGTCAACTTTTTGCGCTGTCGCTCTTTCTCAAGGGCACGGAGGCGGTAGAGGGCATGGCCCATGTACACCAGCGAAGGTGAAGAGACAAAAATGACCTGCAGCACCCAATAGCGGATAAGGGAAATGGGGAATGCTTTGTCATAGCACACGTTGCGGCATCCAGGCTGCTCGGTGTTGCAGATAAAGTCAGCCTGTTCATCATTCCACACATCCTCGGCCGCCACCCCAAGCACCAGCATGCGGAATATGAAGAGGATGGTCAGCCAGATCTTTCCCACCATAGTGGAGTGGATATGCACCTCTTCCAAAATCCCGCCAAGGAAGTTCCAGTCTCCCATTTTCACTTGGGCATTTTTGAGTCTGTTAGGAGAGGAAATAAGAAGCAAGAATCATGAAAATGGACCGTGAGTCGCATTTGAATAATGTAATGCATTGAATAAAAATTTTGTACCAAACTATTATTTTATTATCGCGCATATCACTTTCATCCTTACTGTCACTTTTATTTGAAATGAAGAGAGCTTTCCCAAACTAAGAACATCTCAGAGTTACCCTGTATATTAAATGCATAAACCATAAATAGGTGGACTTTTTTTTTCAAAACTAGGAAGGAATAACAAAAGAGACAAAAAATGAATGGCAAACAAAAAAAACTGATGCAAGATCATTAAGTCTCCATTGCAAGCATCGAAGCATCTCAGGAATTAGGTATAATTCAGTCATAAACATTGAATCCGCCCAACAAAAGTCAGATTAATAGCAGATCAGTATGAGGTTCTTGTTTGGTTGCAAACAAAATATAATAATAATAATAATACATTTAATACATACCTTTTTTACAATATTTATACCTGAATTTAATGTAAACCAAATTAAGTTGGTCCCAAACAACAGACAGGCAAATTCTAGACTAGAGACAATGATTGGATCATTACTGCACTGATTATTATATTTCTAGCATGTTATATGTTTGGCAACAGTTTTTCTAACCCTAATTGGTGGAGTGTGTAAGAGAGGTTTTGGTGAAGATCATTTTGATCTAGATCTTTGGTCAGTATGTTTAATAAATGAAAAGCTACACACTCCATCAATTAGGGTTAGAAGAACTGTCTCCAAACATGCCAATAACATGCACTGCAATGATGATCCAAACATTGCCTAACTTAGGCACCTATATTAGGTATAATTACAGCAAGCTTAACTAAACTCTCTAAATGACTTACTAAATAATCAACAAAACATGCAGTGCTACTAAATGCAGTCAATCGGTGCATTGCTCTAAGCATCTTTTTGTTGAAAGTAACTATAGATAAATAAACTGAAGCACCAACATACCTTAAACAAATTGGGAGAAAATGAAGTAAATCTTCATTGTAAAAGCGACTCAAATGCTACTCCAACGCCTACATCTTGTTAAGTACAAAAAGCTAGACTTATGCCATCCTGTTTATCGTTAAAGCTCTCGACTAAACACAAAACAAGCAGGTCTTCTTGGTGCCAACTTATAGGCATGCTGGAGAAATCAATGCGCTAGCCCATGTAATTTACCTTACAGCAGTATGGACAGAATGCCGCTGCTTCAAATCCCCGCGGGTCATACAGGCGCGACGAGGCCACCAAAATATTAAAAAATCGTTGGTGCCCTGCACATCTGATGCAGCACATCACCTGAACTTTTATGACCCCCTCTTTCCTCTCTGTTGGCACCGAAAGAAGGTTTCCAAATGTGCAGGGGTGTTGGCAAGCGCACTGGTTCTGTATGTCAGTGCTTCAATAACCAGTACTCCACTATAAACATGAAGGGAGCACTGAATTGATTGTGTATGCCATGGATAAATAAAACATTGTCGAATGATAAAGCCCCCTTCTGTATGAATTTAAAGCTCTGTTACACTTGGTGCCCGCTTCATGCTCGTGTGCACACGCTCTTAATCAGTAGACAGTCTTGCATGTTTGATTGCTGGTTAACACCCATTAGAGAAAGATTTTTCAGCTGAATAGCAAATATAAGACCAATTCTGCACGCAAGCCTGAGCTGAAAGCACAAGCACAACACTACGAATTACCACGTTTTGTAAAGAGAAATGAAGGCCTGTGGTTCTTTTAACAACATAAAACCAAAGCCAATGACTGACATTATGAGTGTAATGTCGGATAAAACTGTATTAAGAGTTGTTTATTGTTATCCATGATAGGGATCACAGCTTAACACAATGCTTTTAATGGCATTTGGCCACATGTTGGCACTACTTTTAGTCGTCAATACTTTGAGAAGCAATCAATCGGTCATGTCCGATTTCATACTCTGCTGGGTCCAGCCCAATGTAATTAAGTTGTCTCTGCTAGTTGTGGAGATATTTTATTCCATTTAAAAGAAATCAATGGTGCAACCCCATTACACTCACTAACTATGCTGTTGGTTGGTTTCATACCCGGCCTGCTATTTAGGGGCAAGCCCTATTTAACATAGTGAGTGAGTCTCTTCGTTACATAATTTGATAGGCATGGTTTTAATGAATAACTGAATTAAATTGTTTAATATAGCTTTGGTATCTCAAAAAGAGAAGCACATCAGGTTAGCTTGAATGCATTTCATGCTCCCTGATGAGTACAAAACATCTTTACAATTTAAACATTTTTCCCATATGATCATATTAATTAAAAAAACATTTTATGCTAATTAAACACCATCCTTGTTCAGGCCTAAATATAAATTGACATCTGTTGTTTAGCCATAAAGGTACAAAATCTAACATTATTGGAATTGTCACAATAATAAAATATATTACAAGCACTACTTGAGTAGTCTGTTTTTGGAAGACAATTTAGTTTCAGACAGTTTTTCTAATGACTAACTTTTTGAGCTTAATTAAATATTTATATTCTCTACATATACCGTTATACAACAACTATTATTCTGATTCGTCATGATACGTCAGTACGTCCGTCGTAGATGTAGTCAAAATGACCATAATTCATCCATATATACAGTATATATGTAATCTGTTGTCATAAGATGTAAAATAAATTAGATATATTTCAGCATCATTACTTCAGTCTTCAGTGTCACATGATCCTTCAGAAATCATTCTAATATGTTGATTTGGTGCTCAGGAAACATTTCTTATTATTTTCAAAATTGAAAACAATTGTGCTGCTTAATATTTTTGAGGAACCCTTGATACTTTTTTTAAAGGGGTCATATAATGCCATTTTTGTACAAGCTAATATGATTCTTTAGGGTCTAAATTAAAAGTTTGTAATATACTTTAATTAAAAATTCTCATTAGTATTGTAAGAAAACACTCATTTTACCTGGTCAAAAACAGCTCTGTTTTCAGCACGCTGTTTAAGTGCATGTGTCTTTAAATGATAATGAGTTTTGCTCACCCCGCCCCTCTGTTCTGTGCGTACAACTTTTGTAATAATAACACAATAACCATAATGCGTTGTTCATTATAAACGTGGGATTATGAACTATATTGAGAACGTCGTACATAGAAAACATGCCGTAATGTACCGATTGTAAAAGCGATTTGCAAAGATTAATATAAAGGTTAATAAAACGTTACACTCACTTCAGTTATTCTGGAGGTGCAGCAGGAACACGAATAGTTGGTACCGATCCTTTTTTCAGGAGCAGCTTCTTAGCAAAACCAGCTTTATACTGACCCTCGTTTGTAAAGCAGTCTGGTGAGAAATGATTCGCGCAAACATGAAAGCATTGACGTTGATCGTGGGGAATATTCCCTTCGAAAATAAAACTCAGCCACTGCGTCTTCAGCGGTTCGGATTTAGGAACATCAAAATGACTGCTGTGTTCGTTATTACACCCAAGAACAGAACACCACAATCGCTTAGATGCCATTCTGCTCATAGACAGTGCTCCAGCGTATCAACAATGACGCGCGGACTATGATTGACAGTTCGCTCACAAGCGAGGGCGGGTCTGTGTTGAAACGCTGCTGTCAATCAACAATCGTGGGAGGGGCGTCCGACCGTGTGACGTCACAAGGTCGAACGGCTTGATTTGAGAGAAGGGAAAACATATAAGAAGATAAAAAAAAAAACACTGGATGGATTTTTATCATTTTATGATGGTTGTGTACAGGCACTGCCAACACACATTTCAGTACAATCAACTTGTAAAAGTGCATGTACCATTATATGACCCCTTTAAGTATCATTTGATAAATATAAAGAACACCATTTATTTGAAATAAAAAAATCTGTAACTTTTGATTCATTTAAGGAGTCTACGTTGAATACAAGTATTCATTTCTTTCAAAGAAAAAATCTTAATGACGTAACAACGCAGATTATGTTCATACATGTATTTGTACTACTAAAAATAGATTAGAACAAACTAGGCAGGGGAATATCCCTGGTGGTGCCCGATCGGCTTTTCTGTTAGTCAGGGCAAATAACTGAACTTTTGATGAACATTTAGTTGAAAACACAGCCCCAGACATGAGTCAATATTGTTCTAAAAATAGACCAGAATTAGATTAATACATATTCCAGGAATGAGTGCGTTGCACATTGATTTGATTCACAACCCAAATTCTGGTTTGTACTGGAAAGTTCTGCTAGCCGTAAATGTACCTAATTGATGTAATTTGTCAACAGAGTGGAAAATCCGCCTCAAAGCAACCTCTTCACATCCTCAAATGCACTTTGAGGACTTGCAGGTCACATCAGGAAAGATATTTTTAGAAACATGCATTGAAAATGACAGATATTCAGTTTATTATTGCACAGTTGTGAGGACTAGAATAAGTATACTATATAATAGAATCACTTAATAAAAGCATGCTTGAACGATCAGTGAACTATTTTGTGCCATGTGGCTGGAATTTATTTGTTAAATTAAGAAGAACAAACTTAATAGGGGTCTGTATCAGTCCTTTTAACAAGCCTTTTTTGCAGCAAACACACTGTATGAAGGACTTCAGTGAACACTGAAGTGCCATGAATATCATAGTAGCTCAGACAAATGAAAATTGATTTTTGTGAACTGAAAATACCTGGAATGATCTGTTTAGACTGGCAAGAACACCATATCCATATTGGCTGGCAATCAATGATCTGTTTTGGAGAGCTACCATCAGCTCATTAGAACAGAGGGGACAGAGGGTCAGAGGACATTTGTTTTGGGATGCTTTCAGGTGTGAACTCACTTTACCTTAAGCTATTCGGCATGGTACAACATTTACTCCACACACAAACCCCAGAATTAACCAGTACATAAACAATTAAATGTAAAGCAAGTGAATACAATTAATGAACATGTTTGTACATTTTATTTTATTTTAAAAACACATTTCCAACCTAAACACTTGAAACAAAATATGATAATCATGAATATGTCATTGTAGATACATGTCATTAGCAGTGAATTGACACAATTTCCTATTGATTATAGGTCAATAACTTACGTAATGCCACATTTAAACTACATTGTTGTGACCTCAGGTTGAGGTCTGTCCACATGCTGATCAGTGCTGCCCTCTACAGTATTATAAGGACACTTCCAATATTCTGAGTCTAAGAAATTAGAAAAACATTTATAAAAAATAAAAATAAAATAAAAAAAGTACATGGCAAGTTTATTCTTTTTGACCACAAAGCTCCTTTTTGGCTCCCTTCAAATCAATTAAATTGAGCGGTTTGTTTAGTCATGACATCAGTTTGTAGGCCAGCATATAGAGGGCTCAATCATTTTGTGAATACAAAATAATGGTCTCACAAAAAAAGGAATCAAAATGGAAATTTTAAACGTTTCTTTGTTCCTGAGTCACTAAATTACTTGGGGAGGTGTGTTTAAGCAAAACCAAAAAAGGGAATATTTGGATGTAAAATCTTTCTTAAAAATGACATTTATTTACTTTAGATTGTATGTAGTGTATTAGCATACGACCTTAAGAGTCTTTCTGACAGTTATATTGACCTGAGACTTGCTTCTTTTAAAAAGCCATGATTGTCCATTGTGAACTGAAGCATGACTTCAACCATCATCCTCATGCGGGTGCTGGGGACAGGAAGATGTTGAAAATGACAGCAAACAAGAAGAAGGCGATGTATCCCACAATGCACATCCAGAAGCGTGGGTCCTTGAGGAGCGCTTTATCGTAGTTGGTGAAAAAAACATAACCAATGGTCATGCCTGCTACACCACCACCAATATGGGCCACAAAAGAGACCTAACAACAACAAAAAAGGAAAGTATGAAGGACCTTTCTAGTATATCATATAATGAAGTGTGAAAACTACATTCAGAGTTAATTCTTGTGGTAAGTCCTATTTATTAAGCTTGTAGTCTAAATCATTCTAGTTGAGTATTAGGTATTGTGGTTTAAATACCTGTTTAATGTATGGTTCATGATTTCTGCTATGGTCTTAAAAATGTCTCACCTTCATGGCAGTGTCATGGACAATGAACCTTCTGTAAATGGCAAATCCAACATCTGTTCCAACTGAAAACAAAACAAAAACAAGTAATGTTAATAAGTCCCAACAAAATGCTTAGTTTATCCAAACATTAATAGTAGATGTCAAAAAAGATACCAATAGTAGAGTGGAAAGTGAAAATGGACGCACCAATCAGAACAATTACCAGAATGCGAAACACTCCCACAAGTGGAATCATCTCCCTGAAATTCTATAGGAAAAAAAAAAAAACATTTTTGATTTGGGTACTTGAGTATAGTATTTTCTAAAAAATAAAAATACATTAAAAAAAATAAAAAAAAATTATATATATCTATATCCCAGCAAATATTACTGGAAAGTTACTCACCACCACAGCATTCATGAAGTAACCTCCCATGAGGGCATAAACACCACCTGAAGCACCCACAAGAGCACTGAGAGGATCAAAGATGGAGCTGGCGAGAGAGCCTGAAAGAGGATTCATACACAGACACACATTCCATGAGAATATAAAGATTTGGATCAACAGCAAAATTATAAAACAGTCTAATCTTAATATTTTTCAACTAAAACCATATTATAATCACTATATTCTCATTAATGAGTCAATGTCCAAAAGTTTTGAATGTTACCATGTTCTCACTGTCATTACTTAATTTACCCCCTTTTTATCAATTAAAAAAATAAATAATAATAATAATAATAATTTGAAATGAAAAAAAAAAAAAAACACTACAGCAAAAACCATCTAAAAAAAATCTGTATTTTTGCTATTTGGCTAAATCTAACTAATGTTGAAATAAATAAATAAATAGCATAATTTCATGTGTATAGCCACAGTTCACTTTCGGGATAAAACAGACCTGAACACAAAAGGTGCAACAATTTAGTTTAAAGCTGGATTTAAGCATTCTTAAAGTAAGAATGGTCTAAAAAACTTATTTTTCAAATTTGTTTAAACTTTATGTATATATCAATACATAATTAAAATGTAAGTATTCTGAAAAAGAAAGTATAAAAATCGAGTGTATGTAGACCTCTAACGACTGTTTTAAAGAGAGCTCATTATTTCCATTCAGTCCACCCTCTCCCTTCTGGGGTCCTTCCAAAGCCACGCCCCCAAAACACATGAACGTGCGACTCCGACAGCTGAGCTGGAAGACGCATTATTTACCTGAGACGAGCGGAGAGGAAGGAGCGCAGTGCATGTAGCATCATGTCAGAATCACATGTAATAAAAAAAATCTAACTTTATCATTATGAATATAAACAAATAAGATGTATTTTAGTAGCCTACTCACTATCAAGCTATCATATCGATATTGGTAAAGTTTAAAATATATATTTTTTGATTCGCTAACGAGCTAGTTATAACTATAAGGCAAAGCTAAAAACAGGTTGCATTGATACACGTTTTTCCATTTCCATTAGTTGCACTGTGATGAAGATGAATTTCGTGTAAGATTCATAACATATAACGTTAGGCCTACTAGCTGTTAAACATGTATTTTGTTATGTAAAGTTCCCCCCACAGCGGAGCCTTCCATGAACGCGCAGGCTAGTAAACATGCAGGGTCACCGATGACGACGGATAAGGTCGCTAGATATAAGGTTAGCAGGTTTCAATTGTTGCTTTGCACAGTGCGTGACATTTTATCTGTATGTTATGCGGCTAGAGTTTTAACACTGAGTCAATGGTCTCCGACGGGCTTGTTTATCGTCATCGGTCTTTTTCCGTTTACCTGTCTTTCTTGTATGAGCAGGTTCCACTCGAGAAATTGGCAGTTTTGGTTGTTTGTTTGTCCGCCATTAGCACAGCTGCTCGGCACACCGGCAATCTTGATTTTGAATGACGGTACGCGCTGTGCAAGAGAGGGGCGATCAGCGCGTATGCGAACTTGATTGACACTGCTAAGACACTCCTCCTGGCTCTGAAGGCATCTGATTGGTTCTTTACATTCGCACCGAATGGCAGTGATTGGTCAGAGTTTTTACTGTCCTGCAGCTGCTACAGAGGTCTGATTGTTTTCATTCCTTTTTCTGAACACATAATGTATTGACTACTCTCAGGATGGAAGGACCATTTCACCCAGTATAAAAAAAAGTGTTTCTGAACAGGATTATCTACTATAGCTTTAACTGTTTATACTGTATCTCTTACATTTTTTGTTTAAAAAATAAATACAAAAATTATGTGTATTTTGACGGTCTTTTTAATGCAATATTATGTGAAACAATATGCATTTACAGAATAAACATTGTTACTTTAGAGTTGTCACATAACTTTCAGTAACTGGAATGCAATATTTGTTTGGATTGCAAACAATGTGAGATATTGTATACTGTATCCCAGTAAGAACTACTGAAATACACAAACCTACCTGCAAGGACTCCAGCCATATAGACCATGCCCACTTCAAAACCCTTATGCACCAGCTCCAGGGGAATGCCAAGAAGCAGCTGCATTAACAGGTTTCCCAAGATATGCTCCACCCTAATTGAAGAAAAATGGTCATATATATTAAAGGTAGGCAATTTCGGAGAGGCTACCAATGGCAAGCTAGCTTTGAAAGCATAAGATCCCACCCTCCCTTTAGAGCGCTGTCCAAAGCCACGCCTCCTCCAAAACACATGAAAGCTCAAAGCCAAAGCAGGGTCTGCAAACCGTCACGAGACGAGAGACGGCGTTAAACTACCTCAAGTTTCAAAGCACATAACTTTACCATATCATAATGAACATAAACAACTTAAAGAGCCCTGACTTGTACCACCTGACGGCTGCAGATTCATTTAAACATTGGTAGTGTTGACATTGAAACGCAAAATTCCGAGGACGGAAGTAGAACATCACAGGTTGCCATCTATTAATTACAGCAATGACATAGCGTGAACGCAGCATAAGCTCGTTGTTTTTGTTCAGGAGGAATTGTAAAAGGTGGCTGCTGGTTGTTTGCGGCGCTCTGTGACTGTCTGTCTACAACTCTGCATAGCCTTACAGAAATCGCTGATGACGTGTGATGTCTGCGCGAGCAGGGTGTGCGGATGTATGGAAATACACGTTGATGAGCAGGTAGGACATCCTATATTGCATTCGGACCAAATGAAATGATTGGACAAACATATTTTGGTTCTGAGACTTCCACAGAAGATAGGCCTATATGTAAATTATCTATTATTGTTGGACATCAGGATGTGAAAGATTTTTAAGTCAACAGTATAACAAAAAGTGTTTATGAATAGGATTGCCTACCCTACCTTTAAATACCAATAATGTAATAACTAAGACGTCTGATCCAGAAATCAGCTTGATTTGTCATTCTACGGTAGAACAGGAGTTTAATAAACGTCACTAAAATTAACTTTTATTATTTCATTCATTCAGGGTGACAAGGGGCCAAATAAATAGTTTTCATTGTAATTTTAAAATGAAGAAAAGAATCAAAAATCACCTTACCCGGCATGTACAAACATGTAGGAGAGAAACCGCCATGCTTCCTCGCGTTGTTCAGGCTTATAGGTAAGAGGACTCTCCCAGATCCCTGTACCTAGGGTTATCCACTGCTTCTGAGGCTTCCAAACCGCATAGTAGATAAACACTCCTAACTGTCAAAGATTGAAAAGAGTTTTGAGAGACAAGACCTAAAGTCTTCATTATGCAAGTCGCCAGAAAGCACTGTCAAAAATAAAGGCCTTCTCAAATGCCTTCATTTCTAGCAAAGATGTTGGTTTAGCAGTATTTAACTCATATTTAGGGACATCATTTTAGTAAAAAAAAATAAATTAAAGTATAGTAGCCTAAGTAAAAAAAAAAAGAATAAAGAAAAAGACAATTTTAGTAAAAATTATTGTATATAAAAAATAAAAATAAAAGACTCTTTCTAATGGAAGGTCTCAAAAGTTTATTCATTTCCAAGACACTTATTTTCAGTGACTAGGTCTATTTTAAGGAATGTCTACGGAAACAAGGATGAATCTGGCTTTTCAAACACTTTGGCTAAGACTTGCCATACAGAAATGGAAAAGTGGAAAGCAAACCTCAAAAGAATCTCAGTTCTTTCATAGTGACACATCCCAACTAAAACATTCACAAATGAATGGAAATGTACTGGTTGCTGCAAGTTTTTATAAAGAATGAGCATTTATACTAATAGTATGAATGTTAATTCATTAATTAAACCAGTCTAAACAGTTTTCTGGTCTTACAGTATTGCAGTATCTGGTCACAAAGCCTAGTCTGTTGGCTGGTTTTAAAGGAGTTTTTATATGATTGGCCAATAGATCAGATAAACCAGCTAAAGACCAGCTTGGCCAGGCTAGGAGACCATCTTAAACCAGCAAATTTTAACTGGTTCAAGCTGGTGTGTGAGCAAGTAAACAGTTCAATTTATCAGATAGCCAGAAAGATCAAATTCCAGTGGTGCAAAGGTTGATGTTTCGCTAAAAAAAAAAAACATTTGATCGTACCTCCGCTAAACTGATGAGGATGATGAAGATTGGTGGCGGACAGCAGTTCGCTCGTTCCAAATACGTCTCCCGTAACTCCTCTGGAAGCATCCATTTAGAAACATTCGAATGAATTTGTTCTACCCTGCGACGACTCCTCTTCGGATTTGCTCGATTATCACCTTCTTCATCCCTCTGCACGGGAAAAGTGTCTTGCTCTTCGATGTCATTATCGCCCATTTCTCTTAAAAATGCAAATCAGAAGGGTCGTTTTTTGGATTAGCCTAATTGACAATGAACCAAATAAATTAAAGTTTTTAATAATTTCATTAGGCTATCAGAAAAGTTTTTAGTAGGCTAATCTTTGCAATTGCAACAAAGCAAATTTGAAAGAAATCTTAAATGTATTTCAAAGCTATTTAGATTTCAGCTGCACATGCTTTTTCAGAACTCTCTTCCGGAGTTATTGGCTCTTCCTGCATAAACAAACTCATCCTGTATGGAATTATTTAAGTAGTGGGCTAGCCTATATAGGCTACTTTTCATTTTAGAAACTTTCTGAGAGAAAAAAAAAATCTCTTGTGAGAGTGATTAATACACTGGGTGCTTGTTATGCCCGAAACTCTTTTGAATAGATAATTTGCAAACATTAACTCAACTTACCCTTTCTTCTGATCCACCACCACCTCTCACGCGAGTACAAGAGATTTATCTAAGAGCGCGCGCCGACCAGAGTTCATTAATGTTGTTGGTTATTTGAAATTATGATAATAAAGTAATAAAGTCTGTTTTAAAAATAGTAAGATAAACAAAAATAGTTGTGTGACCACCACGGACTACAAGACGCTCTCCCTGGACGATAATTACAGGCTTTCATCCAGCTTTTCCGGTTCCAGTCTTCCTTCCTCTTGTTCCTAACTAAAAGGTCTGCAGTGCAGGATCGTTTTGCTTACCTTTGAGCAACAAAAAAAAGCAACCTCTGACCCGTCAAAGTATAGTAACGTTAGACTCTTTACCTGAGCTTCCGCAAACCGCCACACCTGAAGTCACGTGATGCAATTAACTGTTTTAAACGTTTCGTCCAAATGATAATACACGCAACAACAACAAAAAGATACAGTCTAAACACTTACAATTAACCAACCATAAATAGACAACATTTTTGAAAATACATAAAACTTATTCAACGAGAATGGTAGCATGCTTTATGAGCACTAGATGTCGCCATTTCCAGTACAATCTACATTCAGGTTTCTTAAAGAGATAATTCAGACAAATTAAAATTCTGCTCATACTCGTTTTAAAACCTGTATCAGGTCCCTTCTGCAGAAAACAAAAAATGTTTTTTCTTTTATGGTTTTCCATTTTAATATATTTAAAAAATGTAATATTCCTTTGATGGCAAAGCTGAATCTTCAGTGTCACATGATGACCATTCAGAAATCATTCTAATGTGCTGATTTGGAACACAAGAAACGCTTATCAATATTAAACAGTTGTGCTGTGGAAATCATGTAACGTTTTTTCAAGAATCTTTCATTAATGGTTCAACTGAAAAGCATTCATTTGAAATAGTACATTATGTTTAGTTAAAAAATATTCTAAGTCCTAGTCATTTTTTCTATGTAATGACAATAAATGGTGACCACATCTTGACAAGCCTTTAAAAATAATAATAGTCATTTACATGCAGCATACACTATATTCCAAGTCTTCTAGGGCAATTCAAAAGCTTTATACGAGGAACAGAATTATAAATGTTATTCACTGATAATCTTTACATCCAGTGAGCTATTAATGAAACACTCAAACGCTACAAGAATTACATTTCAGTTAAAAATTACTTTAATTTCTCTCTCACACACAAGGCTAAACTAGGACATTATTAAAATGTATTTTTGTGTTCCAAAGCAGAAAGCCAGAAGTGGACATTCTGTCTTTAGTTACTCATTCATGCATTTCCAAACACTTGGGATGCAACACAAACCTATGCAATTTCATTCCAAATTATTTGCAAGAAAAAACAATCAATTCAAATGATGACTTATCACAGATCTTTTATTTGTCAAAAAAGAAAAAAAGTTGGAGTTAAAAAACAGACTGAAGGATAGAGGGAGAGTCTGGTATATCTGCTGCAGGTCAGTCACATTACATTAAACAGAGAGAGATCGCATCAGCCAAGCTTTTTTACAGCGGTAGTTTGACATTTCCCACAAATTCTTAGAGATTAAACTTCCTTAGAATGCATCTAGATATGCATGTTTGGAGTTGGGCCATCAGTAACAGTTCAGCAATAAAAATGAGTTAAATGTGGATAGACCATGGCACCCAAGCAGTTTAAAGGGGGGAAAAAAGATTCAAAAGTGGAAGGAGGAAATTTCAAATGAAACGAAGGGGGCCGGTTCTATAGTAACCAGCTGCTGAGGGGTGGCTAGAACCATCTATAATGTTCTTCAAGACACATCTGAAAATAAAGAGACCATAATCAGCATTTGGACCAACTGAAATCAGCTCAATTATTTTTAACTGCAACAAACAAATCATTTATGACAGAATGTTAATTGCTTGCTTATAGAGGAAGTTAGTATACTTACAGCTTGCAGGCCTGGCGCCATATCTTCGCATAATCTGATCCTGTGTGAATTTCACGAAGGACTCATATTGTTCTTAAGGGGAAAAGGAAGAGAAACGGCATGTTAAAAACACAATTCAGCCATAAACATAAGAGTGGTGAAACCAGAAAACATGACAATGTAGCAATTTTACAAATAAATACAAATTAATATTGACACTAATAAAAAGAAATAGACCTCAAGTAGCTCGATAAAGCTAACACCCCACTGTGTGGCATCTGCAATTTGTTGTACCTGCAAGCTTTGTGTTCAGTATCTGTTCGTACTCTTCACGCATCTTCTCCTCGTGATCTTTGATAAGGCGCTCGCACAAATAGCCAACCTGCCTCAGCGTGAACAGAGGCTGATCCTTCTTCAATGATGAGGCACCTAAAAACACACACAACTCTGAATATCCATCCTTGACCATGTCACTTTACATTCAATTTGCAAAATTATCTATAGGAATCGATAAGAAGAATCGGAATAGTTCAAATTCAAATGATACCCAATCCTACTCACTTAGGCTGCATTTTTTTAATCAAAAGTATAGTAAAAACAGCATACTGTGTACAACTCAAAATAACTTCACCAGAATAAAATACACTTTTAAATATATTACAATAAAGATTCGGTCTTCAGTGTCACATGATCCTTTAGAAATTATTCTAATTTGGTTCTTAAACATTTATAATCATGATCAATGCTGAAAACAGTGCTGCTTAATATTTGTGGAAACAATGATTCTTTTAAGAACATAAAGTCCATCTTGTGTAACAAATGTCTTAGCTGCCACTTTTGATTAATTTAATAGATCCTTGCTGAATAAAAGTAAAATTATTTTTTAACAAAATCTTATGGACCCCAAACTTTTGAATGGCAGCGTTTACTAAAACGCTTGAGCCACGCCAAGCACTTTTTACAACTTACAATTTCCATTTGAAGAAAAATCATCAGTAAAGAATCTTAGCTGTTGATTTTAAAGTGCTCACAGCTTTTATAAGTAATAAAAAGCATGTTTTGAGAGGTTTCCTCTCTATTGTCACCGTCATCATGGGCTCTCATCTTCATGACAATCAAAACGTTTTCTTATGGTCAAATTGTGCTTCAAAATCTATAAACCAATTTCGCTCTGTCACGTTTGCATTTTCTGCATATTCAAACTCGCCGGCATCAAGAATCAAAAAGTATTCGACATTACTGACGACAAACTCAACACACTGCATCTTCACAATGCACATTTGAAATTAAAGCCAGGAGCTCAATCTTGTTCCTGGAGAGATTCTGTCCAGCAAAAAGCAGCTCCAACCCTAATCAAATACACCTAAAGATATTCAAGAACACTTAATTACAGACAGGTGTGCTGGAACTCTGTGGAAAGGCAGATCTCCAGGAACAGGATTAGGCATCCCTGGTCTAAAAAAAGGATGATAAATGGTTTAAGAATCTCAATGGACATGGTTTTCAGTGGACTGACCTGTGGGAGAGCTGGGGGAGGTAAGGGCGGGACTGGAGCTCTGGATATCAGTGGAGCTGCAGGGTTCAGTCTGGTTGAAGGCCCCTTCTAACTGCCGTCGCCTCTGATAACGGCTGTACTCCTGACGAATGTTCTGGAAGATCTGTTCTGTTGGGGTCAAAGGAAGACAAATCGAGAGAAAGTTGTTAATTCAGCTTACATTTAAAATAAAATAATAAAAGACTTCCCCAGGGGTGTGCACAGTCGAATATTCAATCTAATTATTATTTGAAAAATAAAAATGCTATTCAAATTTTGCTACATGTTGCTTTGCTGGCCGTAAATGCAGTGAAATCCTAAGCATGCAAACTAAAACTCAGTTATAACTGAATGCACTAGGTGGAGCTGTGGAGCTTGTTAACAAGTTGATTGTATTTGATCACAGAATACCGTCATCTGCCTTCAAGCACAGCGAAGTTTGGAATTACTACTTTTTACCAAATGACCGTACAAAACTTTTGATCAAATGGATCAACGTGTGGAAACATTGTCAGGTGAAACAGTTATCATTAGGGCGGTCACAAATTAAATTTGTCTGACAACCAATAGCGATTGTGCCGATTAATTGTCTGTTTTAGGGCTTTGTCATGCATTTTTTGTGTGCTTCGTTCCTTAAATAATTGTGATTAATTACATTTTTTGTAAATTATCATTTTGCAGTATAAGACTACAGTTAACGCCATAATTTATTCAATTCAGTAAATAACTGAAATGTATTACAAAAAACTGGCCAATCACAGAAAAGGCTATAAATGTCTCTTTTTTATACACACATATATTAGGGGTGTAATGGTTCTCTGTAAAAAAAAAAATAATAATTTTGAACATACCGTTCTCCACGCACTAGAACAGCGGTTCATCTTAATCTGACGACGTATCTATAATATGTTTTATTGAAAACGCATTAAACAGTTTTATGCTAATGCATGTTTCTGTCGATGGATAAACATTCTGGGTTCCCAATACATTACAACAATGATAAAAAAATAAAATTAAAATGTGGACAAAACAGTTACTCTTTGTTCATTGCGAGAGCCGTATTCTCGAATATGCCCACTCATTTATGCCGTCATCACACCAAAGTTTTGCCAAAGCAAACTTTTCAGGGAAATTTATCTCTGCAAACACCTTAAAACTACCAATTGGTCCGTGGCAATTATGTAATTGGTAAGTGTAGTCTGGGAAATCTTATTGGTGGAAGACTGATTCTGTTCTGCACATCAAGGTCAGAAATGAGTAAAAACCATGAACACTGGAGAGCTTAAATGAAGTAGAAATTAAGTTGTAATTCTAATTGAAAGTGACCCTGACAATATTTTTCTCTCTTTAATACTGTAAAGATGCTTGCATTAAAGAAATATATTGTATGAAGTGCTATAAATAAACGTGACTATTTAACTGCAGAATTGCCGAGCTTGTGCAAACATGTCCACACTGCCATTATCAGATGCTTTCTTTACCCTGGTTTTCACACTGCTGTTATTTTTGTAGTGTTAATTTTGTTATTGAGAGGAAAGCATGCAGCACATTTACATATTCATCTAAAAGTCGCTCTCAGCAGCACGGGAAGTGTTGGGATGTTCCGTAACAGTGCACCTCTGCTCAAGTACTTTAACATCTTTTTGCCCCCCAAGGAAAGGGCAAAAAAAAAAAGAATATTGGGGCCTATTTTCAATCATCTTGAATGAGGAAGAAAAACAACAGCAATCACTGTCTTAACTTAAGCAGGCGCACACAATACACAGAGGATATCCTGCTTCCAGTATGGGTCCCATGACGAATAGTGTGAAGAAATAAGTTTCACTTCAGTTTTACAATCAGCCACATTGGTACACTGACAACGTCACTAACACACGCTACATTAGGGGGAAAATGGGATGCAGGTTAGTTTCATTTGGCTTTGTGGAGGGTCAGGCTTATTTCTGGTAACCGAATCTGGGTGACGGGACTGCAATGCGGAGGGCAGCAATGCAACAAGGAACCTCCAGAGTCCCTTTATAGAAAAACTGGGTTGAGTTTAGTCCCCTGTCCAAATCTTTAACACCAGCAGATGACTCTAAATTGATTAGAAACCTGCATGACTTCCATGAGCTAAACTCTTTAAAATGATCTTCTATGATCATCTTAATTCATCACAAAAATGAGTATTTAGAGGTTGATCGTCTCAGCTTCCTGAATGTAGGTCATTTAAAGCTTCAAGGGTGGACAAACACAAGGGCACATCTATCTGCTGCACCTGCATCACTTATCTTGGGTGTGGAGCTCAGAGTTTCCCCCCTTCAACTAACTAAAGGACAGGAAAAAAGGGTCAAAACCATAGACTGTAAAAAATATGGATGTAGTGTTTATGACGTCACCCGTAGGTTTCTGAAGAGCATTTTTAAGCCAAAAGTGGGCGGAGTCAGCCATCGCCATCTTGGCAGTGCGATACCGCGTGTCACTCCTGAATAACCGAAAATGGGCAAAGAGGCGGGACGTGGGTGGAGCTGAGGTGCCTGGTTGCTGAAGCCACGCCCACCTAGCTCAGCGTGATCAAGTTAGCTCAGTACTATTGCAAGGGCTGTGCCAAGTGTACAGGACCTCGCGCTAAAGTGACGGATGACTTGATGTAAAGCCAATAGTTAAAGTTAATTGCCCTTCGAAATATTATAATAGATAAAAGATATCGCTAAAAGTGAGACTGTATCGTGATGCTGTATTATTCTGCTAGTTAAATATGTATTATGCAGTAACTTGCAATATTGCTCTGAGCGTGTAACAGTGATTCATGCCATGTCAGGCAGCGTCGCACGACAGGTTCGTAGAGAGCTTTATTCAGTACATTTTAAATTCTGGTTTTGGCCGCCTCTCAAATGGGTCAAACCATAGATATTACCTAAGAAGTTCAAGTAAATGCGCTAGAAATCCATGCTCATTTAAGGATGTGCATTTATTGCATGGACTAAGAAAGCACCGACACCTGCAGGATTTCATCTGACGGTACATAAGCATATATAAATCTATCTGTTCTGTAAGAGTAGCGGTACCGCAGAACGAGTGTAGCCTCTATATCTATAGACGTTTTTAAATATGAAAACTCCAGAAAAAAAAAAGAAGAAATTGTCAGACATCCATGAGTGCCTGTTCACATAGAAATCCAACTGAAATACAGCGCTGTTGTTCTCTCGATACTCGTTAAACGACGGAATCCAAAGGCGTGGGCGAAGGTATAATGGGTGTATTAAATTGAATGAAATAATCCCCCCCCCCCCCCCCCCCCCCCCCAAAAAAAAAAGTACACACGACAGAGATGCCACGTTCAGCTGTTAAAATAAGCTGAGGTGACATGACGGCAAATAGCAGACAAACTGCTAGAAGTGGCAGCAGCAATCCACCTGTCACTCAAGTGGCCATGCCCTTAATTATACAGAACTTTAAGGCTTAATATAATTTAAACGGATGAGTTATAAAACAAATTCACCCCCCTCACAGTTTTCATGATGGGCAAAATTAGGCTAGCTATATAGACCAAAACCAATTTTTGTATCAGACAGTAAAAAAACAAATTTGGGCATTATAACATGAGCTTACCTCATGATTCAATTACGATTCAGAGGGTAACGATTCAATTTTAAAACAATTCTCGATGCATCTTCAATTCTTTTATTAACAATTAATCAATACAATACAAAACTGTTATTTTATCTTTTTTTTATTACAAATAAGAACAAATATGCAAATAACAAACAGTAGAACAAATACAATTTAGGGCTTTTCACACTGAGCTTAACCACGGGTAAAAGAACGTTTCACATGCCATCGCCAAACTTGAACAGTGTGAAACGATTCGGAGTTAGAATGTGATTACTATATGAGTCACGCTATTGGTTGTCATTGCTAAGCATATTTACGAGCTTTGGACAGTACGAATGTAACAATTTATCGTGTCAACAACATATCGCAATACAAAAATTCAACAATTTATATTGTGGATACTCACCCAAAATTGTTTACAGAGTTGTTTCAGTCAGCACGAGTAACACATTGAGATCTTTTTTGTTACTTATTACTCTTAAAGTGCGGGACGTGCTTGATGTTAAAACGTTATTTTCTCATTCATGCATGTTCTTTTCATAGAAACCGCAAGCGCAAGTGCTTTGCTTACGAAGGAAATAAGCATCTTTATAAATATAGCTTATAATAAGAGTACATTATTTACAATAAACGGTATGATATGCCTATTAAATTAGATTTTCTAAAAATCGATTCTTTTGTTTTTATGCATCAATGCGGAATCGTTCACTTCAGCATTGTGATGCATCTTAGAAACAAATACATTTCACAGCTTTATCAAGGGGTGGCATCTATCTTGATGCTAATGCATTCCAGCGAAGCAGGCAGTGTGGCTATAACCTAACAGTGCCTAAGCTTCATTGTAAACACAGGAAGTCTCCTCTGCAGTCTCATCTGATTGGTTTTTATTTGTATAAACACACAGCTTTGCATGGCCAATAAAGAGGTGTTATTGGGAAGCACAACCAAACCCAGTGTTGAGTATACCAGAACCAAAGACTCACTATTGAGTTGTAAAAGTCCTGTAATAAAGTTTTGTAACAATAGAGCAGAAGTGTCCAATCCCTGATCCTGGAGGCCCACTGTCCTGTAGAATTTAGCTCCAACCCAAATTAAACACACCTGAAACAGCTAATCAAGGTCTAACTAGGCATACTAGAAACTTCCAGGCAGGTTTGAGGCAAGTTGGAGCTAAACTCTGCAGGACAGTGGCCCTTCAGGGCAGAGTTTGGAAACCCCTACAATAGAGGAACTAACATGTTGACAACAGTGTTGCTAATCTAGATTAAAAGGCTTCAGTCCAAAACAGACTAAACAAAATTAGCCGGACTTAATGGGACATTTTTCACAAAAATGAAAATGCTTTATTTACTCATCCTCATGTTGTTACAAAGTAAACCTGTATGATTTTCTTCAGTGAAACAAGACAATATTTTGACAAAATGTCTCCGTGTTTTTGGAGCCAATGGAGTCTAATGCTATTTTGTAGCCATTCATTGCATGGCCAAAAGCAGTTCTTTTATTGTGTCCTACAGGCTGTAACAACTAATAAAATAAATAAATCGCTAATCACGTCTGCACGGAAAACATCTGCCAGTCTTTACTGCAGTGAATAACGCATTTCTATGGACACAAATCATCTGGTTGATCTAAACATGAGAATGTGTCATATTACGCGCATCAAACAAAAGCATATTTTAACACTGCTTGCCCTGTCATGTGCTTTGATGGATGTGCGTGCTGTTTAATGTGTTTGAGACGCGTTTTCCTCAATGCATAACTTATATTTCACACTTCCTAATGGCTTAGTTCACAATTATCCGTTAATGTTAGAAAATAAATGCTTGTCCTGACAGGACAGCAAGACTTCACAGCCTTTAGCAAACAAGGCAGGCAGAAGGAGTACAATAATTCTGACGTTAGATGTTAAAAGCAACATACAACAATAATTTCGTAAATTTTTTAATTAATCATGGATTTTTCCATTAAATTAACAAAAGAATGGTCTAATCTGTTATGTTATAACTAATAATTGTTAGCTGAAGCCCTACTGCAGAATAAAGTCTAAAAGGTTTTGAATAAAACAAGGGTGAGAAAAATAAGAAATTTAATTTATGGGCACTAACTCATTAAGTTCAGATCACGCAATAATCCGTTTTAGAAACAGATAGAGAAAGACACACAAACTTAGTCAATGGGCAACGCCAGACCCCTTGAATGACAGGTAAATCTGCCAATGCCTGTATCAAATGCTGCCAAATGCTGAGACTAGGTCCAACAGGTTACTTAGCAACTGTAACCTTATATGGTCAAACCAAGCAATCAATCACAGTGGCTTCCTGAGAGAGGATGGGGAGCGATTCAAGGCCCAAAAGCACAGAACAAGGATAAATCAAATACAATGGAGGTGTGGGATGAACTGGACTGGGGGAGGGGAGTGTAAGTGGGTGTAGAGTTGAGGCGCCTTATTCACTACACCGTCGAGGCTTTGAGGAGGGAATTTAAAAAACCCAAACTGGCAGGAAGTGCCCTCAAGCTAGGAGCTCAAGCCCAGGGTGTGTTCCTGCAGGGAGCTTGATTGGCTTTGTTTAGGATTTGGTGCGTTACAGACGTTAATTATTCTGAAGCAAAAAGCTTTTGTGTTTGGATGTTAGATGAGTTATCACAGCACAAACAGGGTCGAGCAACTTCAGACATAGCTTGAAATATCAGACGCTGGCTCGTAATAAGAAACTATGAGCTGCTGATGGAAGACTATTTTATGAAGATTGTATTCAAAATCAAATGTGCCTATCTAGAGACACAAACCTAAATAAGGATGATAGAGGGATGTTCTATGAAAGAATAAGGGGCATTTGGTTTTACAAAGGCAAGACTACTAAACACCAAATTGGGCTTTAAGGCCAGTCACATTCCATCCTTGCCATTTTAACAAGGGAACTGATGGGCAGGCTTGGAAACAAAGAACAAGCCCCAAAAACAAAATACAAAACCCAATGATTTTAGTGATGTTTGTCTAGCTAGTGTCATGCAAAATCCTAACCCCCTAGGACACCGAAGCAATTCTATTGGCTGAAAGAACATAAAATGTCTCTATATGGTGCCTGATTAGAAATCCTACAAAATGTACTTTGTCATTTAACTCTAAAATTATATCACAAGCTTTTTTTTAGCTCACGTTTGTTTAAACAAACGATTATTTTATTTTGTTTGTAAACCACTACTCTTATCAGCATATTTGCCAGCTAACTTGGCAAATGATACTACCCCATTAAACTGCTAGCTTAGCATAATCACACACAGGTCACTATATCACCACCAGTTAATTGTACCATTTTGATTACCTAGAAAAATATACGAGGCATTATAAATGGCAACCTCTTGGGGTCCGAGGGGGAACCTGCATCATTCAGAGTGATTAGTGAATTAGTCACCATTATGGAATATTGCAGTTTATTATAAATTATTTATCTGTGCACTTTTTTATTCATGTGTCCGCATAAGAGTTTGATTGCTGTAACAATCGGTTATCTGCAAAAATACTTACTGAATTTTCCCAGGTTGCATCCATTACTAGAGCAGTACGATAGCAGCCAAATGTTTAATGTCACGATCGTTACAATCTATTTGCATTAGTTTATATCTAGCTGGTCACTTTTACGCATTCGTTAGCCAGCAAAGTTGCACATTTAAAGCTAATGAAGTGAGAAAGCAAACTGTATGGCCATGCAGGTCATTTCAGTTCTTTATCAACAACACTAATACATATTTTGATTAGATAATCAATTCAAATAGAAGCTTATAATTTGTGAGAGACCATATACATGCATGTCTAATTTCAATGCAATGGCCTTTATATTTGGATATGGTGTCAATGCCTAGCCATCTTTAAGCATGACTGTTCGGATTTATATGAAACGGTAACACTTTACAATAAGATTCCATTTCTAACAGTAGTTGTTAGAAATATTGTTCCTTGTTAGATTATGTTAATTTCAACAATCAGCAATACATTTAAAAATTGAAAAGTTGTAGGCCTATCTGTTAACTTTAGATAAAGTACTATGAACTAACATGAATAGGCAAGGTATGATATTTAATATTTATATATTTAATGAAAAAAGTAGTCCATTTTTAAAACTCGTTTGATTAATAAGTTATCAGCCAGCGGTGTGTTTCCCAAAGCCAACTATGGTCGCAAGTTCCGTCGTTACCTATAGAGTTCAATGGAAATTGCGATCATAGTTGGCCAACAATGTTTTTGGGAAATGCACCCCATTGTGGTCCAACCTAGTTATCGTTATCAGTTATCTGTAAAATTCAATATTGGTCGACCTCTACTCATAATCTTTAAATCACAATAACTTCCCCTCCCACTTGCAATGACATCTTATCTCTGATGACGTGTTTACAGTAGTAAACAACAAACCTCTGATCCAATCGATTCCAGATGGACAAAAATCAAGTCCCACCCTACATTATTTTTCTTGTTCTTCGAGAAGCCGTTTCACTTGAATATACGTCACAATAGGAAATAACAGTAGGGCTGCCCCCTAATAGTAGACTAGACGTTAGTCATCAAGAGGCTTAGTTGGCCAAATTTTAATTAGTCAAAAAAATAAAAAAATAACCTACTACAGGAATTGGTAAAGTCACGCAGTCCAATGGACAGATCGTAATTATGGCCCTGTCCCAAATGACACACTTCATGCACTTACAATGGATGCCGCGTACGGCGTACATGTGTCCGATAAGTCCACAAGACCACAGGGTGTCCAATTTCAGGTTTCAGAAGGGTGCTCACGAGCGCCCCCCTTTGCAGTCGATATGTGCCTTCGACGCACGCTTTTGCAGAGCCCACACTGAAGCGAGCTCCGCAGCAGACTTCTTCCCGACAGTCAAAGCTGCATTACGTCACGAAAGTGCGGACTCATAGGAAGACTGTGACTGTTTAGGGTGCCATTTGAGACAAGGCCTATGTCAGGCAGGAAATGTTCACCTTTCATTCGACATCAAACATGGCTTATCTGAAACATGCAAGTAGTAGTTTAACATTAGCTACTTTACATGGCCACTCTCTCATTAATTAGAACCTAAATAAATGTGGGCTTTTATGAGGCGCATATCCAAGTGATCGTGCGGAAGCTAAATTAGTACAGCACTTCCTGCATGACATGTTTACTTAACATGCATTTCTCTATATGAGAGTCTGCGTCGTCAACTTCACAGTTGCTGCCGAAAGGGACTTAGTGGTTTAGTCTACCTCTAATGTAGAACAATGTAACATAGAATATCATCTCAACCCTGAAACTCAAATCATCATAAACGTGCAACTAGTCGACTAATGGCTTAAAGGGATAGTTCACCCAAAAATGAAAATTCTATCATTGTTTACTCACCCTCAAGTTGTTCCAAACCTGTAAGAGTTTCTTTGTTCTGCTGAACACAAAGGAAGATATTTGGAAAAATGTTTGTAACCAAACAGATCTCAGTCCCCATTGACTACCATAGTATATATTTTTCCTACTATGGAAGTCAATGGGGACCGAGATCTGTTGATTACAAACATTCTTCCAAATATCTTCCTTTGTGTTCAGCAGAACAAAGAAACTCATACAGGTTTGGAACAACTTGAGGGTGAGTAAATGATGACAGAATTTTCATTTTTGGGTGAACTATCCCTTTAAATGAAGGACTAGCCTATTAGTTGACTAGAAAAATCTTTAGTCAGGGGCAGAACTATATAAAAGACCACTGCAACTTCCATTTAATGCCTGTTCTGTTTCTAATCTGCTTGTCACTGGAAAAAGTCGAACAATATTTTCATGTTTTCTGCATTCGCTATGCATTTCAAACAACACTAAATACAAGAGTACGAGATGAGAACGAGTTATGGATTCTTCCCCCTGCTATTCACTGTCACTTAGTGAATTTGTGAGTGCCACCAAGTTGTAGTTATATGTAAGAGCAGTGCAAAGGAAAATAGATTAAGAGATCTGTTAAAAATTAAAAAAATTATTTAAAAAAACAGACAGCTTATAACCGTTGGTCTGAACATATGTATAGCACCTAATTTTCATCTTGGAGTTACCAGGCCTTTAATCTGAATCACCAAAAAGAAATACAACGATTGTTAATGGAATTGGAATCATTAAAAATCAGAAACTAAATCAGTATAATATGTTCTAAATCCTACTAATGAGGATGCAAACTCAGTGTCTGTAATTAAGAAATAAACGATGATGTCAAAGTGATAGGTTGCTCTGAACTTTACTTTTGTAATTTGTCACTCCTAGTTTCCCCATTTATTCAATGTGGCGTCTTTGATTTTTTGTATGTATTTTTTTTACTTGCGATAAAAGCTGTAACGTTAGCCGTTTTACAAGCTCTAAACAGCAGGATTTGGGCTGGTTCGTCAAGGGGTCCAAAAATTTAGGATAAAAGCAGTACAAGTAACGTTACACAGACAGACTAACGTTACATTAAATGCGCACGGCTTTAACGAAATTATCAATGTTACATTTCAAATTACTGGAAGTTTGTTTGACGCGGAAACATTTAGCCTGGGTTATTTTATGTATATATGCACACATAATATGAACACTTGTGTTTTTAAATAATATTGTTAAATCAAAAATAAATAACGCCAATCCACCCTTTGCGCACATACCCACCTTTCCTCTTTGTTTGGACATACTGGTTCAATCCTGCTGGTAAACTATAACTGGCTCAACGCAGAGATAAACGTTCACCATCCAGACCAGAGCCGGGCGTTTGTAGAAAAACATTGTCGTGTGTATTGTTTTCGGTTGTAATGGTCGATGGCTATGTGTGTGTTCACACTAAGCCATGGGAGTTAAATGAAGCTCTGTGTCAGCTAGTCTGTATTAGCGGCCGCTTTCAGCCTAGCTAGTCGAGCTCAAAACAGCTATTCATCCAAACTGCATAATTACCGGTAACTACAGTCCATACCAACTACCCACCACAACCATACCATCCATTAAGAAACGGCATTACACATTCAAATCGTTACTCAAAGCAGATTGGTGGGGGGATTAAATTAACGGACTGTCGAAATTCAAAAATCCACTAGCTGGTTAGCTGAGATTAAACAACCCCCATTCCCCTCCTCCATGTCAAACAAACCGACGTTAAATGGCGAGAATCATGCATTTTTTCTCACCTGGAGTTAGCCTGTGTTCTCCACCCATTGACTGGGGCGACATCGAGTGTGCCGGGCTCTCTGTTGACGGGCGAAGACCGCATCTCTGCGGGGAAGGAGTAGTCGGAGTCCCCGGTAGAGGATTGCACCTCCTTCGCTTGGGGGACTGCGGGCTGAGAAGGGCCTCAAACTCCATAGATCGCTTCAACGTCGCGCCACAAGCCATGATCGCTGATTTAATGCGACAATAAACAACAGCGGTAAAATAGCACCTTTTTTGATAATAAAATGCTCAGATTTCCTTTTCTAATTCGACTTTTTCAGGGGGTTTTATTGAGCTTCGCACGACATCGGCGGCCCCCCCTCTGTTCGCACACCGGTTTAAACACCAAGTGCCAGATTTGTAGCAAAAATGCTAAAACGACACAGCCAAGGACTGTACCATTCACGGAGAGGGGGGCGAATGTTATAAACAAGTTTATTTTTTCTCACATAAAGTTCTATCATAACTTATTATGTTTACGAAGCAACAAAACATTCATGTAGTTTAAAATATATTGCAAAAATATAAGCTATATTTTAATTTCTTTTTTACTTTATAAGTAAATCTACTACAGTGGTAATCGTCCCAACCCGTGAGTAGTGGATTATGTTAACGCCCTCTCTCAACATAGTTTCCAGTGATATGCTGCTCCAAATCAAAACGATTATTAATAATGAAAGTGATAGGGTTTATGCTTGCTATTGTATATTCCTGTATAAACAGGCCTCTTGCACCGACTTTTATGTGGATGCAGTTTGCATAGAAAAGAACACCTTTTATTATAAATGTACTTAATGTCAGATTTAATATTTTAAGAATTACGATCCTTATTATCCATCTCCCTTATGAATATTATAAATAGGTAAATATATCAAATGAATATTATGTACAATATTTGCTTAATATTATTGATGATATTTGCTCTTTTTTCGTCAGTATTTGTTTTTCTAATTTAAACAGTGTCTTTATATGCTCACTGAACTCTTTCAGTTTATTTTGGGTTAGTTATTGGATTAGTATTTGGATTTCATTCTAAGAAAAAAAAAAAACAGTTCAATTGCCACTCCTCCAACAGCGTAATCCTTATTGGTGCCTTACAATCATATGACTCTGCTCAATATTTATTGAGTTTATTTGGCCAAAGACCATATTTCTGGAGGATTTGCATGTTGGTGTTTGTTTGTGTTTGCCATCAAAGCAGTCTTTCAAATCATGAGGGAATAATTTCCTCACTGTCTCTTAACACCTCTGTTTAGACGCAGTGTGAGGTATTTGAATATTACATACACACCATATGAATATCACACACTTTTATATCCCAACATTTGTCAATTTTGACTTAATCCAATGAAAATACTGTAAAATGTAAAACATATTGGAAGCTTATAATGTAGGCCTAATTGATTACATGTATACAGTTATCTAAAGATCCTCAAACTGTGCTATTTCATCAAAAGGGTTAATAATATTCAGGAACATGTGTTTTTAATGATGTATCGGTCAGTGAATTGGTCAGATTGAAGTGTATGGTTTCTTAAACAATGTAACAGTAATTTATAGTTATGCCGTACAGTATTTTATTGAACATACAATTATAATAGTGCAAAAGACCTTAAAAGTCAATAGAAGATTACACTAAACACATTGGATTTTGCATTATTAGCAGACTCTTTCTTACCAAAGCAACATATAATAAAGTACTTAGTGTATCATAACAATTATCATCGTGATATAGTAAGACATATAGCCAAGAACTGTGATAAAGACAAAAAATGGGTATTACAGAATGTAGTGCTACAAAGCATACAATCGATCCAAAAGGGGAGGTGAAGTTTTTGCCTGTAGTCATCAATAATGCTGAAGGTATTTTGTTTCACAGTGTAATCTATATATATATTGGCATATTTTATGTTTGGGACAAAATGTAGCAAGTGATTCACCTGTTCTGAGTTCTTAAGTAGATAATTGCACTCCTGTAGAAAGGAGAAACAGTATTATACATCAAAAGCTGATCACAATAGCCACATTACTACGCACTGACCTTGTATGGTCCTTTAATTTATAAGCATGTTTTGCTCATGTTAAAGTTCTTATATAAGTATGCCAACCTTTCATATTTTCCAAACTTTACATGATATCCTGCAAATTCTTATCACAAAACAATGTAACTGCAAGGCTTACTATGATGAAGAAGAACTACATTTTGTGGAATATTTCAGCTTCTGACCAGCAAAATGGATGAAAATAATGAACAAAATATTTTATAAATAAATACAACTTTATGATGAAATGTGTATGCTGTTTTGCTGGTTGTCTACACTCTCGGAAATAGTATCTGGATTACTATCACTCACTGCCTGATCCTTTCTCTTTTTGCCAGAACCATTTTCATTTCTTATGCTATATGTGTTTCCCAAAGTATGTTCCCTGCATGCCATGCAACATTTTAACAGTGCTAACAGTTCTCCCCTCAGGTCTCGACAGCGTAGAGCGTATAGGAGCGGGTTTACACACGAGTTCACCAGGCAAAGCGTGCTACAGAAAGCAAACATTCGCTGTTGTTTATTTGTAAGGGTCACCATGACATCCACCATCATAAAGGAAAGGACAGGCAGCCAACAAACCGCGAGGATTAGGAGGATCAGACTGAAGGTACGTGCGAGCTGAATGTCCATTCGCATTCGAGCCTGTCCTTTTATGCTCGACCTTCCACACTTTGGTCCACTCATGGCTGCTTCATGCCGGTTTGCTTTCAACAGGATGAGGGCATAAGCCACTGTGATGAGGAAGAGCACCACCAGTTGCAGGCCCGTCCAGCAGGCCAGGTAGTGATGATCCACATAAGGGAAAAGACGGGAACACGGAGGATCCAACCAGGTTGTGCACCTCCAACCCATCAGAGGAAGGAATGAAATTATAATCGTTACACACCATAATAATACTATAGCGAGCTTGGCCCTTGTGCATGTCAATACCACCTTGTAATTGGAAGCCTGGTAGATGCAGAGATAACGGTCCAGTGCTGTCAGCAACAGACTTCCCACAGAGCCCGTGAAGGCCATTGTGACGCCACCCAGCTTGAACAGATAGTTATCAGCGCCGTCGTCTTTACTATAAAGATGGAAATTTAGAAAACTGATGGTGAAGAAACAGCTGGCAAAAGTGTCAGCCAGTGCCAAGCTGCTGATGAACAGGTACGATGGCCGTCCGCGCAGAGTGGCGGAGCTCGCAATGACCACCAGGACCAAAATGTTCTCCAGGAAAGTCACAGGACCAGCTAGAAAGCAAATTGAGCCAATTGCCGTCTTCTCTGGTGTGCTCAGGACCATGTAGCAATTCAGGCTGTTGCACAAGTTCGCAACTGCAACAATTCAGGAACAAAAATTATTCAAAATAATCACATTTTTAAGATAAACAGTTAATATGATTAATATGATTTTAAACAAATATTTTTAATAAGAATTATTTTAAATACATTCAAATATTTGGGGTCAGTAAGTTTTTTTAATGTTTGGTCTCTTATGCTCACCAAGACTGTGTTTATTGGTAAATACAGTAATATTGTGAAATATTATCTATTTAAGATGTAATTTATTTCTGAATTTTCAGCAGCCATTACTCCAGTCTTCCGTGTCACATGATCCGTCAGCTGATTTGGTGCTCAAGAAACATTATCAACGTTGAAAACAGTTGTGCTGCTTAATAATTTTGTGGAAACCATGATGCGGTTGTTTATTCATTTATTTTCTGAATTTATTTGAATTGTTTTTGTAAAAAATGTAAAAGTCTTTTACTGACCTCAAATGAATTCATTTAAAAACACATCCTTAAAAAAATACGAGTAAAATGATCACAACACAACTTGGAAAGACATGTCATGATCACAGACAGACCATAGAAAATCTGAATGAGAAACTATACCTGTGGTTGAAATGTTTGTACTTTCATTTAAATAAAGCACAGTTGTAGCTTCTTGTTCCAATTCACTCGCCATTTCCTCAGGACAGAGTTTATCTATTAAAAGTAAATGATGAATCATGAAACTTTGATTTTGGAGTTCGACATGATTAGGAGGGATAAAACACTCATTTAAAGTCAAACATGTCTCCAAGCAACATTCTTATTAGGCTAATGCATTCTATAAATAAAACGACATTATTCAGGCTGAATGGCTTAGATTTGGAAGAGAAGTGATGTTATATTTAATAACGTGAAATAATCAGCCTGTCCCACAAAACCACTCACTGTGACCTAAAGCTGTTCAATAGATTAGACGAGTTACATATTGCCCTCTGCTGGCCAAAAGACCACGCAGATTTATTACAAGAGAAGGATGGACAAATGAAGCAAAACTATTAGTGTTATTATTTGATTCACATGTTAATGAACTATAACCAACCATATTTTCACTAGTATCCACTGTAGGAGATAGAGTATGTGGCTCACGGAAAAGCCTTACAAGCAAAGTCCAGAAAGCAGACACATGCTCTTGGTTAACTATACAATGAAGACTAATCTGTTCATAGTAAATTAAATAGTCTGCTCTCATTTCATTGTTCCCTCCTTCCACGATCACCTTATTCATCCTTTCCTTACAAGAGGCACTCATATATTTTTCTTCTTTATCCTCCTACATTTTCATCCAAGGCGCATTAGCTCCATGCCATCTATTTTTGTCTTCAGTGTTCTTAAAATTTCTGGAAATGTCAGATAATGTTTCGGTTAAAGCCACTTCTCATGTTAGCTCTAATAGAAGGGCTTTCCCGCAGTGTCTTTGTTCCTCCCAGAATTTCTTCCTCATTTAGACTACTTAAATATTCTTTTAAGTTTTTTCTATAGCCACTTTCACCTTTGGTGGCTCACTGGGGTTTACATGATTTTTCTTTTCCTTTATCTTCTTCAGTTTTCTCATTTCTGTAAAGGTGATTTAGAATAATGTGTATTGTAAAAAGCGCTATTGATTTGAACTGACCAAAATAAGACAAAGGACTGTACAAATCACCTTATGAAAGACATCTGAAAACTTAAACACTGAGTCAACATATACTGTTGGCAATAAAATGTAGAGTCACAAACACATCCTCAGAAGAAGAAAAAAAACAAAAACAAAAAACCCACATCCTTAGGTTAAAGCTTTCACAATCTCACACAAGTGAAATGTAAGAAGATCTTAAAGGGATAGACCCTAAATAAAAAAAATGTGCCATTACTTACTGACCCTCAAGTTGTTCCAAACCTGTATGAGTTTCTTTCTTCTGCTGAACACAAAATAAAATATTGTAAAGAATGTTGGTAACCAGACAGTTGATGGATCCCACTGACTTCCAAAAGGAAAAAACATACGATGGAAGTCAATGGGTGCCGTCAACTGTCTGGTTACCAACATTCTTTAAAATATCTTCTTTTGTGTTAAATAGAAGAGAGAAACTCATACAGGTTTGGAGCAACTTAAGGGTCAGTAAATAAATAATGACCAAATTTTCATTTTTGAGAGAATTAATAACAATTCTATTTACATATGTCTTACAAGGGCAAGAAAAGAACTGCAGTTCCTTTTACCCATTAGAGTTGTTTCAGTTCACACAGGATTTTGGCATAGCCTACACATTGATCAAATGAATTGGTTCTTACCTTTATGTTTGCTGTTGGTAGGGTATTGAATCCAGTTACTGTCTTTCTGTTCTTTCAGCAGTTTGCCTCTGATTACAACACGAAATCATGTGCCACACCCCCAATGAGAGAAAGAGAGAACAAAGATTTCTGCATCCTTCCAGACAGCTGTTATGAACTGTGATGATGTATGTATCATATATGAGCAGAGATGCGGGTTTCAGAGACTAAAGTGACCATGACACTTTACTGAGCAAAGAAAAGCAACAGATGGAAAGTACCAAAGCCGTTACTCTCTAAGATACACAAAGAGGAAGCTTTTTGTGTCTCATCACCACAAGATGAAAATCGCGTAATAAAGGCAGAAACATTTCTCTTTTGCCACAGCTTCCTCATTTGTTGATGACCTATTTCACAATAATTAAAAATGTAATTTATCTTGTGAGCAGATGGTGGAGAAAAAATGTCGGTTACCTCTCAGTGCAACTGTCCCAATTTTTATGCTTTCCATTTCTGTAAATGCTTATTCTGAAAGGCTTTAGAGGCACATGTTGTGAAATTGCAAAGTGTAATTGAATATAGATATACCTACAAAAAAAAAAAAAAAAAATGTGTCTGTGATGCCTTTAAGGCAAGACACCACAGGCAAATAGGGTAAAAAAAAATTGTATTACAAGTTTCTGAAATGTTATATTTAAATATGCAAATTAGGCTTTATCTAATTAAATATGCACTAATTTGCATACATTTCTAGAACAAAAAATCTGAACATTGAATGAAGTCAGTTTCAAAATTCTTGTTTCATTTTGGATATCTCTATTTATCACTCCACAAATCAGAAAATACTGTCAACAGCCAAAAATAAATACATTTTCACCATTTTTTAAGGAATAAAATGTTGTATAAAATCAGGAAAATTATAAATAAACAAACCCCTCTTTAAAAACCTTCAAAATATAGACAGTCAGAGTTATATTAAAAAATGTCATCATGGCTCTTCCAAACTTTATAATGGTAGTGGATGGGTAGTGATTTGGGCTACCAAATCACCACAAGATGAGACACAAAAAGCTTCTTCTTTTGATACTTTGTGTATCTTAGTTCTGTTTTGAAGTCCATAAAAGTGCATCTATCCATCATAAAAGTGCTCCACACGGCTCCGGGGGGTTAATAAAGGCCTTCTGAAGCGATGCGTTTGTGTAAGAAAAATATTCATTTTTAAAACTTTATAAAGTAAAATAACTAGCTTCCAGCCAAACGGACATAAGGATTTCACTTAAGTCTAAGCGCAACTTATGCGAGTAATGCAACGTACTACTGCTGATATTTACACATCATGATGCACTACGCTACTTTCGACGTCACAAGTTGCGTCAAGTTGCGTTTTGGGTGCGAGTAGACTGCGTATGTTTGTTTGGCCGGAAGCTAGAATTTTACTTTGTAACGAGTTAAATATGAATCTTTTTTTACACAAACTCATCGCTTAGCTTCAGAAGGCCTTTATTAACCCCCCAGAGCCGTGTGGAGCACTTTTATGATGGATATAGATGCACTTTTATGGACACTAAACGGCCATTCACTCCCATTATAAAGCTTGGCCCATATTAAAAAAAAAATGGATGGTTCATATACAGCAACCATATCTTCCTTACTTAAATCGGCAATTACCTTCTATGTTTCAAGTAAGCCATGTGCTATACAAAATCAGACTGATTATGGCCACTTTCATACTAAATAGCACACATACAACTTGTAGGGGATTTTTATGAATACTGTAAAAAGTCTTATATGAGTTTTACATGACAAAAGTATGCAATGGTGTATGGTATTAGTAGAAAATAACTTATATACAAATCATTTAAAATTCTTATATTGAATCATATGCTAGTCAAATTAAAGTCATACACATTTTTTGTCATTTGTTTATATGTATTTCATACAGATTTCATGTTTTGGCAAATTTGGAAATTGTACTGTGCAGAAGCTGGTTCGAGGATGTATTGTCAAAATATCTTTTATGAGGACTGTTCATTTTCCTACAGGATTTGAAAGAGCAGTTGACAGCAATGACATTGTGAGACCGTGTATTTACATTATTGTGAACTGTCTGGGGCTGTTGTTTGTGAACAAATATTAGCATTAGCAATTCAATTAGCATTATTTTCCATGAAAATTATCATGAAAATCTATATGGCTTTAGTTGTATGTATGACCTATATGACATATATGATTAAAAATATATTAATATTATGCAATTTATATATGTGTTTTTTGCAGCATATATGTCCCTTACAATATTCTGTTGGAACATATAAGAATCACAGGTGTTTTTAGAAAACCCTTTCCATATGAACCAGGACATTTTACTCTGATTGTATTCGTCTGAAAGAAGAATGTCATACACACCTAGGATGACTTAAGGGTGAGTAAATCATGGGCTGTTTCATTTGTGTGTGAACTAACCCTTTAACTATTAAATATTGAGTGTAGCGTTATTTTTAATCAACAGGTGGCGCTTGTGAATCTTTTATGTACTTAAAGGGATAGTTCACCCAAAAATGAAAATTCTGTCATCATTTACTCACCCTCATGTTGTTGTTCCAAATGTTTGTAAACAGACAGTTGTCGATAGATCTATCTATCTATCTATCTATCTATCTATCTATCTATCTATCTATCTATCTATCTATCTATCTATCTATCTATCTATCTATCTATCTATCTATCTATCTATCTATCTATCTATCTATCTATATAAGAATCATATAGGTGTTTTTTTGTGTGAATTTTATTAAATGTTTGTGTCAATTTATCTTTTTGTGTGTTTTGTTTCTTGTGTACATCTGTTTCTCCCCACATTTTGGTCATTTGACCTCTTCTCAAATGGTGTGTGACCAGTAAGAGCCTCCCACCCGACCTACTTTCCAAACATAGGATTCAAACTTAGGCCAAGCCCCCTGGAAAGTTGTAAACCAAGGTTGCATCCAGTGGGTGTGCACTTCCATCACCAAATATGGGTTTTATGGCAAACAAGTGCTGTAACATGTTTGCTTAAGGGAAAAGCAGGAGTATTTAATGAGGGAATTTTAAATGAGAATTGAAAACTTTCACATGTTTAGAACCACCACCACTTCAGTAAAAGTTTTTACAAATTACAGCTTTTCTTAATCGATTTGGCTCATTTATTTAATAAGCCGTAGCATTCTCTAAACTATAAGTGCAATTGTCACATCTGTTTTAAGGCATATCATCACAACTCTATGTCTGGAAAATGTAGTAACTCACCCAAAACATTTAATTCATGCTTCAAAACCTAGTTATTGTGTCAGTAAATTGGCCAATGCCACCAAAATGAAACATTTCTGTCATTATGAGCCATGGTCAAATTGTTTAGATGTTTTTTTACTCCATGGCAGTCAACCCTGTAAATGTTTGTTATACTTAGGGGGCCTATACTTTTTGTTGACAATGACTGTCAGTTTTGCCCGAATACAAGCTTTTTAGATACACATTTCAACATTTGGTAAAAGTTTACACGGGAAAGTTAATATTGTAGCACACAGAAAAAGAATATGCACATCGTACCTACATTTATTTTGTAGCATTGTGTAACGTGAACAGAAACCATATCAGATGTCTGACAAATTTAGCCTCATGAAAGGATGTTTAGAAGTTGTGAAGAGTGACAAATTCACTGAGAATTATCAGTTTTGATCAGTGCATTTGCATTTAGTTTTTGTGCAATTAGACAATATGAATAAGCCTATAGTTTAAATTCTGTTTGACTCCGATTAGCTTCATTTTGAGCTATTCTGATGAAACATCAAGTTACTTCCTGAGAATAATGTTGGAAATATGACAACAGAGAAGGTCTAAATCTGGCCTAAATGAAATGTTTATATAACTTCTAACAGCTGTTGAACATTCTCAGTTATAGCACAACCATGAACAATCTAAGTAGACATTTTGGTTCAAGAACACCAAATGGCCCATATGCCCCCTCTAATTCCATTCATTGATTTATGAAGATACTAGGCTACACCCCCAAAATAACACCTCTGTCTGTTGCTTTTCAAACACTTTCCCTCCTATTGTCATTGGCAGTAGAACCCACTTCACAGGTTTTTATCTGCATGTTGTCACATGCCAGCAAGTGGTGTGTGATACTTCTTAAAGGATGCCATGTTTCTGCTTGGTTTTCAAGACAAAGGCCTATTTCCTGTATCCCACTTACACCTTTCATGTGATCATGGTAATGCCTGCTATATAAGTGTCTACTATTTTATTAGGTTATTAATATAGTAGGCCTTATGCATTTTAACATCCTGAATTCAAAATTGGACAACTCAAAATTCTATTCTCGTCTGATAATTTCCACAACATGAAGTGTCTTAAAGTAAAGTATTTTTGGCTTGTGTTAAAATTAATTTTCCTCAAAAAAGTTCTCTCTTGTATATAGGCTAAGAAAATTGGATATCTAAAGAATTAAAACACTGTTTCATTGTTCACGTAATTTTACATAAAGCATATAGACACTTCTATGTGTTGTGCCCATATGTGTTTTTCGAAGACACGCCATGGACATACATTAGTAGGTTTAAGTATTTGCATTTTGACATGAAACCATAGACTGTATGGATGAAACTAACCGGAAGAAACCCATGTGACGTTTTATATGGCTTCGAGTTATTACAGTAACGCGGAAAAACCAAAATTCCCCAGTCCCCACACAAACATGCAATGACGCATGAAGGGTGGCAACAGGCGTGTACATCGCTCCTATTGGTCAAACGTCGACAGTGCTTCTCCCTGATTGGCCAGAAAAACACACGTCTGAAGTACTTATGCTTTGTTGAGGATCCATTTTGTTGTTAGACGGAGACAAACTGGAGGAGAATAATACCATTCCGTTGTTGCCTCGGATTGTTATGAAGATTCACATATCGGGAAATATTTTCTCCATTAACAGCTACAGCTAGCAGACTAGACCAAGGGAAGACGAAGGGCTTTTTCATCAAAGCCTGAGGAAGTCGGTAAGTTGTTTTTTTACTGAGTTAAAGACATTGGGAGTCGTCGACGGATTTGACGCCATGTTGCGTTCAAGAGTCTTTTGTTTTGGTACGGTGCCAGAAAACATGATCTAATACCTTTAATTTTTTATCGTTTAAAGCTCAAGTATTTGTTACAAAATTATAGCAGTTATTTGCGATTTCGAAATGTGTGGTTTTTCGTCGACAACGACTGTTTTGAACACAATAGAGGCAGATTAACGTTAGATGTTTATGTAACACCACATCTACAAAATATTCGAGATTTAGATTTTTAAACGATGAATTATATCAAAGATTGTCTTGTGTTTGACCCTAACCTAATTTTAGACTGGTTATTTACACGTATACTCAAACAAATGGTTTAGTGAGATCTTTTATTTTCGTGAAAAAAATGAATGTTGCTAGATGCTTTCTAAATTGAACATATTTTGGAAAGATTTTCGTATTCAGTATTAAACAAATCGTGTTTCTTTTGTTAGATTCACGGCTTCTAGAGCACCGTGCGCCGAGGTGAATTCATGTTCAACTCGGTTACACGACAAAACAACGCTCATTGGCACATGAAAACCTCAGATCTTGCTGGACCTAGACGTGCAGCGAGAAGTAGATCAACTACTTCGAGGACCTGGAGCCCGATCGGTGAAGAGAAATTAAAAAGTGAAGAGAACCAAGCACTCAACTTTTCTACAACAGTGAGGTAAGCAGAGGAAGCGAGTGGGGGATGGGCGGGGACGCGCTGGCTGTCTCGCGCTGCACGTAGCCCTTTGTTATTGCCAGCCAGTAACACGGGACATTTGACAATGATTTGAAGCTTGTTTTAAAACCAATTTGCACACTTTAACATTGTACTTAGAGGGCGCATTTAGTTCCCTTTGTTTAACAATGTTTTTTTGTTGTTTTTTTATCTTTAGGTGACATTCAGTTAAAGCAGTATGGGAGGTGGTGAGAGATACAACATTCCAGATCGCCCAGCGCCCAAGAAGAGCCTCCAGATTGGCAGAGGCAAGCAGAGAAGTCGAGACCAGAATGGAGTGGTGCATTCCGCCTCCTCAGGAGCCTTAGGGGTGCCCCATCACCTCAGCCATCGCAGGGGTGAGAAGGGCACCAGCTATTCTTGGTCTCCTGAGGCGCGGCAGGCCGCGTCTGTAGACAAGAAGAATGCCGCTGTTCGTTTTGCCACGCCATATGATCAGAATTGGGAGGGGACCATGTCCCACCTGAACAAACTTTTGTCAGCTCAGTGTGGTCAGAACTATGCTGGAGCCAAGTTCAGTGAACCCCCATCCCCAAGTGTTCTACCTAAGCCCCCGAGCCACTGGGTGTCTCTTCCCATCGGCGCTTGCGATCATCGTGAGATGATGACCTTTCAGTTAAAGAGCCTTCTGAAGGTTCAGGCATAACAAGGTCTCACTGCTGCTCTCTTAAGCCAATCTATGAATGAAGGCTCCGCTTTGACCTTTGCCCTCCCCTTGAATGCTTCAGCTGCGTAATATATTTTACAGCTATTTTTAGATTTGCGTCTTAATGAGGTGATGAGCATTTGACGGGCAGATGTTTCTCCTAAATGTCCATCACCTAATTTTTTTTTAAAGAAAACCGCTCCACTAGTTATTACGTCATTGAGGCCTTAAGGGGTGGTCGAGAACTCTTAGCGGAGCTGTACGCCATGACAAATGAACTGGATGTCCTCCTAATAACTCATTGCTCTGTTATGCTCCTGTTTTGTTTTGTTCTTTTTTTGATGGCTGTTTGTGACAGTGTTTTTTCTTCTCAACCTGGCCTAGGAGTAGATGTCAAGACAACTCGCACCATTTCCTTTCTAATATTTCGCAGTCTGTTTTTCGCTTGCTGAGGTTTGGTGCGCACTCTCAGCTTGAGTTTTAATCATGCAGGGAGTGGCGGAAACCTCTTGGTGCTAAGCACAGCAGCATTTGTAGCATTATAGTGCGTACTGCATTTCCAGGTATCTCTTTTTTTATTTCGCTTTTTGGGAAGTAAAAGCCACTTGACGTCGTTCTGCAGGGAGAACTAAGCGAACAGATTATGGAGGGGGGACAAGCTTAAGTGAAAAGGTCATTTAACTAACCTCAAGCTTAATGAGGTGGCACAATGGACCTTGTGCTTTCAACACCTGTACTTCTTTTTTAATGGCGCTGTGCGCATTGCACTATAGGTGTTGAAATTCATTAAGGTTCACAAGCTCTATTGCAGCGTTAAGCTTGTACTTTTTGCATCCCTTATGTTATAGCTTATAAAACTTAGTGTTTTTTTTTTTTTATGTCTACCAAAGCTACGTAATCAGCAATTTTCTGTTGGAATCCCCCTTAGCTTAACCAGATCTGGTTACAAGTGCCATAAATCATTGGGTAAGGCATTAGAGTATATCAAGGTTTTGGTTGACAAATCATTTTTTGGAATTCATTTTTTTAAACTTTGCTGTACTTTTAGAACGATCACAGAGCAAATATGCGGAGGATGGTTATGATGCGAGACCATAGGACGGATGTTTTCTCTGGTCTTGTCTCAAAGCCTTGTTTGCTCTGTGATGTGTTTTGATATTATAAGCATTATGTTATGAAATGTGTGTATTATGGCACGGGGGAAGTGAGAAATAGGGCGCAAGTCCAGTGTGGACATGTTTACATTGTTTAAAAAAAAAAAAAAGGCAGGCTGCCGGCATTTTACACACACTGCCCTTTCTCACTTGTTGTTATTCTTGCACTGCTGTTCATTTGTGTTCAAAAGTTTCAGACAATGTTGCTCTTTCAACTGTGGATATGTGAAGCACCCCTTCCCACTTAGTTATGCGTGTGGCGGAAAAAAACTACCTCTCTTGCAGAACGTGATATTAATAGCTATCTTAAAGATGACAAAACAAAGCTGATAAGTTTTGGATGTGTGTAATGGAGCCATGTAAATAATGAAATGTATAAAATGTTGTAGCATATTGTACATTTGTGCAGGAACGTTTGAAACCTGCAGATAAAGTATTTTTAGTAATAACACTGAATGTAAAAGTCACGCTAAGGACGTGGCTTGTTTTCAAATGCTGAAGAATATTTTGTTAAGAAAAAAAGAGAAAATTTTGCCTATAGTGCGTCAAAACCCCTGCACTGTGCAGTTTGTTGCCAGTGATCTTGCACACAATATTTTTATTTTGTATAATGCACCATGTAGGGGCAGAACGAGCTTTAAGTGCAAGTAAAAAAAAGATGGAATAAATTTTTTTTGAAATTGAAAGGGACTTTTATACATTTGTTTTTGAGTTGCCTATGCAAATAGTAATTTCGTTTTAAATGTTTTGCTTGGTTATAATGGTAAAACAGTGAATTTTGCCCTTTATCCAGAGTCCATAAAGTAGTGTTGCATTTGCATCAAGTCATTGGTCTTTCCTCCGCAGGCCAATGTTTGATGCCAATGATGCTGCATTTACCTCCAGAAAAGCCAGATTTCATTTTAACCTTTTAAAGTAAATTATTTTAATATAATGTGTAAAAGTCCTTTTCCTAAATTTGGCTGTCCCGAACAATTGGCTTTGAATTTATCCCAACCTTGTGAGTGTCACTTGAAATGCAAACTGAAAGCCCTTTTGGAAAGAATTGGTATACTAAAAGATTGTTTAATTTGGTTGTCTAAAAAAAATAAAATCCCTTCCCTCCCCCCCAATATTGTCTTTGTGTGTGATGTTTTTTTTAATCTGTTGTCTGAGAGTTTACATGTAAACACAAAAACATAATGGATGTTAGTTTTAGATGCTGTTACTATTTGGCACAGTTTTTCGTGTATTTTTTTTTCTGCATTTAGAGAAACTTTTCACCTAAACCCTATTTTGAACAATATAATTAATTCCACTTAAAGGAGAACATATAGATACTATTTTAGTTTTAGTGATGTACAAATATTTATTTTGCGAAATGTCGAAGGCTACTTACAATTCAAGCAGGAGGGCACGAAGGTCAACTTCTGATGGACTTAGGCCCGGAGTTACGAAGCCAAGCACTCAGTCTGATCACGTAGACCGCATAACACATTTGGGATGGTTTTATAACGGTGGTTTATGACGTGTCATTAACCGAACGAACTGTTAATAATATTCTATCAGTCCGTTCGAGTTCTTTGGAAAGATTTGAAAATGCATAGTGATAGGTTTTTTTGTGTGTGTGTAATTATTACACTAACAAAACAGGCAGACTAAATATTTGTCAATACAGATTGAAGTCATACAGATGATGAAAAATTGTACGTTACATAAAGGTTTAGGGACGACTGCATAATTTTAACAGCTACAGAAAAACAGGAAATGGATGGCTGGTATTTGGCAAACCGTTTACAGTTTCAGAGCTCGTTTTAAAAAAAACTTATGTTTTAAACTAAGCTTATAACAAACATAGAATTCAGGATACAGAGAAACTGGTTTGTACCATGAAGATCTCACACTACTAGTTCTCAACGGCGGAGAAGTTAGATGCACTATCGTGCTTACTGTTGTTTCACTGTTGCTTACGTTTTCTGTGGTTATAGCCTCTAGCGTACTGATAGATTAACACCGATAGCAACATGGAATTAACACTAGTAATTACACACAAAAACTGATTTGAGAGAAAGGATAAATAATACAGTTATTATAATTACTTTAAATTATACATAATTATGAATGATCTTGAAAGCTTCTGGTGTAAATAACGCATTTTAATCAAATTAATTTAACTGCCAAATGGAAAAAAAAAAGTGCGCAACGTTGGGTGCAGTGGTTTCTGTTTTGTTTTCCACAGCACCATCAGCTGGCAACGACGAGCTACATTTACTGGTTTCGGTGATGCAGACGTCACTTATCGAAGAAGCAACAACCTTTCAATAATTTAATGAATTCAAACCACTTAATACAGCTTGAAAAGTGAGAATTATTTTGAGCTAAAAGTAGTAGTACAAACTATTCCGTTTATAGTCCACAGTATGGTTATTTAGTTCAGTTTTGTGTATTCGAAATCCACTTTTGCGGTATGAATGTGTATACTGAAGAACAAAACGTGAAACGCTCTTCCAGAAATGTTATTGTTAATGTTAAATGTTAATATTATTTTACTTATTTTTTTAAATCGCCCGTGTGAAATTTATTTCCGGGACTTGCCTACAAAGTGACGCCATCATGGGAACTTTTATTATGAAAGGGCGACGTATTTTTTTGTTTAACGAGGACCTGCTCCCGCATGCGCAGAACAAATAATTTTTACCTGTCAACGTCTTTATCAAAAATGGTTTCATCCGCAGAGTGTCAACGCTATCTGCATTGATGTCAACATTAACGCAGCTGTATAACAGATGGCTTTACTGAGAGCAGATATGTGATCTCGCCAGCGGAGTCCGGGAAAGCGTTTATGCTGTCAGTACACCCACCGACGTCGCACCTGACCGCACATCGCTCGCAACCTATTCATCCATCTATCCATTTATACATTCGCCTGCCTACAAGACTAACAAGCCCCCTCAGCCCCTCACAGCTCAGACCTTTTTTAAAAATCGTCGTCGACTGACAACGGTAAGCAGCAGCTCAATGGAGAGAATCCTGTGCTCTGTAGCGAGCGCACAGTAGCTTAGCAGTTAGCGTGTGTTCATGACATTTGATCGTGTTTGGGTGGCCATTCTCAGCATGTGGAGGAGGTATCGTACCAAGTGGAGAGATTTAGAGAGATGTTTACTATGAACCACAGATTAATCATTGTCACAGTGGCTAACCGCTTTTGAGGACCTCAGAGGGGCCTTCTCATCACATCAATGGTCCCTTGTTCCCCATCAGCACATTATGGGAAATCCCAAGCCTGCCAAATGGAGTGATGCTATGTTTTTTCTAAATTTAATTCATTCCATTTGAAACCAGAGTCAGATTTAGAAGGGCTTAATAAGCATACTTGTTTTGGTTGGTGTGATCTTGTTTTGGTTTCGGATTGAGTAAAAACTGGGCTGTTATGATGCATCTTAAAGGGACAGTTCCATCCAAAATGGAAATCATCATTTACACACCCTCGTGTTTTCTGTATGGCTTTCTTTCCTCTGTGGAACACAAAATGAGAATTTAAGCAGAATGGCAGCCTCAGGCACCATTTATTTACATTGTGTAGAAAATGTCTGAGGTTGTCATTCCTATTGGAACAAAATTAGGGTAAGTAAGTGTTGTTTTATGGGGTGAACTGTCACCCCAATGAAACGTTTTTATTTTTATTGCAGGTTATTTGCAAGAATTTAATGCTTTCAATAGCATGACTGCTGTTAACGGCAGATTAGAATGGAGTAAAATGTAAAAGTATTTATTTTTTCCCCAGTCAGTGCTTTTATTGTTGTTATTCTTTGCCCTTTATAGCTTAAAGTGACTGCAACTGAGTTACATTGTTACTAATTCAACAGCCTCCCACAGCTTCTCCACCAGTGACAGTGAGCTCTTCTGACCTCCAAAGTGCTGCTGTGTTTGGTTGAGTGTTGGTTAAGCTTAATGTTGAGTATACTGGAATCTGGGTGTGGAGCTCTTTTTTTTCCGTCATCAAGCATGTGATCTACACTAACATTACTCATTGAGTACACTCCTTATGATTGAGTTTAACCTTTGTGCATTTTCCCCTCTGTTCCTTTAAACTGAAGGTGTGATGTTTGTACGTGACCTCGGAATCGGCTTTTAGTCCCATCGTGTAGGACGATGAATGCAGAGGAGTTGGAACTCCTTGGTGACTCGAAGTACAGGAACTATGTGGCAGCGGTAGATAAGGCCCTAAAAAACTTTGAGTACTCCAGCGAATGGGCCGATCTGATCTCAGCACTCGGAAAGCTCAACAAGGTCCTTTTCTACATCATCTTGATCACATTTAGTAGCAGTTCCAAACCTGACAGTTGCTTTACTGATCGCATTTTTCTGTATTTGTTGGACAGGTTTTGCAAAACAATGGCAAGTATCAGGTTGTTCCCAAGAAATTGACCATTGGAAAGCGCCTGGCCCAATGTCTCCACCCGGCGCTGCCCAGCGGGGTACACCGCAAGGCCCTGGAGACCTACGAAATCATCTTCAAGATCATTGGACCAAAGCGCCTGGCGAAGGATCTTTTCCTCTATAGGTAGAGATATTGCAAGATTGATTTTTCTGCTACAGTGACTTTTAGTGCCTAATATGTGCTTTTATTACCCTTTCCCTCCACCTCAGTTCTGGACTCTTCCCTTTACTATCCAATGCTGCTATGTCTGTGAAGCCAGTATTACTTGGGTTATATGAGACCTACTACCTGCCCTTGGGGAAGACTCTTAAACCAGGCCTGCAGGGACTCCTGACCGGTGTAATGCCTGGTCTGGAGGAGGGATCAGAGTATTATGACAGGTAAAATAAAAGTTTTTAAATCTAGAATGTACTTGTTTCATGTTTATTAAATATGTATACTACTATTTATATTACTACTACTATTATATTAGTACAGTAACAGTAATATTGTGAAATATTATCGCAATTTAAATTCCTGGGAATTTCTTATTATTTTCTCATATTAAATGTTGAAAACATTTGTGTTGCTTAATATTTATTTATAAATATATATATATATATTTTTTAAGGATTCTGTTAATTTAAAAATTGCCTTTATTTTAAATGTTTTTTTTAACAATGTAAATGTCTTTACTGTCACTTTTGATCAATTTAATGCATCCTTGCTTAAAAAAAAAGATTGTTTCTTTAAAAAATCTTACTGACAAACTTTTGAACAGCAGAGAATTATATGTTCTTAAAAAAAGAATAAATAAATAAATTAACACTAAAAACTAAAATCAATTATTTCAAATGCATATGCATGGACATTCATGTAGAAATTTACAGTGTTATTAAATTATTAGTGTTTAAAAAAGATTAAGCATCAGATGATCTTAATGTATAAATAGAGCTAATGAGCATGCACAATTAAATATCCAATATCAGCTGAGATATTTATATGTATGTGTGTGTGTGTATACATGTATCTACAATATTGACTAATACCAATAAATAAAAACAATAGGACCAATACCCTGCTAGAAAAGGTGGCAGCAGCTGTGGAGCAGCCGGCCTTCTACAGTGCCCTGTGGGGCAGCATCCTAACCAGCCCTTCTGTGCGTTTGCCTGGAGTGTCCTTCGTCCTACTGCACCTTAACCGAAAACTATCAATGGAGGACCAGCTGTACATCATTGGCAGTGACATCGAACTGATGGTACACTGATCAATAGTGGCAAAATGCAAGCAAAACAGCCTTTAAAAATGAACGAATCACAATGTAGAAATTGTTTTATTGGATACCACAGGGAACATTTATTTATATCATGATTTCATGTTTTCTTTAGGTGGAAGCAGTCAGCACATCTGTGCAGGATTCCAGTGTGTTAGTGCAGAGGAGCACCCTAGATCTTATCCTGTTCTGCTTTCCCTTCCACATGAGTCAGGTAACAAAACTGACAAAACATTTTTTTTATTTCACCCCAATGATAGGAATATTTCATATATTTCTCTCCGAAATTCAGCTGTGAAAGACCTTACTGTGTTGCGTCTCAGGTGGCAGAGTCACCAGTCCACCTTTAACACATATATGTGTAGATTTGATTATTCTCTAGTCACAAAAATAGAAAAGTTAGTGTAAAGTCTTTGACAGAAATTAAGCACTAAGACGAAATACACTCTATACTGTTCATTTCAGGCTACACGTCCAGACATGATCAGGATTCTGTCTGCAGCACTTCATGTTGTTCTACGAAGAGACATGTCCCTGAACCGTAGACTTTATGCTTGGCTGCTGGGTGAGATATCCACACCTCACACACAAACTGTATGCTGTCCAGTGTCCTCCCTTTTTCGTTTTTTTTCCCATTTTCAAAGTTATGGCATTTCTTAGAAATCTTTTGTTACATTGTAAATGTCCTTAATGTCATGTTTCATCTGTTTAATGCGTCCTTACTGAATAAAAGTATTCATTTCAGTAACACCTTATTTTACAGTGTCATTGTTACATATGTTACATGTAGTTATAACTATTAATTATGCATAATCACATGCAACTAACCCTTAACCAAACCAAATCCTAACCCTATAGTAAGTACATGTTCTTACTGAATATTACTCAGTACTTAAATGTATAAATACAGTGTAACAAAGACACCTTAAAATAAAGTGTAACCTTAATTTCTTAAATAAAATATTGCTGACCCCAAACTTTAGAAAGGTAGTGTACTTTAGCACTAAAAGCAAATTAGCTGATTTGAAAAGATTTGCTTACTAAAGACAAAATAAAAAAACCATCTTAACTAACTAGTTGCTGTGAATGCTGTACTTAATTTTACAACTTCATAAAAACAGAATAAATTTGCTTAAGTTTTGTAGTGGTAAAGCATTTTATATTTAAGCTATATAAAATTGACCAAAGGTTAGAAACAGTTGTTTTAACGTTCCGATTCTCCTCTGATTTCTCATGTTTTCATAAGAACCATATCACACATTATCAGTTCAGACAGATTGGTAATATGATTCTTAAATGGCCTGCGTGTTTAAGTGTTTTGGTTGACCTGATTTTGTCTCTTACTTGCTGTCCATATGCTGTGGATGAACATTGCGGTAAGTTTGTATGTCATGAACACAGTGACAACTATAAGTAGCAACTATTATCATATTTTCATGAACACTTCCTCATTTATTTCCTTGTATCTCTGCAAGTCATTAAAATTGTTTTGGAAAACGTAATATCTATGAACTCAATGTTCTAATTGTGTGCTTGATGGTGTTTTCAGGCTTTGATAACAATGGCGTGCAAGCAGGCCCTCGTAGCACCCGGCTCAGTAATCCAGAAGAACACGTCACGCACTACTTCAACACTTATTCCAAGGAGATGCTCATTCAGGTAAGGTCAAACGTTCAAAGCAGAAAATGAAGTTCAAACAGTGAGAACTTCACATATGTTTTTGAATGCAGCATCCAAATTTTGTTTTATGTCAAAAAGATGGATTGATGCGAGTCATTATGTTGTTTTGGACTTTGAGCATCAATGGGACATCAGAAATCTCTGCTGTTCACAGTATTCTAAACAAACATTTCCAGACAGAGAATTTAAAAGCAACATATAAACTTCAAAAGATCTCTTTCTTTTTTTGAGTTTGAGTTTGCTTTTGTTGTAGGATAAAACCGTTTTTGTTATGTCTGCAGTGGCGCACAGGTGCATACACACATTTTGTCAATAAGCCACTCTGTCTTCACTTTTCTCCATGTGGTCTGCATGCATGGTTTAGCTTGCAATGAGACACTGGTCCCAATGCATGCACAGACAGAGCCTTTCAGGGCCATGCTTTTAAAATGTCCTGGTACCGCTGGGGGTTGAGTTTGGGACTGCAGCAGGGGGAGTTTTGTTTTTGGCATTTTCCTCTCTGTTTTATTGGAAGGGGAATTGTTTGATTGCGTGCCATCTGGTTTGGGCCACTTGTTGGATCTCGCTTGTTTGGGAAGTAGGTTATTGCAGGGACCGTCTGTTCCTCTGTCTGTGCAGCCATGCGTTAGACCAAGTGTGGAATCCCTAAAGAGCGGAAATACTCACTTGCAAAGGCCTACACAGTATAATGGAGAGAATTTGCCTTCTCAAGGGTAATGCTGAGGAAAGATCCATCTTAAGTACTTAAGTTACATTTAGATGTCCTTTTCCATCATCTAATGCTCACTTAAAGTTAATCTTTAATGTCAGCATGAAATAAAAATTCACCCTATTTTTTCTACTATGTAAATGCATGTTATAGATCTCATTGTGAATTTTGTTATCATTATCTTACAGATTTTTATTATTAAATTTTTTTTAGCTTCTCTTTGGTGATCCAATCATTTAGATGCTTAAAGGGATAGTTCACCCAAAAATTTAATTAGCCCATGATTTACTCACCCTCAAGTCATCCTAGGTGTATATGACATTCTTCTTTCAGACGAATAAGATCGGAGTTATATTAAAAAATGTCATCATGGCTCTTCCAAGCTTTATAATGGTAGTGAATGGCTGTTTCTGTTTTGAAGTCCATAAAAGTGCATCTATCCATCATAAAAGTGCTCCACACGGCTCCGGGGGGTTAATAAAGGCCTTCTGAAGCGATGCGTTTGTGTAAGAAAAATATTCATATTTAACACATTACAAAGTAAAATCTAGGTTACGGCCAAACACAGTCTACTTGTGCCCAACGCGCAACATGTGACGTCAGAAGTAACGTCATGGCGTTAGCGTAAATATCAGCAGTACGTCGCATTGCTTGCATAACTTGCACTCAGACTTAAATGGAATCCGTATGTTCGTTTGGCCGGTAGTTAGCTATTTTACTTTATAAAGTTTTAAATATGGATTTTTTTTCTTACACAAACGCATCACTTCGCTTCAGAAGGCCTTTATTAACCCTTGTTAAAGTAAATGTTACGATTCATTTACTTGTAATTTGTAAAACAGTTGGTTTAAGTATTTTATTTTTAATTTATACAAAATAGTATGTTTGATATCAGTCATTTAACTTCAGCCATTTATCGTTACTGGTCAGAATTGCATTTGTCTGTGTGTGTTTGTAGGCCATGGTGGGGATCTTGCAGGGGAAGGCTAGAGGAGGGGAGGAGGAGAGCATCCTGATGCACGACTTAAAGCCGTTTCGCATTCTCATCAGCCTTCTCGACAAGCCTGAGCTGGGTACAGCCATTACTACATGATGTCTGTGGTATGCTTAGACTCACACAAAGAGAGTTTGGAATTGCCTTGATACTTTTTTTTTTTTATCCACTTTATTTAGGCCCAGCAATCTTAGAGGATGTTCTGATTGAAGTGTTTCGCACCCTGCACACCCAGTGCCGTGCTGAGTTGGACCTTCAGAACCAAAACCCCTTCAGCAAAGACCAAACTCAACTTAGCAGGTCCGCACTTCTTTTCTCTCACTAATGGTTTTTACAATTATGCAGTTCTTACAAATATTTCAATATTTTCAATGACAATATTTTCAACTTGTTCTTTTGTGTTGCTTTTTCAGCAAACTCAGAGAAAACAAGAAAACAGCAGAGCTCATTAAAACCGCCAACCTCTTGTTTAACTCATTTGAGCCCTACTACATGTGGGACTATATTGCACACTGGTTTGAGGAGTGCTGCAGGTGTGTGTAGGATAATGGGTGAAAAATATTATGCATTTTTGGTCCATTCTTGCTTGACCTCATTCTCTTTTTATAGGTGGACTCAGAGCAGTCATACCACTGGACAGACTGTGAGCTCTGTGACATCAACACGCTCATTGGTTGAGTTCTGTGAGCTGGTGGACTTCTTGTTGGACATTGTATCTTTGGTTGGTAAACTTTACACTTGGATATGATAATTTAGCTATTGAAATGTTCAGATCCCTGGTGAATTTTTGCCAGCTAGAAATTAAAATTGTAGTTGGTCTAATCTCCATTGATGTTTCTACCTCTTTAGTTATACGCAACTAAACTACTTCAACATTTTATTGACACTTGGTTTGTCTTATCCTCATAGTTTAGACATTTTCTACATGTGTCCAAATTTTTATGTGTATGTTGATGTCCATGTGAAAGATTCAGAGATCATCTTGGCCTTCCAATCAGGGTTTCTGAAGTGTTTTCTGGCCTCTGCACTGCTCGCTTCTGTCTGTCTGAAAATCTCTGCTCTCTTTTTTTTCCTCGAAGCCTACTAGAAGCATGAGGGTTATCTGCCAGGTACAGTACTGCTCTTACTTGCCTCTTCACCTTACCTTCACTTCACTCTAATTTTTTTGGCTACCTTTCCAGAAACATCCATTAACGGTCTGTAATCTCCAGGTTTTCCATTTCCTGCTCCTTGCTCGCTTTGAAAAAATAAACGCCACTTCAGCTTCACACCACTTACACACTCTGATCTTGAATGCCGTGAAACAGACAAGCGGAGTAATAAAAAAAATTGAAATGCCTATTTGCTGTATTAAATTATATTTATTGTTATATTATATCTAACATTTTACATTATATAATTATTTAAAAGAAACACTCATCATGTTAATCTATGGATGTTGCGGAAGGTAGAACCATAAACTTGCATGAGCTCACCAATTAAATTTCTTAAGCTTGTTACTCACTTTTACACCATACATAAAGCCTAAATTGTTCTTATATGTTTTTCAGTTTTGTTAACCATCACTCTTAATATATATTACTGACTGTGATGCAGGAATGGACCTCCAGCTATCTTAATATTGACAAGGAATTGAGCCTCCCTCATGTATCTCTCTCTGTCTCTTTTTCTCTCTAGGAGACATACATTGAGATCCAGACAGAGCATCTACCTCAGTTGCTGCTGCGGATGGTTTCTGCTCTTACCACACACCTGCAGGCTCTGGGCCTCAGAGAGCTCACCCACTGTCTGCGCCTCTGCTCGAAGATCCTCAGCAAAGTCCAGCCCCCTCTGGTGTCGCCCCTTGCACTGCCCTCTGGTCCGTCCTCTGCTGCAACTACCCCTTCATCTAGAGACAAAGATGAGAAAATGGTGAGAGCAGACAATCAAATGATTCAAACATGTTCTGTGAATAAATACTCAAAACCAGATAAATGACTGACTTTATATGTAGGTCACATTTTTAACAGAACATTATAAGCTTAAGGTAAAGCATAATAATGCAGGGTCTACACAGCCATGAAAAACTGGGAACAAACAAGCTTAGGAAAGACATTCAATGGAATGATATTTTTTTTCTAGTAATGCTCAGCTCTAAAATATTTTATCAGTTAGAAATTTTGAGTGCTACCTTGAAAAATTTTCAGGGTTCCTATGATGGAAAACCTAGAAATATATAAGAATTAAAATATTTCCAGGCCTGGAAAATTCAGGAAAACACCATCTTAAAATGTCATGAAAAACAAGTAGAGAACAAATTTACATTACAATCAAACGACTGGAAATTCAAAGATGTATGTTGCCTGCAGGTAACAGGTAGACCTCCTTTATTAGGGGCCATGCACCGAAAGTACCTATGGTAATTGTTGGCGTTCTTCCTCTTCTTATTATTCTTCTTCCATTTCCACTCAGGAAGTTTATGGCAGCCCATAGAACCGCTTGTGGGAAAGTTATGAAATTTGACACACAGATAGAGGACAATCTGAACTCTCACCATTGTAAATTTGGAGACTCAATCCCTCTAGTGCCACCAATTGTGCAAATTTGCACTAATGTTTATGCTAATAACTTTTGAACCGTAAGGGCTAGAATTTTCTGAAAAACCTACTTTTTCAAACTCCTCCTAGGCCGTTCCCGAACAATGGCGAACGAATTTGACAAAATGCCTGCCAAAATAAACATGAGGCTATATCTCTACAACACGATTTTTTTTTTTTTTTTTTAAACCAGTTCAGCGTAAATCCCGCCCTGCAGCCGATTCTAAAGATTTCATTGGTCATGTCAATCAATGTACTGATACCAAAAATCACAAAACTGGTCTTGTTAGATTTGTTGCATCATGCCGAGTCAAACTATACCAAACTTTCCTATAGCGTCCATTTTGGGCGTCTGCCATTTTGAATTTTGTCGAAAAATGCTGTTTTAAGTACGCATTGGCATATTGTTACAAATCTAGGTATGTGTCTTCAGCACCATGCCCTGACAGTACTCAAAAAGTTTTGTGGCAGCGCCACCTTGTGGTCAAAAGTTATAATGAAATTTCCAAAAATGCTAATAACTTTTGATCAAATTAACCTATTATAATGATCTTAATAGATTCCTTGGGTCATGCCGACAACAGATATACCAATTTTGTCATAGTCGGCCAAACTTACTGTCCGCCATTTTGATTTTCTTTAAAAACCTATTTTTATAAACTTTATAAACCTAGACTTTTCAAACTCCTAGACCGTTTGTCTGATTTTCACCAAATTCAAGTCAGATCAAGTGTATCTCTGCAATGCTTTGGCAAATTGACACCAAACGTTGCATGTGTCATTGTCACCTCACTCTGAACACACCATTTTGGTCACAGCACCACCTATTGGTCAAAAGTGATAAACCATTAAATCAAATTACTAGTGGCTGTATTTATAATTTTTCTGTCATTTTGCCTAAAATAATCTTAAAATGTCTTTAATTGCTCTTTGTTGCAGTTGGTCTGATGCTCCCAGCCATGTTGGCATGATGTGTTGTGTTCTTTGTGTTTGGCCCCGATAATTGCTCAGGGTATCCGCGGGGTCTTGAAAAGTATTAAAAGGTGATAAATCAATTTTGGGAAAAATTAAGACCCTTAAAAAGCATTAAAAAGTCTTATCACGGCTTTATAAAGTCTTAAATTTTGAAAGTATTTTTTCTGAATTAGCTGTCCAACAGTTTGAGTCCCAAAAACATCGTAAAAGTGTGTGAATTTAGTCATTTTTATTAAAAAAACGAACAGGTACATAAAAGTGAAGGCCGACTATTCTCGTACAGCTTTTTATTCCTTTTTTTTTGTGAATTGGTGAATATTCAGGTGAATTGTTTCGTGGCCACGAATTAATAATACCTCAGCACGTTTTACAAATTTACAACGTGGCCACAATATAGTAATACGAGGGAACAAATTAGTATAACCTGCTGAGGTATTATTAATTAGTGGCCACGCTTGAAGTGGCGGTGAGGTATTAAAAAATATTGAGAAGGTCTTGAAAAAGTCTTGAAAAGGTATTAAAATTAACTGCAAGATTCCTGCATATACCCTGTTGCTACCTTCAGCTATATTTGATGTAATTTCTGTAAGCTTCTAGTAAACATTTGATAAGTAATGAATATTCAAAGTTTTTTTTTCTTTATATGTAAATGTCAATTATATAGGCTGCCCTTTGTAACTGATGAAATAAATCAGGTGAAAGTAAGATAATCTAATTAGAATTTTAGAGGCTTTTAGAAGCTTTGATTCAAGCCCAACTAAGGAAACACATTGGCATCAGTGCACAGAGACCGACCTCCAGTCTGAAACACAAAATCTGTTACTCTCATCTCTGCCCTGTGCTTCATGTACAATTATTTTTTTTATTTTTTTTTGGCATTCCACATAGGGAATATGTAGTGTAGATTAAAAAGTATCTTAACTGTTCGCAGTTCAGCTGTGAAATGTACTCTCTTTCTTCTCTGACTTTGTACATCACTCAGCACTTTAACTGCCAATATCAACAGTACTCTGTCAACTTAGAATGTCTTTTAATTGTTTTGAAGTCTTTGGAAGCAGTCCCTACAGCATTAGTCAGTTAAAGTCAAGCCAACATGGCCTGATTGCCATACAAGCACTGGCCTGGAAACAACCATTCTTCTGCCTGATGGTGTTTGTCTCCCACTGTACATGCCTTCACTGACTCCCTGCTCTGGGTCCAGTAGACAGGATGGTCCTCCGTCATTGGCCCCTGACATAAGTTTGTTAGGGTGTGTGTGTGCGCGCCCCCATGACCTGTTTGCTACCTTACTGGGACTATGTGTCTCTTCCGTAAGTGAAGCTTCATCGAAATTGTGCCAGACTCCCTGGATGGTGCCAGCATGCAGGGAGGGTAAGCAAGGGAATAGGGATGAGACATTCATGCACAGCTGAGTTCCTCTCTCTAGTGGGAGCCAAGTCTAGCCTCTGAGGCCCAAGAGTCTGTCATTTTCACTCAGGTGAAAATGGACTTCAACCTCTCAAGCTCTCGCCTTTCCCTCCTTCGGGGCTCATGCAGCGCACTGCTTGCCACCTGAGTCTGGCTCTGCGCTGCTACACGATTCTGTGATAGAAGCCACTGAGTTGTGGATGTCTGAATGTGTTATAGCCAACCCACAGCATGATGGGAAGGGCTTCATGTTAAAGTGTAGGACTCAGAGAGCTATGTTTTGCGCAAGAAATGGCCTCAAATTTGACAAGCATGGAATTCCTTGCGGCCTTACAGTCACTATGATAATATAACAATATAATATTATCGACATTATGCAAATAGGGCTTCGAAAAACAAAATATTTGTAAAATCGACTTGGTAGAATGCTTGAACAGTCAACCTGAAGGAAGCTCTATATGATTAGACTGGTTTAGGTCTCACTTGACCCGTATCAGGTGTGGCTACATAAGATGCATTGTTGTATTCAAAAACAGCTAGATAGAGCTCACCATAATGGATACTACACCATAATACAACAGGGCTCGACAATAAACCTTGTTATGTACTTGCCCTTCGAACAAGTAAATTGGTCATTCACTCATTCACACAGACTGGCACGACCTTGTTACTGTCCATAAATGATCTATTATCAGTCGCCGTTTACACCGAATAAAATAAAATCAGAATAATTCTCGAATTTCTGTGCTTCCCTAGATGTTTTTATTAATTTTTTAATTAGACTACTTGTCGATTCGGTCAAGTAAAATTCTCTTTCACTTGCCCCTTAAAAAAATCCCATTTGTCCGGGAGAAGCGGACAAGCATTAATGTCAAGGCCTGCACAATGGTCAAAGTTGGATGTCTGAATGTGTTTGGCAGCAGTTCCAGTGCTTTAAAGGGGTTAAATTTAAGGGGTTACTTTTTGATTGGTAATTGTTTTACCATTTAAACAGTGAAGGACAACACGTTGTCAGCATGCTAACTATAAGCACCACCTCTAAAAATAAATGTTTATTTATTTATTTATTTATTTATATAGCGCTTTTTACAAGACAGATTGTTTCAAAGCAGCTTTACAGAGATAACAGGAAAATAATGCTACAAAGTTTATTTCCAGAAGAAAATAATGTCACAGTCCAGCTTAAGTAAGTTCAGTGATGTTTCATTTTGTTGTAAAAAAAGTTATTAATTTAATTCATTTTATATATAGCTGCTCTGGAGAAAACCGTGATGTCATCGTCCAGCTCAGTTAGGGTTAGGTTCTCTAGGTTCAGTTCTCATATAATAGTGTCAATGCAGGCAGATCAATATTATTGTTGAATATTAAATTAAATGTTAAATTTAATGTCCCCAACTAAGCAAGCCAAAAGCCAATGGCAACAAAGGTGAAAAAGGCGACAGTGGCAAGGAACCAAAACAGTAAAAAAACAAAACTAAACCAGTATATTTCATTGATTTAATGAAACTGCCTTGACTTTGAAACTGATTAGGGTTTTGCACAGTAGTGTCAGGAGACACTGTGTTTTATATGCCATCCTGGAGAGAAATAATCTTTTTCTTTTCCAATCTTGCTCAGACCCTACCAGTCACCCTTGAAGCCCCTGGCAGCACTGATGTTTTTGAGGATGGCGAGAATGCTTCCAGCAGCCGATTGTCAGAGAGTGGATTTACTGACTTCATCCAGTACCAGGCTGAACGTGGGGAGCAACCTAATAAGATGCAACAGTCCGAGGATGATGCCTCCATCCCTGAAGATGTACCTGTCCAACCCAAAACTAAACCCAAATCTGGGCTTAATAGTTCATCCCACAGCAAGCCCCAGGACAAGCCAGTGATGCAGTGCTGCCTTGAACATTTCCAGCAGTTCCTTTCTTGCCTAGTGAGGCTTTACATCACCCCAGGTGGTCAGGCAGAAGCAGGAAACATCTGCAATGCAGAGATGGACACTCTAACAGTGGTGGCTGATAAAAGATTGACAAGTGGTATTGAGGAGTCTTCTGTGCATATGGAGTGTCTGGCTGCATTCACTGCTGCCTGCCAGCTCTTCTTGGAGTGCTCCAGTTTTCCAGTATATATTGCTGAGGGCAACCTGAAGTCCTCGCCCACTAGAGAGGAGCAGGCAGGTAAAAATGACCTTCTACTGCCATTTCTTAACTTAATGTACCAAAGGTCAGAGGTCAGCCTGTTGGTCATCTTCCTCTAAGTTGTGACCTTGTTATCACAAATCCTGCTGGACATTGTTATCCTTGACTGTCTCTGCTGCATTTAATCATAACTAAGAAATAAGTATTAGTATTGCTTTAATATACAACCCTTACATACCTGATATCATACTTTTTTTTCACATGCAGTATGAATTAATTTAGTACAAAGGGATTTGGGGCCAGTTAATGAGGGTAATTTATATAAATACATTGTTTGTTTCACACTTGAAATCCTTCTATGTCTCACATTTGTGGTGTACCAATTCTTGACAGGTGAGAGTGTTCAGCCAGCGGTGTGGCTGCAGACCCTGATGGATGCATGCTGTACAGCTGCTGATTTCAGTATTCAAGCAGTAGCTATCTCACTTGTCATGGACCTTGTCGGACTCACACAGTCTGTAGCTATGGTGACAGCTGAGCGTGTGGCAAGTCCAGACTCGGGCCAGCCAATGAGTCCGAGCCAGGGGCGTGTTGCAGTGGTGATACGACCACCACTCACACCGGGTATCTTAAAGTACATTGCAGAGAAAACAGGTTTCTTCAAGGTTTGCATTATTTCTTCACTTGTTTTAATTCTCTTGAAGTCTCTTCTTCTATCTTGATCACCTTCTCATTTCTCTTCCGTAGAGTGTAGCCCTTATCTTATGGGATCAGTTGGGAGAGGAGACCCCCCAGCACCACAAGCGCAGTGTGGAACTCTTTTACCAGCTTCATAATTTGGCTCCCTCCCCCAGCATTTGTGAAGATGTCATTAGCCAGCAGCTCATGCATCGAGACAGGGTCAGTCATACATGCATGCACAGACATCCCACAAACAAGTGGCATTGAATTGCACAATTATACATGCACAGACATTTTTTCACATATTACCAATTTTATTTTAGAGAATACGCCTGGAGGCTCATGTAAAATTCTCAGTTCTTTGGCACCTAACCAGAGATTTGAATATCACCAAGTCCTCCCCTTTCAATCGGACCTTTGACAGGTAACAGCACTTCTGTGGGAGATGAAGTCTAATTATAAAAAAACAAATATGACTTGGAGAATCATCTCAAGACACTGTCATTGATTGTTAAATCGCCTCACCATTCTCTTCCTCTTGTAGGTCTCTGTTTATCATGTTAGACAGCCTCAGTTATTGGGACGGCTCTGCAAGTGCTGTTGGCAGGGCCTGGTTGAACCAGGTTTTGCAGAGACATGACATAGCTCGTGTTCTTGAACCTCTACTGCTTTTGCTGCTGCACCCTAAAACTCACCGTGTATCCATACAGCGTGTTCAAGCACAGCGTCACTGGACCCCGGTCTTTCCTAACCCAACGGAACAAGAGTCCTCTGAACCAATTTACATGAGGGATATGGGCTATACTGAAAGTAAGAGGGTTCATCTAGTAATCTAAATAGATTTATATCATCTGCTTTTTTTACTTTTTAACCAAAATAAATATTTGCTTTCTAATGTGATTTTTGTCTCCTCTGCAGGTTATAGCCAGATATCAGGGAATGGCCAAGCATGTGGCAGATGCCTCCCATTGGATGATATGGAACCCTTTAGCCTGACAGTCAACCCTTTGAGTGACAGTCTTTCTCTCTTGAGCCTTAGTAGCGAGAACCTGCAGCTGTGTGGCGAATATCAACCTCCTGATCAGCAGGGGGAGCACCATAGCTCAGATTCAAGTGGCTCTCAGTCCTCCACTATAGACAATGGCAGCTTTGATGAACTGGAGGGAGGTGGTAGCACTGTTAATATATCTGATCCTGTGCTTTGTCAATCTGTTTCGTCAGAGGAGGAGTCATTGCACAAGGCAGTTTCTGCTGTGCTTTTTGAGCTAGTAGACAGAGTGGTGCAAATGGTGGAGAAAGAGTCCTCTGAGACACCATCATCTCCTGATGCCTGGATTCAGACAGACTCTGACAGTTCTAACTCGTCCACCGATACCTCTAATGGGCCATGCATCACCCTTGCTCCCTTTTCCAACACCCAACCCAGAACGCTCCCAGAATTTGTTGCAGGGGGAACCTTGGAGTTCCTGGCTGTGGCCTCTATTGATGCTTTAGGGGAAGAGGAGCATCGGGAAGGCATTGCTCGGCATAGCTCCTCCCCTTCCATCATTACACTGCCAGACAGCGGTGGAAGTACTGCCACAGAGCAGAGTCTCCAGGTAGATGACCAGCACCGCAAGCGCAGCCACAGCAGCACACAACTCAGCCTAAAGGGCAAGATTATGGAGCGTCTGGTGGACAAATCCCCAGGGGCCAAGCCTAAAATCAAGAAGGTCAAGAGGAAAGATGATGATAGACGCAAAACCAACCAGGCTGAGAAGAGCCGCCCACCGAGCATCTTCTTTGGTGACAGTCTTGACTTGGAAAACTGGTATAGCTGTGGGGAAGGGGAAGTGTCTGAGATTGAAAGTGACACAGGTTCACCCAGTGGTGGGGCTGCTAGTGGGGTGGGAGGATCTCGCACATCTGGGTCACCTCGTTTTAACATCCATCCCTTATACCAGCATGTGCTGCTCTATCTTCAGCTCTATGATTCCTCTCGGACTCTGCATGCACTCTCTGCCGTTGCAGCCATGCTACGTGCTTCACCAGCAGGATTTGTGAGCGCTATCTCCACCACCAGCATAAACAACACATACACCCCACAGCTCTCTCTTCTGCAGAACTTGCTAGCACGTCATCGTGTCTCTGTCATGGGCAAGGATTTCTACTGCCCCATCCCGCAGGACTCGCACTCTCACTCGTTCCGTAGTGCCATGTTCCTGGAGATCATAATCTCCCTTTGCCTCTATTTTCTGCGCAGCTATTACTCAGCCCATGTGGCCGCCACCTCACAGGACCTGGCAGGCAACCATGCCATGCAGCTGACAAGCGTGGAGGTGTTGACGTTGCTCTTCAGCGAGCTTTCTAAGGTCACTGGGGGCTCAGCCAAGGGCTTTGCAAGCTTTATTTGTGACGTTTTGTCCAAATGCAAGGTGCAGAAAGTAGTGCTACACTGTTTGCTTTCCACCATATTTAGTGTACAGAAGTGGCATGAACACCGTGCCCGTGGCACCAATGTGGCTGCAGTTGAGGAGGGGCTTTCAGAGGACAGCGTCATCAATCTGTCAGAGGACCAGTTGGACAACTGCAGCGCGATACAGTCACAACTTTTGCGTCTGCTTCAGAGCCTGGTGGTGTTGGAGCACCGTGTGATGATCCCAGTGGATGAGGGTGGAGAGGGAGGTCCGGGGTCAACTGGGTCTAGTGGCATACCTAATGGTCCCGGGGCTGGTTTTGAGCTGATTGGGGGCGAGGTAGAGCATGTCAACCCACAACAACCTATGACTTCCTTGCAATATCTGCATGGGCAACCCATTACAGCTCAGGGCATGTTTCTTTGTGCTGTGATCCGAGCCCTGCATCAGCATCATGCATGCAAGATGCACCCACAGTGGATTGGCCTTATCACAGCCACTTTGCCATACATGAGAAAAGTGCTTCGGCGAGTAGTTGCGTCTGTTACTCTTCAGCTGTGCAAAAACCTTGACAACCTTATCCAGCAATACCGCTATGAGACGGGCCTCACGGACACAAGGTACTGGACCAATTCAGTTATGTAGCAGAGAAACAGTGCCATACAGCAAAGCACAGTAGTTCACGGAGCTGTTTGTATTGAAATTTTTTAATTTTTGATATAGAGTATAATCACAAACAGATCACACACTGCAACCACAAAGTGATTATTTGACTATAGGTCATGTGATAGTATATTATTTAAATCCACAAGAGGGCACTGTTCACCATCAATTCTTCAGTTATTTCCCTAAAAATATCATGTTCTTTTAAAAAGCACTTTAGGGAATATAAATTAAATACCATAAACATTTGAAGCAGAGCTTTGTTTATGAGGGGAAAGCCAATGTTTCTGTGTGTATATTTCTAGGCCCCAGTGGATGGCATTGTGTATCCCTCCTGACCTGATTCTAACTGTACTAGAAGGAATGACAGCCATAATCCATTATTGTCTGCTAGACCCAACATCACAATATCACCAGGTGAGGGAGCTAGTGTTTCATGCTTGTTATCTTTCAAATGTTTAAGATAATGGATACATTAAAAAATGGTGAGAACAATTTAATAATAATTACTATTATTATTATTAATCTATAATTTATGTATATGTAATATTAATTTAATAGGTGTTAGTTTTTTCCAATTTTAATCAATGCTTAGGTGTGAGCTTTGAATTTGTTTGTTTTTTAATGCTTATGTGCATGTAATCCTCAGCTTCAGGTGAATGTAGATCAGAAGCACCTTGCAGAGGCACGTGCAGGCATTCTCTCCATCTTGCACACCATCATGTCCTCCGTAACCCTGCTGTGGGGTGTCCTTTATCTGGCTGATAGTTCTGACAAGCCAGCTGCAGCCTCTGCCTGCTCCACCTCCAACATCAACCTAGGATCCACAAAGGTACCGTGAGGAGAGTGGACTTGTGTCTTAAGACGGATGAGTAGTGACTGTGCTTTGGTCCTGAGAGTAGTCCAGGCGCTAGGTTAACAAACTTTTTACTGCTTTTTCACAGAATCTCAGGCAGCAAATTCTAGAGCTGCTGGGCCCAATCTCAATGAATCATGGAGCTCACTTCATGGCTGCTATTGCTTATGTGTGGAATGAAAGGAAGCAAGTTAAAACTCCATCCAGGAACAAGGTATGAACAACACCAGAAGTAACCTATTAGGTTTGTTCCCAGGGACTACAAAAACAAATGCATTGGTCTGTATTTTAGGTAATTCCCACAGCTAGTGAGGAACAACTTCTCCTTGTGGAACTTGTTCGTTCAGTAAGTGCCATGCGAACTGAGACTGTGATACAGACAGTGAAGGAAGTCCTCAAGCAGCCCCCAGCCATCGCCAAAGAGAAGGTATAGTTACGAATATACCCTGACAACTCCCATAATTCTTCTCCAGTCACTGTCAATTACTGCTGTTGGAGTTGCAGGCAAATTTAAGACTCCCCTTTGCCTTTCTTAATTTTACAGAAGAATCTTTCCCTGGAGGTCTGCATGCTTCAGTTTTTCTATGCCTATGTGCAGAGGTAAGTGAACTGAGCAACTGTAGTAATATCAGCATTACCAAAGGTATTCTTTAAATTACACTGTCTCACTGACCTTGTCTCATCTCTATTAGTATTCCAGTGTCTAGTCTGGTTGATAGCTGGCCATCACTCTTGGCATTGCTGAAGGACTCTGTGCAGCTCAGTCTGCCTGCTCCAGGACAGTTCCTCATACTAGGGTAAGTTTTTTTTTTTTTTTTTTTTTTCTCAATCCTAGGACAGCCATACTTTCATTTCAAAAGTACATTCATTTAGAGGTTTCAGTTATAAGATAAATGGTGGCGAATGGAATGGAATGAATGTGTCCAATAACAAAGTGAACCTTGTCATAAATTAAAAGTTTGTTTTTGTTTAAAAAATAGGCAATACTTTTGAAAGACTTCATTAGCTATCAAGCCTATTTCATTGGAATGTCCTGGATTAAATTCTGTTAGGCAATGTTTTACTGAGAAAAAAAGATTTCTCCTGGGATAAATTTTCTATATTGTTTTGAGAAAGTATTGTTTTGATTATTTACATTTCTACATGAAATTAGTGTTTGCTGTTGATTTGATAAATAATAAATAAGTAAATTGACTTATAAGATTACATTAGAGTTGTCAAAAAGTACCGACTTTGGTACCAAGTCGGTTCTGAAATTGTAAAATCGTGACGCTTTGAACGATGTTGAGCGGAATCATAAACACCTCTGATCAGCCATTGTGTTCACGCGCTCATCGGAAATGTCTGTGGTTGGCTACAATGAGCAACGCACGGTAGCGTTTGAGAGCACACGGAAGTGTTTGAAAAAACGGGAGCGGGAGAGCGTTTGAAAGCACAAGCAGCCATTTATCAGAGGACCGGTCACCCGATAGACGCCTGCTTTCAAACATTCCCGTGTGTATCTGTGTAAGCGCTCGGTGAAGAGCGTCATTGATGTATATTTACAACATGTTTTTGAAGCGCTGATCATTGTAGCCAATCACAGACATATTTGATGAGCACGTGAGCACAATGGGCAATCAGAGGTGTTTACGATTCCGACTTTTTGACAGCTCTAGATTACATTAAGAATCAGGAATTAATTTTAATGCTTTCTTTAGAGTATTGAATGAGTTCATCCTAAAGAATCCCACCCTGGAAAGCAAGAAGGACCAGCGAGAGCTACAGGTGACCTTTCCCTCATTCCAACACTCCACCGTTACATCCAAGTATCATATTTTTTTGACATGGTTACTTTGTTTTACTGTTTTTTGGACATTGTACCATGGTAATACCATGTATTTCACGACCACTTGCTAATACCACAGTATTTAAATATGGCAATTCTATAATACTATGGTAAACATTGAAACTAATTGTAATTGCACTTTAGTGTCAGTGTCAGCTGTTTCTCTTACATGTCTCATTTTAAATGTTCACATTAAATCATAAAACCATGATTTTCCAGGATGTGACCCATAAGATCGTAGAGGCTATTGGAACGATTGCAGGCTCATCCTTAGAACAGACCACATGGTTGAGGAGAAACCTGGAGGTCAAACCTTCCCCTCAAATCATGGTGGAGGGGGCCAGTCTGGAGGCAGATGTAGAAGGTCAGAGACTATGTGTGTCACATGTACATCGACCCCTGTTTACATGCACAGCTCCATGACCATGAGGGTATGGCGAGTCTTTCACTAACAGTATGTATGTTTCAGATCTAATGCTCACAGTGATGGAGGCCTCCAGCTTCACTCCATCTGTGTACAGTGTTCACGCCCTCACTTTGCTGGCTGAGGTAAACGCAGAATGTCACATGCACACTCTTTTCCTTCTTTAAATATACAACGAGCCCAAATCTACCACAACCGGTGCTGCAGATATCATTGGTAAATTAGAATTTTGCATTGGTATCAAGCACACCAAGAACATTCACAGGTCACCAGAGGTTGTGCTCTGCCCTGCCCTACTTGTCTCTATGTTTGCTTTTTTTTTTGCATTGTTGTGTTGATTGGCTTTCTGTGAATTGAATTATTGTGCTCATGGGTGTCTTTGCAGGTACTGGCTCATCTATTAGATATGGTCTTCTACAGTGATGAGAAGGAGAGAGTGATTCCTCTGCTGGTCAACCTCATGCATTATGTTGTGCCCTACCTACGCAACCATAGGTATTTGGTCTTCAAAATCCAACACTGTTGACACAAGATGAGGAATTGACAAAATTATCGGACACAAAGTTGCTGAAGCTGCTTCATTGTCTTGGATTGTGTAATTGAAAGTTATTATAGGGATCAAGATCTTGTTGCTCTGTCTTCTTTTTGCCAGTGCTCACAATGCCCCCAGTTATCGTGCATGTATCCAGCTGTTGAGCAGCCTCAGTGGATATCAGTACACTCGGAGAGCCTGGAAGAAAGAAGCTTTCGACCTGTTTATGGACCATACGTTTTTCCAGATGGACTCCTCTTGCGTCAGCCAGTGAGTCCAGTACAGCACAACATGTCCTTTCTCCTTGTCACAGTGGTTTTACTGCCACTCACAGGGCAATGTGACCTCTAGTTGACCACATCTTTCTCTTTCAGCTGGAGAGCAATCATAGACCACCTGATGACTCATGACAAAACCACATTCAGAGACCTGATGAGTGAGTCTTCCAGCTGCGCCAATCTTATTGCTCTATCATTATCATCGAGTTGGTTTTTTGTTTGTGAGTGTTGTAGAGAGGAACTTTGCTAACATTTTGTATATCTGCAGCCCGAGTTGCCGTGGCTCAGAGCAGCTCTTTGAGTCTTTTCACCAATCGAGATGCAGAGCTTGAGCAGAGAGCCATGCTACTCAAACGACTGGCCTTCACCATCTACAGCAGTGAGGTGGACCAATACCAGAAGTACTTGCCAGACATTCAAGGTACACGCAGACACTAACAGACATGCTACATAAGAGCACCTAAACAAAAATCCATTGATTTCAAAATCAGGGGTGTACAATCCTAGAGGGCCAATGTCCTGAATTTAGTTCCAACCTGACCCAAAACACTTGCCTGTAAGTTTCTAGGGTTGCGATCCACTTTGCTTTTAGACACACACTTGCAAACTTCCCTGAGCTCTTCTTCATCTCCAATTTGAAGTGAGTTCCAGTTCCTCAAGTGAACGAGGAAAGCTTATATGGACAGACCCTCGATCCCCTCGACAGACCCTTGACTGAGGGAGCGAGGCGACTCCTATGCAAACTTCAGGCAGCACACATACACCACAATGCAACACGATTGTAACGCCACAGTATATCACACTTAATAGGTTTAATCTATTAATTGCTTATTAACTCTTAACTTATAAGTTTATTGTATTGATATTTTATTAGTTTGTGTAATTTTGTAGATTTTCTCCAACAGCCCAAGCATACCTATAGGCATATAGAATTGTGCATCAAACAAATTAATTAGGAAAAATAAATAAACAATATAATGGAAATAATAAATCAGTTCCATTAAGATTTCCAAGTGATCAAGGGCTTGGGACTTTCCAATTCAATCCATTCCAAGGGTACTGCCAGTAGTGGACAATTGTAAGAATCGCCAGTAGTCCAACGTAAGCACTGATGTACATCTGAGACGGATGGACATCAATGAGATGGAGGGAAGTTAGTGAGGGAAGGGCATAAAAAAGTTAAGTGAAGCGCAGCCTAGTAATCTAGCGCACATAATAAGCTCTAAATCAGGGGTCGGCAACCTATGCCAACTTTCAAACAGCACTCTGCACATGAGCAATAGCGAGAGAGGTATATGTATTTCACTTAAATACCCCTCACACCTGCACACCAGTGAACATTTTTGAGGTAATCGTTCCTCATAGTCACACAACCTATTTAACGTTAGAAGCTATAAATACTATTAAAGGGTGAGTCACGCTGCGCAATTGAGTAGATGACAGCTCACAGTTTGTTCTGCTGTATTTGTTGCTCTTATATTTCAGAGAAAAAGCTACTGCTGTCAATGAGATTTTCAACTCTGTATACACAGTTCTTAACATTTCACACAATGTCGTTTCAGAGCGTCTTGTGGAGAGCCTACGACTCCCTCAAGTGCCCATCCTCCATGCTCAGGTCTTCCTCTTCTTCAGAGTGCTGCTACTGCGCATGTCCCCCCAGCACTTGACCTCACTCTGGCCCACTATGATCACTGAGTTGGTGAGGATATGACACACCTCACACATTTACATATTACAAATAATTACAAGCAACATCTCACAAATCAGTCTGTAAGCTCTGATGGTGAAATAACAAAGGGAATAGTCTGGAAGGGAATAGTTATTTGGTAGAGCTTTTTTGTCTCATTCTATTAGAATCCGCCATGTTCATTAGGCTTGTTTGTTTCTTCCCACAGGTTCAGGTGTTCTTACTCATGGAACAAGAACTCACTGCAGATGAGGACATCACCAGGTATCCATTTATCAAATCTGTTTTATCTTTTATCTTTTGTTCAAGAAATAAAATCAGACTCAATTTAAGACCTTATAGGTGATTTGTACATGTTGAATACTGATGAATGTGGTCTTTGGGCTCTCTCCAGGACCTCAGGCCCCTCGGTTGCAGGGCTCGAGACAACATACTCAGGGGGCAATGGCTTCTCTACCTCCTACAACAGCCAGCGCTGGCTCAACCTCTACCTGTCTGCCTGCAAGCTGCTGGACCTGGCCCTCGCTCTGCCCTCTGAGAGTCTGCCTCAGTTCCAGATGTGGGTGTTTGGGTGTTCCAAATGTTTGAAATGTATTTTAGTACAAGGAAGGAACTCATTTGAATAAGCTAGTAATATTTCTTGGGCTTTCTAGGGCTTTTCACACTGCACTTATCCCCAGGTTATCGTTGTTCTAAATACTGCTTTTAACCCTGGATAGAGGAACATTTCACACTTGTAATTTAAAAGTGAGGTTAGCACCGCTTCTTACCCAAAGTTATGAAACCTCACAAACCGCTCTTGCAATAACACTGCATTGCAGTGCCAAACTTGTAGTGTGAAATTATGTGGTGTTAGAATGTTATGGCTAGATGCTTAGCAACACAGACCCAATTGCTTGCCTCATATTCACACGGTTTGGACAGTCACAAAAACACTGTGTTTGAGAAATGGTGATGGGAAATACATTAATGGGAGTGAAGAAAAGGCTGTTTCATTTAATTCTAACCGTTATAGTTCAAAAAGTCTAAACAGGTCGCATGCTGCTTTTGTCGATTCAATGACACTGACATGGCAAATATGCAAATACGGACATTAACACAGGGTTTAGGAATGTACCGTGCAGTTTATGATTACCCAGGATTAACTGTTAACTCTAAAGCATGAGCAGTGTGAAACGTGATAACCCAGGGTTTAGAATGACCCATGGTTAACCATTTCAAGTGTGCAAAGCCCTTCTGTTCCGAGCTGTGAAAACTATTCATCCTTTTACATTATATCAGTCTTCTTCTTTGATCAAATTCATTACAAATATTGAGCATATTTAATTTGAAGGAAATAATAATACACTGTGCCACAGGTATCGCTGGGCATTTGTCCCTGAAGCCTCGGATGACTCTGGTCTGGAGGTCCGCAGACAGGGGACCCATCAGAGAGAGTTCAAGCCCTATGTTGTCAGACTGGCCAAGCTGCTGAGAAAAAGGGCCAAGGTAATACGACCACAAAACAGTCACCACAATATGCAATTAACCCTTAATAAATAAGATTAAAATTTGGGTTTTAATCTTAAAAAAGATTTGAACGTTTCAACTTTTTTAGATTAAAGATCTAAATATTCACAACAAACACCCTTTCAACATGAAACCAAGAAAGGAGACCTACACTTTCCCTGCCTCTCCCACAGCCTCTTAAATGTCACCCCTTTTAGGATTAATCTGTGGAAATCTGTTCTTTCCAATTGTTGCCTTGTTATTTTAATAGAGGTTCATTCCACGTGATTAGCATAGGACCTATAACATTTATAGACTATTCAGTAGATTTGCTAATGCTCCTAAGCCTAGGATGTTCATTAGCCTCATGGGAATGTCTCCATTAACTCTAGAAAAATCCAGAGGAAGACTGCTCCACACGCACTCTGTCCTGGGAGCCCGGACAGCTCCTGCTCACCCTTTATGTGATCCGCAGCATGGAGCAGCTCCTCCCTTTCTTCAACCTTCTCAGCCAGGTGTTCAGCAGTAAAGGCAACAGCCGCTCAGGACCATATCACAGCCCTACTCCCAGAGACGGCCCATTCCCTAGCAAGGATGGGAAGTTGGAGAGCCAGAAAGTCTTCTGGAGCCGGGCCAGACAGAACATTGAGGAAATGGTTGAGAAGGACTTCCTTGAGGGACTCATCAAAACGTGACCTGACATGGACAAAAAGTGAAGCTATTGAGCAAAAACACTAACACCTCACCTTTTAAAAAAATGGAAGAGAACAAAAAAAGTTTGTAAATTTTTTTGCTTTTCTAATTAATGTATTTTTCCCCAAAAGCTATACTATTTAATTTCAATTATTTTAATGTAAATATAGCCAGCTGTGATGATTTCTTTAATTTTTTTGAGCCCATAGGATAGTATGATGATACTGTGCCATTCCATATTGTGGTGACTTGCCTAATAAAAGAGACATATCATGTGAATTTAAAACATTTTTGAATTTCCTTATCCACAGAAAGGCTTGTAACAGACCTCATGTCCATAACTAACTAATCAAACTTGCACTAATATTTATTTCCTTTTGGATTAGATTTCAATTGTCAACAAAAACCTTTCGTGTAAAAATGCATATATGCGGATAGTTAAAAGTAATGTTGCTTTAAAAATGATAAAAGCCATAATGGAAATACATTAAAGTAAGAGAGATAGGAAATAAAACAGACATGTTCCAATCCACATACTTCACTACAGCTGTTTTTCTTCAAAGGGTGATCTAATTTAACTGAAGTACAGCCATAATCGAATGGGGGGATTATGAATTTATAAAATGAATGAAGACCACCATTAAAATGACGTAAGTATATAATTCATATTATTTTTTATTCAACCCTCTGGTGCTGTTCTGACTTTTTTTTTATTTTATTTTTATAGATTTAAAAAAAAATTTTTTTTTAAATGGTACGAAACTTGGAAAAGGTTTTGCCACTTACTGTGTGAACAAAAAAATCATGGACATGATTCGAAAAGGTTAAATGGTCCTGAAAGTTTTTTTTTATTTTTTAACTACTGCATTGGAAATTTAATCTTTTGGAAACATTTGGTACTGCGCCCAAACTAATTCTTACTGAAATCACATATTTTGATATATCAGCCTCAAATTTAGAACACAGTTTGTTTAGATTTATGGCGTTGATTTTCTTACAGTTTTAAGGTAAAACGTGTTTTAGAAAATATATATTTTATACAAAAACTAAAAATTGTATTTTTGTGCATATTTTATAACAATGTAAAATTGTATAACTTTCTTCAAGTTTACTTTTTTAAACTTTTAACTACTGCGTAAATACAATTTAGTAGCATAAAATTCCCCCCAAATACAAAATATTACATAATAAACATTAGCGAACTAAAAGTACAATAATTTAATTGGGGAAAAGAATCGCTCATTTTTGATCGACACGCGACCAGTACCAGAGGGTTAATTTTATTTTTGTGGCATTGTTGTGTTTATTGCCTAATAAAGGTCATATCAAGCAGTTGAGAAACTTGAAGAAAATGAACACTCTTGAAGAGTCCTTGTTGTAGACAAGCACATTTTTTTAATCACGAATAACAGCCACTGAACGGATCTTTAGGGTGAACCAACTGACTGACTGACTGAAAAGATTCAATCCTCCAAATCAAGAGGAATCAAAATCCCCATCTCCGGTTACCATAGCAATAAAACAGCACATTAACATGGGGCGCAGATAGTAAAACGCAATCTGGGTTTTTAATGACGTGTGACCTGACTCATACGTGGGGGCGGAGTGATAGGAAAAATAAATAAATATTGAGTCCATCAGGGACCGCGGCTTCCCGTTATCGCTGCGTTTCATCCTCCTTGTTCAGCAATTGTCCGAAACTGGACATAGCCTCAGGGTGAATAAAAAGTAGGGAGAGCGTCTTTTAGAGATGAGGAGAACAACGCAAGCCGTTTGAAGGTTTGGGTGACTGCACATCCAGCGGGGTTTGTCGGGAAGATTAATCCTTGATCTGGAGGAGGAGAGAAGGACGACTGTTCGTGCCGAGCATCATCGTTAACAGCCTCTTCCAACACAGAGTGGAAATAACGAGGACAATCCTTTAGTACTTTATATAAATGGTCTTTTATAACATTCAAGCTCACCGTTTTCTCTTTTTAATAACTATTTGCGGTTGAAATAGTCGTTACGCATCTCCCGCATCCCCACGAGGGGAATACACAGCGCAGGCGTTGACCTGAAATTTATATTTTAGTAAACACGGAGTCTAGCTCTGTATGTTTTAATATTGCCTTAGGTATGTCCATAGCTCATCATACATGCTAAAGATTTCATCTTGATAACAATAACATCTTATTCATATCGCAAATTTTGGCCTCGAATCCATTTTAAAGGGCCTCATCCTTTTGGACGCTTTGGAGCAACTCGACGCGTCTCTTTATACGGGAGTAAGGGCGTTTGATTCCGCGAGAGAAGAAAGATGTCGGGTCAGACTTTGACGGACCGCATCGCCGCGGCGCAGTACAGCCTCACGGGATCCGAGGTGGCTCGTGCGGTGTGTAAAGCGACCACGCACGAGGTGATGGCACCTAAAAAGAAACATCTCGAATGTAAGTTGGTTCAGGTTAAGATTACACCTTTCTCTGCCTTGTTTGTCTATCAAATATACCTACACCATCTGTTCAACTATACACATAATGGTGTGCCCACTTTGCCCATCATCATTCCTCGAAGGTCATCAAACACCACTGGATTGGTTAGAAAGGTCTGTGGTGCTGTTTTGGTGTCAGTATTGTGGAATGGAGATGTGAAATTGCTCTGTGACTAATGGGCCCTCATTTCACAGTGTGTCTGTCACTAAGCAGAGAGACACCAGAATGAACAGAGAACATGGCTTCCGTCCACTGTATGGCCTGAAAGGAAACAGACTTTTATCTCACACTTCCAAGTCATTTGTTTGGAAAGCCATTTATTTGGTTTGAAATGGAATCTATCTATCTATCTATCTATCTATCTATCTATCTATCTATCTATCTATCTATCTATCTATCTATCTATCTATCTATCTATCTATCTATCTATCGTTAATATACAGGTTTATATACTGTATATCAATACAGGTTTATATATATCAATGCAAACCTATGTATATCTATGCAAACCTATTAGACAATTACATTATATCTATAAAATGTAGCCTACATATCACTGAATATCTATCTATCTATCTATCTATCTATCTATCTATCTATCTATCTATCTATCTATCTATCTATCTATCTATCTATCTATCTATCTATCTATCTATCTATCTATCGTTAATATACAGGTTTATATACTGTATATCAATACAGGTTTATATATATCTATGCAAACCTATATATATCTATGCGAACCTAATAGACAATTACAGTATATCTATTAAATGTAGCCTACATATCACTGAATATCTATCTATCTATCTATCTATCTATCTATCTATCTATCTATCTATCTATCTATCTATCTATCTATCGTTAATATACAGGTTTATATACTGTATATCAATACAGGTTTATATATATCTATGCAAACCTATTAGACAATTACAGTATATCTATTAAATGTAGCCTACATATCACTGAATATCTATCTAGGCTATATATCTATCTATCCATCTATCTATCTATCTATCAAGTGCAATATAGGTAGGACAATATAGATTTTCAGCAGTAGCCAATAGACTACCCATATATATATATAATATATATAATATTTAATGTGCTCTAGAACCTTTTGTCTACTAACTTTGAGTCTATAAGTTACTGTACATTACTCAGTGTTGATAGCATGTTAGGAAGTGCACTCGAAGGCTGAAGTAATCAACCTCCAGATGAGGTTGAGTAGCATGTGACCGGGAATTGTTTCGGCAGCTCCAGTACACTTTCATTGCCTCTCAGATTCACCTCTGCTGAATTATACATGCCTCTGTAGGTCAAAGGTGAGGATGTCACCAAGAACATTAAGTGGAGCATTTGATACCGACATTCAACCCCTTTGATATTCTATGAAAGTTTAAAACTCAATGTCTTATTGTGTGTCATGTCGGGAAAAAAAACAGATTAACAAATAGGCCTATGCATGTTGTTTACTCTGACCTCTAGTTGTAAAAATAATTGGTAGAAATTGGACACAAACAGACAATCAAAAATTTGAAAAGATTTTACAATTGGCTCATGCTGAAATGTAAACAGTGTCTCATTGAAATTTGGCACATAAATCTCTCTGAATCATGGTTCTTAAATCAATAGCTTTCAAACAGTCCTGATCAGCATCACAAAAGGTCTGTGTTTGTGGCAGGTGTCCTAAGCACTGTGACACTCCCACATCTGTCTCAGAGGAGCATGGGTAATCAGAACACGTCAATTAAAGCAGAGATAGGCAATTCAACTGCAAGGCTCAGGACAAATTCACATGGTTGAAAAACCTTTCTTTGGTTTCCATCCATGTAATCTTACTGTGATGAATATTTATTCTGTTTATTTATAGTTTTTTAACCCATTCAGTATTATTTTGTATGCAGCACTCAGCATTCAGTCGACATGCCAGCAATCTCTTTAATGTGCTGACTCATTAGTTCACATTTCAAGTTTGAATGTGCTGTGACAAAGCGGTGATATCTAAGTGGGTGAGTTGTTCACTTACTTTTTAATGAATTATCACATTAACACAATTATTTAGACAACGTGACTTTCCCCCATTCATTCTCAATTGCCCATCACCAAACCCACCGCACGCTTTTTGACTCTTAAAAGTCAGTGCGCTCAGGGGAGGCGAGGAGATGCTGCTTCTCAACGTAACTTTAACCGATGGTGTCACCGTTGGACAGTGTCACTTAAAAATCAGTGAATTATACACTTTTAATGTCATATTTCATAAAATTTGTGGTGTTTTTTTGTACTGTGGATTACTTTTTCATTACATTTTTCGAGGACGGAGGAAACGTCTGATAAAGACACCCCCCATTTCCAACATTCTGACATTTCCAACCCCCCACTAGGATGTTAAAACATTGCATCGCCTCAATTTTATTGTCGTGTGACTGGGAAAACTGCACAGATGTTTTTTCTCCCAACATATTTCAGGGATACTAAAGGCTTCATTGTATCAGGCCTGTGTTTGGAACTGTCTACCTACCAGAAGCAGCAGTCGCCATGATCCAAATAGTATAATAGCATTTAAGTGACACTAAAATTATCTTGAGTGTCACTGCATTAGATGATGGAATATAAAAACAACTAGCATCTGCGAACAAAAAAATATGCTAGAGCTTTTCTCACTTCTACAGAAAAGAACTAACTACCTTGCAAGTACGTCTTTCCAACTGGTCCCAAGTTGATTTTAGTGAATGCATCAAGCAATTTCCCCTCAAGTTCAACGAATTTTCCAGTCCAATCCAGTCATTTCAATAGGAATCAGGGGCATCACTAGGCCATTTTTAGGTGGACCTAAATTTCTACCCAGCCCCCCTAAATATTTTGTGATTAGCTCTGTAATCTGTACACAAATTCGTGATCGCCTCAGTCCCCTTTAAATTTCACATGAAAACGGTGGCAGGTTTCAGCTCCTCCCCGTCTTTTAGTCTGTGTTATTCAGCTTGTTTTCCTCCAGCGAAGAAGACATACTTATATTCATTCTAAAATTTAATTTATTTTAAATTGAATGGATAATTGTGGATGTGGCATTAGATTAACATGCAGTCGTATACATATTAAAGACATAATCAGCGACAGACAGCACTCAGTCAATGCACTCATTTAAACTGCCTATGAACGAAAAACATCACATGGAGTTATAAATAATGACCCAACAGTTGATTGTGACACATTTATTAGGCTTATAGAATAAAGGGATGTGTGGTTTTTGATGTCACTGAATTATAGAAGTGGCACATTTATATAGATTAATGTGCTGTTGTTATTTTTTTTTTTATGAAAAACAAAAAAGCAATGGTTTAACATAGGGCAAATAAACTATTTAGCTAATCTAGGCAATTACAGTAATATAAGGTTTTGTTTATATACCAAATTAATATTAAACAAATAGCCTATGATCTGGTTAGTTAAAATGATAGATACAAATGAAGTAGCATAGAACCAACTGTATGTATTGTTCCTGCCTATCCTAGTATGCAAACAATATATTAAATGTTTTTTTTTTGTTTTTTTTTATCATGCCCTCATAATATTGAAATCCTAGAATTGCCCCTGATAGGAATCCATGCGATCATGGAGAATTTCATGTGAGGGCGAAACATTTCCCCATGTAGATTTCGCAAAAAGTTCAGTTGAATGAATAAATGGCTGCGGACAAAAGCTGAAAAATGTTGCTTATGAAGGTAACAAGGCACGTCCGAATCCAATGTTCGTGTTATCCTTCTGAGCTATTGTTTATCTGGTCGATTTTTTTTTTAAGGCAGCATAGATGTGACGTTCACTGGCTTTGATATCCCAGAATCCTGTGCATTCCATTCCATGACAGTTGAGCTAAAAAAATAAATAATATGGCTTCTGAAAGTTGTGGTAGGTGCTCAGTTTGTGTTTAAATGTACATTTTGGACCAACTTTTTCCAATTTTGATGTAATTGTAGTTATTAAATATTTACTTAGTTATCACCAAAGCGACCGTTTAATTTAGCTGTAGATCATTAAATATTATGCTGCCTCATAAATGATTTTAGTGTGGACAGAAGTTTGGACACAGCCAATGTTTGTGAACAAATCAATTGAGTGAATGATTCAACGACCTAAAAAGACAGCCACTTGTTTCTTTCCCAAATGATTCAGCATTTAAACAAATTGGTTGAATGAATGATTCCAATGAATTACTCATAAAGACAGTCACTTGACACCATATACTGGTGTAACCTACAGAGTCACTAAACCATCACCACCAATAATGGACAGACTGACAAAAACACACAAAGGCACAGTGGTACTGTCACGTTTCAGTCCAAAGACGATGAAGAAGATTCAATTAGAAGTGTTTTTATTTAAACAAAGTCAAACAAAGTTATTTAATCCACAAATGCCAGACAGCGTACGAGCTTAAACACATGAAAAAAAACAGACAATGAATGTGAACTAAAGAGGAACTTTTGCACAGATACAATGAACTGATTACAGACAGGTGTACTCCTTAAATGAATACCCATGAAAACAGATTAGTGGCAGGAAACTAGAACACACGAAACAGGTAACTGAAGAGAAACAAATCAAAAGTTAATGAAAATGAAACTAAAGCTAAACTGAAAATAATGGTGACAAACACAAACTGGGAAAAGTCCCAGTGCTGTTGAACTATATTTATATACGAGTCAAACAATCAAGGAATGAAACATATTCATAGGCATCTGGTTCGGCAGTCTTTGTTGATGCTATATTTGGTGACTGAGGGTAGAATGTCCATGTGGGGTGAGACAAACTGGGCAGAGTGTCAAGCTCAAACTCACGCTCGAGTTTCAAACATCAGCAGTATAATGATAAAGATACATTTTGTCTAAATGCCGTAGGGAGATAAATGACTGACTCGCAGCTAAACGGGAGGGACTCGAGGAGGAAATCATTCATCTGAGTATCACAAGAAAAATGAAGGGGCTATTGAGGCCACCAGGGTGTCATTTCAACCAAAGTGCTGATTTAAGGAGCTTCTCTTACAGCTTAATAAGTAAAACTTACATTAGCTTACAAAATCGCCACATTATTCCAGAGAAAATAATGCATCCCTGGCTTGAAATGCATTTTTAAGTGTGTATCTGTGAATCAGTCTCACTCTATCCTTCTCTTTTTCTTTCTTTTTATCTCTATCTGTTTGTCTCTCTCTAGCTCGCTCTTTCTCTCTATCTCTTTCTACAAATCAAATGGTGCAGTGTTGGCGATACTCTGTCTGCAGTGTGTGAAAGTAAGAGAGTGAAAGCTGTGCGGCACTGATGTCACTCAGCAAGAGAAATCAGCATTGCTGTGATGTCACAGTATCAAAATGCGGATTTCGGCCAATCACGACAAAGCATAGTGGGAGAGTGTTTTCAGCACCTTGGACAGGGACACCCCCTTAAAAACTGAACTAACACCTCCGTCTATTCTTATATTCTGTCAATTCTCATTTTTCCAGCACCCTTCCCCCCACACACAGCTGACTTAGAGGTCACTGCGTCCTTGAAGCAGTATTCACTGTGCATTAGTCATTGTGTGTGCTAATTTAAAATTTTGAAGTGAGTCATTTATGCTGCTCTTACAAGCACATGCACATATTTGCATTCGAGTGTAGCGAGAGAGAGATGCTCTTCTGTCCATTCATTGCGCAGATGTTTGTAGTGCTGTTTGCTTTTTGGTGAAAGTGCTAAATTTGTCGTCTGGTTAATTAGGCTACAATCACACTGGCAAGTAGTGTACATGGCATCAATGGGTGCTGTTAGTACAACGCTGTGCCATGAATAATGCAAGAGAGATTTGTTTCCTGTGTAATCTGTCCGCCGGGCCCCCAGGAGCCTTTAAGAGACCGAGCAGGGTGCAAGGGTCTGGACCAGGTCTGCCATTAGAGATTAGGCCACACAGGATTCTACTGATTCTCACATTAGAAAAGTCAAAACAGATTGAGATTCTACGTGTCATGCTGGAGATTGAGATTAGGTTTTTCCAAAGGGGAAAGGGGGTTAGAATAGGTCAAGGGACTGCAGAATAGTTGGAGAGGTCAAATAGAGCACTGAGATTATAATAGCAAATTCATGTTTATCTGATGTTGAGATGCTCAGTCAACATAAAATGTGTTTGCAAGCCATTTTGCTTCTGTACACTGGCTCCTTTCATAGTAAGTAAGTGTTACATACATCCAAAAAGAAATAATACAGGTAAGGCTGTATGATATATACATCCCATTTGTTTAATTTATTGTTCGATATTGCATTTAATTGTTTAAACTCATTCCCTCTATTTTTACATTTAGATAACCTTTACATTTACACTCCCTTAAAGATCATCTTTAAAAAAAACAAAACAATTTAATAACACTTTTAAACAATCTGTAGCAAGCCTCAAAATAAATATCCATTTATCATACTGCATATTATAATGTTGGGATGCCTATTGCCTAAATTCACTTGTAGCATTTAAAGGGGTCATATAATGGTACATGCACTTTTACAAGTTGATTGTACTGAAATGTGTGTTGGCAGTGCCTGTACACAACCATCATAAAATGATAAAAATCCATCCAGTTTTTTTTTTTTAAATCTTCTTTTATGTTTTCCCCCATCTCAAATCAAGCCGTTCGATTTTGTGATGTTACAAAATTGACGCCCCTCCCATGATTGTTGATTGACAGAAGCGTTTCAACACAGACCCGCCCTCGCTCGTGAGCGAGCTGTCAATCATAGTCCGTGCGGACCAGCGTGGTCATTGTTGATACGCTGGAGCACTGTCTATGAGCAGAATGGCGTCTAAGCGATTGTGGTGTTCTGTTCTTGGGTGTAATAAGGAACACAGCAGTCATTTTGATGTTCCTAAATCCGAACCGCTGAAGACGCAGTGGCTGAGTTTGTTTTCGAAGGGAATATTCCCCACGATCAACAGCAATGCTTTCATGTTTGCGCGAATCATTTCTCACCAGACTGCTTTACAAACGAGGGTCAGTATAAAGCTGGTTTTGCTAAGAAGCTGCTCCTGAAAAAAGGATCGGTACCAACTATTCGTGTTCCTGCTGCACCTCCAGAAGAAGAAGTGAGTGTAACGTTTTATTAACCTTTATATTAATATTTAATCTTTGCAAATCATTTGCTGCACTCTTCATAATGAATGCGGCTGTTTACACTTGGTACATTACGGCATGTTTTCTATGTACGACGTTCTCAATATAATTCATAATCCCACGTTTATAATGAACAACGCGTTATGGTTATTGTGTGTTTGCGTTAACAAACGGCGTATGCACAGAACAGAGGGGCGGGGTGAGCAAAGCTCATTATCATTTAAAGACACATGCACTTAAACGGCGTGCTGAAAACAGAGCTGTTTTTGACCAGGTAAAATGACTGTTTTCTAACAAAACTTTTAATTTAGACCCTAAAGAATCATATTAGCTTGTACAAAAATGCCATTATATGACCCCTTTAAAAAATGTTGTGTTTTATTTTTTTGTTTATTTAGACAAATTAATATTAATATATTTTTATATTGTGCATTTATTGATTATTGGCCTTAAAATTTTTATAATTATTGACTTATCGGTATCGGCCAGGTTGCTAATAATATTGGTGCATCCATAAATACAGGTGCTCAAAACTAAAATATATAAATTATGTCGACACACTGTTGCTCCCTAAAATGTTGATTAATCTTCTCTCCAAAAAGATGAGACATTTTGAACACAGTTTAGTGTGATAAAGTATTTTTTGAGAAAAGATAAAAAAATACTTTTTGGTAGCATAAGTGTGCCGACATTATTTAGATTTATTATTTTATGCATTTCAGAGTGGAAATAAAAATGTAGGGCAAGACTTGATTTGATCCGTTATGAATGATAAATAGGGTCCATTTGGATTGATTTTAATGCAAAAATCTTTTAATTGAATCACACTTCAACACATTAAGCAAAATCTGTCATACAGTAAACTATTGATTTTTATATTGTTGCTAAAGAGCAGGCTCGTTATTAGACTGTTTTTCAACATTATTAGCAAATTGTCTTGTAATAAGAATCATGCTTCAAGTTAAGGGTGATTTATTTAAGTATTTGTAAAATGTGAAAATATTGCCTTCAATGGTTGTTAGGTTTTCTAACGATTGCTTTAATCCTTAATATATTAGCATGATATAAGCTCACATCTGCACTACATAAAGGAAGATATTCTCCTGTACAGGCTGGTTTACGCTGGTTTCTTCTTGGATGCAATGTCGCCACGCTGCTTGCCAGTGAGGGCACATGGGCAATCTCTCAGTTTAGTTTTTTTTTTGCTCCAGGGATAGGACTATAAATAAAGAGAGCTTTTCATGCTCCATTCATGTGCAGCGGAATATGGCTGTTTTTGCTCTCAAACACACACACATTCAGCACACTCATTCAGCTCTCATGTTACTTACTACCTTAAAACTGTCATTCATTTTAACATGCTCATCAGTTTGCATAGCTCTGTTGAATGGACTTGGCGAAATTGTTATTTCAGTAAAAACAAGTAGCTAGTTGCATAGGATCTTTGGACAAGGGGAATATTGGTAAATATATGCAAAAATATTAAAACTGGTCTAAAACAACAATATAAATACACCATTAATGTTATTTAAAGGCTAGCACATAAGGATATAATCACTTCTTATGAAAGGCAAAGTGGAGAGAGTAGGCTAATGCAATTTAGCATGCTAAGATTAGCATGACATTTCTAGCTGGCCACATCATTGTACAGGTTTACAATGAGTCTCTAAACAACTGTCACATGATATTTAATTGACAATATATAGCATTCTGTGACATCCAATAATTTCTCAAATAATATACGTTTTTGTGATATAACAAAATAATACAGATTTGTTTATCCACAAATGCAATATTACTCACAATTCTGGTTCTATAACTAACAAAGAATGCACTTACAAGTCCGTTTCACTTAATTTTACATTCTCTGCAAGTAACTGGTCTCAAACCTGGTCAGAACTCACCAAGTCACAGTCAGAGCATGCTGTGTAACGCTACACAAGCACTATACATTGTAGAACTCCAATACTAGGAGCTGTAGTGTGACTGTTTGTAGTATCAGATTGTGCATTTAATTATTAGAATATTAATTTTCTGATTATTAGTATGCCGCTTTTGAGTCTTTATTGTGTTCTCATGTAGGCTAGTCTTTTATTTTGAAATTTTGTGGGCTGTGAATGATTGCTTCCTGTTCAGTTGTCTTGTTATCAGGTTTGCTCTTGTGTATTGTTAGCCAATATCTTTACATTGCCCTGTGTCTAGCATCGTTCAGGGTTAACCAGGTATTGATTGGTGAGTTCTTGTTCATAATTAAAAGTACTGTCTAAAGATACACATGGGAACAATCAAGTGAGTGCAGGGCTCAACAATAAAGATGGCCCTGGGCCAGCGTGAACAACGCTCGGGACAGTTGACGGACATTGGGCCAGTGCTGCACACGTTTTTAAGCCTTGCTAGTTTAAATATTCAAGCGCAAGAAGACGCAAAAGAGAATTCTATTTGGTACTCGCACGCTGTATGAGAAGTTTGTGTGCGCGCACATCTGAGGCATGAGCTCAGAAAGCCACTTCTCAGGGTGTGTTCACACTTTTAGTTTGGGTCGTTTGGTCCAGACCAAAAAAAAAACAAAAAAACATTTAGTCCTGGTCCGCTTAGTGTTCACAGTTTAACAATGAACCTAAAGATACCAAACCTAAAGGCATAGGGCACCTGATTGGTCGGCTTTTATTACGTATATTTCGTGACAGAACTTAATGAGCATCCAAAACAATGCTGTGTGCTGGGCTAAATGCACTTATTGTATGTGTGTAGCCAACATATGCTGGTATTTTGACCAGCTGAGAACTCGTGAAGAGCTTATAAAATGTGTAAAGGAGTCAAAAAAGTGTCAGGAATCCCTCCATCACACACACAAATGAAGATCTGCTGTGAGGAGACACGGTTTTTGCCTGTACCGAATTTTGATGGGCAACATTGCAACTATGATGAGAAAAAAAACAGTTATGCTTGAGCATTCGAACCGCACCAGAGTTAATTTGGAATCGAACCGAAACCCATTCTTTCAGCGATCTTTGTCCGCTTGTTTGATGCGCACCAGGGTTCGGATGGCAGCGTTCACACTTATTCAAATGAACCGCACTAACAGAGCAATCGCATTAGGGTTCGTTTTAATCGAACCAAACATGGCAAGTGTGAACACACCCTCAGACAGCGTGCGAAAACTGAAGTGAACTGAGTTCTCTTTGCGTCTTCTTGTGTTTGAACGGACAAATTCACCCAAAATTGTCAAAATGCCAGTCTTGGCGACTATCCTCGTAAACAGTCGTTTATGTCTTAAATGAACGTAAACAGTTCAGAAATAAAACGCATGTGAAAGAGAATATTGCATTAGGTCTTAAAGTGACAGCAGACTAATAAACATGCTCTGTGCTGTTAATGTTAATTAAACAACAGAGGACAAAGAAAAAAAATCACTCATGGTTCTTGACTGAATAACTTTTGTAATTTTAATAAGGATTAATATACAGTGAAGACTATGCAGTGTTATTTTACATTTAATTACTTTATTCAATTTCTGTACCTGAAAACTACTGTTAGACCTTCCTGAAAATCACTGTTTATATCATTTGAATCTTTGCTCTATTGTATTTATTTTTGCTATTTCTATTATTTGTTCTTATTTTATAACTGGCTGTTTAATTGTCTTTAATAATATTTGAGATTTAGCTATATTAGATAGGCTAGTAGTTTTTGCTGTGGTATCAAAATTGGAATCGAAAATTGTGAAATTGGTGTCATAAGCTTATTTTTTAAGGTTGCATGGGTCAAACACTACGAAAACAATTAATTTTTTTATTACTTTTGTAGTGGGGGAAGTGAAAATTTCCACATAAATGAAATGTAATGTAAACGACTTAAACTTTTTGCCAATTATATATAGTTTACTTATATATAATTTGGATCAAAAAAGTTTAAGGTGTATTTTAATAGCGTGTCCTTATTTAAATAAAATATGTGTGTGTGTTAGTATCAGTATCTTGGTCATTTTCATGTTATAATCTTGTATTTCTACTTGCTATTAATAGTTTTATTTAAAATAACCTTAAATTAAACATTTTACAGATAACACATTTTGATAGGTAATGAACTTACTGAACGGTTCTTAAAATTCTATCGCCAAACAATGTATATGATATGAATATCTTATTTATGATATTTTTATGATTAAATGTCAATCACCCATTGAATGGTCTGTCCTTCAAACGAAAGTGTCTTCATTTAAGTTCAAGAGTATTTTGCGCATAATGTCACAACCAGAATCAGAGCTGCTGTTTGAAGTTGTCTGTATACTCATGCTGTTATATCAAGTGGATTTTCATGTACACTCATTAGCTGTTCTATTAGGAGGACTCTCTGTGTTAACTGGTTTTTAACTGGCCTCTTGTCTCGCTCCATGGCAGCGTACATTGCTTAATTAAATGTTGCCATGTCTTAATATTCAACAAAGGAGACCTGGTTTCCTGACACCAGACTAAGTGCTGCAGTTGCCAGGGAAACAGGCGGTTTAAGCATGTCTGTCTCCCCTCCTACTCGTGTCTTTAGAGGAGTGAAATTACCGTCTCAGAGACGGACCGTTCGGTGCATTTTAACACATGGCATGATACGGAATTTCTGCGCCTTGTTTGTAGAAGCGATCTCAGCGTGCATAAATGCATGATGCAATTACTCCACAATGGCATTTACAGTCTGGGTGAAAATGCTTTTGTAATGGCACCTCAGAAGGTTAATTGAATGTCTAAAGTGCATGTTCTATGGCTTTCTCTGCCGCTAATGGTCACTTTATGCGCAACTGAAGCTGTTCAGTTGAACTATGAACACAGACCAGACTGTTATGAATTTTGGATTTTATTTGTTTTAAGCCTAAGTGCTGAGTTGGCTGATTAAAAAGTGAACTAGGGATTCATCTCTAATTTACAAAACAGTAAAATATTTATGAACAAAATATATTTACTGTGTTGATATGTGTATACTGAGAGTTATTGACTACTTGTTCTCAGCAGCTTCCTTTTTGTACGTTTTTGGTACAAGTGGATAAATAAATGTTTAATATGTGTGTGTGTGGGTCAGGTTTGCCCTACATTATATGAACTAGGCTAAACTTTAAAGGGTATACTCCACTTTTTTTGGAAATAGGCTCATTTTACAACTCCCCCAGAGTTAAACAGTTGAGTTTTACCGTTTTCGAATCCATTCAGCCGATCTCCGGGTCTGGCGGTACCACTTTTAGCATAGCTTAGCATAGATCATTGAATCGGACAGGACCATTAGCATCTCACTCAAAAAAATGACCAAAGAGTTTCGATATTTTTCCTATTTAAAACTTGACTCTTCTGTAGTTACATCGTGTACTAAGACCGACGGAAAATGTAAAGTTGCGATTTTCTAGGCTGATATGGCTAGAACTATACTCTCATTCCTGCGGAATAATCAAGAAACTTTGCTGCCGTACCATGGGTGCAGCAGCGCCTGAAAATAGTCCCCAGCTCAGTAACTTCCAACGTGACCGGGACTAAGTTTGTCTAACCTATTAGACCTATTTTCAGGCACTGCGTCATATCATTACGCCTGTTAGACTCATGGTACGGCAGCAAAGTTTCTTGATTATTCCGCAGGAATGAGAGTATAGTTCTAGCCATATCAGCCTAGAAAATAGCAACTTTACATTTTCCGTCGGTCTTAGTACACGATGTAACTACAGAAGAGTCAAGTTTTAAATAGGAAAAATATCGAAACTCTTTGGTCATTTTTTTTAGAGAGATGCTAATGGTCCTGTCCGATTCAATGATCTATGCTAAGCTATGCTAAAAGTGGTACCGCCAGACCCTGGAGTTCGGCTGAATGGATTCGAAAACGGTAAAACTCAACCGTTGAACTCTGGGGGAGTTGTAAAATGAGCCTATTTCCAAAAAAAGTGGAGTATCCCTTTAAAGGGGGCCACATAATGTTTTTAAAGGTATTTAAAATAAATGACATGCATTTAAATGATTAAAAATTAAAATGCATAATGAGTTAAAAATATATGCAATGTATTTCTAACTTTGCAGAAAAGTCTGAAACTTTACAGGCACCTTGACAGTTTTCTTTTTCATTGCAGTCATATTTTTCTTTCGTCTTCTAAGCAATACAATGTTTTTATTGCCAAGTGTATTTATTTATTTATTTATTCCATGTTTCCTGTAAAGGCTGAGTTGCAATTGCGAAGAATCTTTTATGGCATCAAGAAAATATATATATATTTTTTTTACAATTGTTTTCTTTCAAAATGAACTATGCATTAAAAAAAATCTTAAGATAAATATAATTAATTGATAAATAATTTAATATAAATTAGATTTTGTTCAAAGGTTGTTTAAAAACAAGCTTGTCTTTTTGTTATAATTTTAGCAAAAATCATAGCCTGTGTAGGATAGACTTTGAATATTGACTTCGACTTTGACATCAGTTACAAATGTCGTAGGAAGCACTGGTTCAGGGGTAGGGGATAGAAAACACCATTAGCTCAATAATAAAAAAAATAAAAAACAATAGAAGTCAATGAAAAATCCCGCCATGATAGAAAAACCAAAGTGTGTGTGTGGCCCATGGATCTGCTACCGATACTGTAATTTGGTCCTGTTATTGAACAGGGAAAGTGGCCTTCGGGTCAAGTTGGTGGTCGATATTTGGGGAGCACAGCAGAGGCCATGAGGCTGCAGGGTAGTTTTCTAGCCTGCTATATATATGTAGACTGCTGTGCTCTGATACCATTTGTGTATTGTGTACAGCGCTTCGTCTTAGCAAGGTGTTTATTTGTTTGGTTATTCTGGATTTTGTGTAAGCCGTGTATTGAGAACAGTGAGATGTGTCATATCTGACTCCACTACTGATTCTCCACTCACAGCCTTTTATCACTCTCCATAAATAATTTAGGAAGCGAAGGCTAAGTCAGAGATACTGTTTCCTCTGAAATCCTACTGCACAAAACTCAAACTTTTATATGTGTTTATAGTTCGTTTTAAGCACAGCCTTGCTTCATAATCCCCTGTGAATGCCTCAATAAGTACATAAAATGCCCGGTACATCAGTAGATGTTCTGCCTCATGCATCGATTCTGCAACTCAGACGAGACAAACTTTATGTCTTACAAAGTTTATGAGACTGAACAAACCTGCTTTATTACCAAACTCTTTAAGAAGCCATTTGGTGTATTGTATACTAACAGAGGCATTGAGCACTACAGAAAATGATGTGAAGGAGCACATCCCTTATACACTATCATTCAAAAGTGTGGGCTTGGGAAGATTTTTTAAATGTTAAAAAATGTAAGTCTCTTACGCCCACCAATGCTGGTTCATTTGAACAAAAATACAGTAAAACGGTAATATATATATATTTTTTTAAACAACTGTTTTCTATTTTGTTATATTTTATAAGTAATTTATTCCTTTGATGGCAAAGCTTAATTTTCAGCAACCATTACTGTACAGTATCACATGATTCTTCAGAAATTTCCAATTTCATCCCATAAGGCTGTGGTGAAATGCTTCGAGGTGCCAAACTAGGACTTTTAAGCCTTTTAGAGGGAGGGCTATTATTGTGTGGACTCTGGTTATGTAACTTATGTAATATAACCTGTGGTCATCTTGTACTGTACATGAATGTGTGTGTACCCTTCCTCTTTCAGTCATAATAATAGTCACCTTGACTATAATAATGTTATAGGGTGGAAAATCCCATAGCCTGGTGTATTTCCACCCTATAATATTATTTCCTATGTGATGAGAGATGAGGCTGCAAGTCATTGTTCCAACATGTCTTAACTCTTAATTAGATTATAATCATATATAAAATGATATCGGAATTACTGAGACATGGTTATAGTGCTTGTCAGTATGTAAAAATAATACTTAAGCCCAGACTGTGGTTTCAGGAAGTGTTGTGATGTATAGTTCATGGTTTAGGATGGATGGTATATGTGTGGTCTGTAGGAGGAGAGCAGGCTTTGTTTGTGTGTGTGTGTGTGTGTGTGTGTGTGTGTGTGTGTGTGTGTGCGCGTGCACTTCCTTCTGTAGTGAAGGTGTGATAGAAAGAGAAAGAGAGGGACAGAGAGAAGAGAAAGATCTATCTGTCTGTCTAACTATCTGTTCTGTTGAACAATGTGTCTAACTATGTCTGTCTACTCTAGACAGATAGATAGTTTGACAGAGGGACATATCATAATCTGTCTATCAATCTGTTTAACTAACCATTCATTTGTCTACATCTCTGCCTCTGTTTTTTGTCTGTCTGATGATCAGTATGTCTGTCCATCTTACTGTTTCTCTGTCTACCTGTCTCTCTAACTATCTATCTGTCTACTGTATCAGTCTTTATGTCTATCTAAATATCCAGCTGTCTGTCAACGGACTATCATCTATAGACATAGTAATCTATGTATTCTTTTTCACGTTCTACCTCTCTCTCATGTCTCTTTATTGCTTTCTTTTAGCATATTTTGCTGCATTGTCAGATGTCACGCTGAATGACAAGTCAAAAGAGCCGTTTTGTCATGCACTGGCGCACCACAGAGTTCCCATAACACTGCATTATTCAAAGTTATGACAGCGCTGTAATATTAATCACCTGTTCTTTTCCCTTTCACATCTGCATTATTGAGTTTAGGCTGTTCTTTGCGGATACTATATGTCCATAACCATAGCTATAATGAGAATTCTAATTACAATTGATTCGAGAGATTTGTGAACTCTCTCAACATTTTGCCTTCTGAACCTAAATGTCTTTAAGAGAGAATGTTTGATATGCTAGCAAGATTGTGTGTTACTCTTACCCTGACGTCCTGATCTGTGTTGTGCCCACTTTAGGAGCTGTTATGAGTTCAAGCTAAGTCTTTAATTTGCATTTCATATTCCCTCACAGACTTGATCCAGGCAACCCAGGAGTCCAATGTCAATGTTCCCCAGATGGCTGATACCCTGTTTGAGAGAGCAGGGAATGCTAGCTGGATTGTGGTCTTCAAGGCTTTGGTCACCACTCACCACCTGATGGTCCATGGCAATGAGGTGAGAAGCAAGCATCTGATTACTGCAGTACTGACTACTTGCATTGTTGAAAGATCTTAATGCAGGCTCTGCATTATATTTAACCTACATAAACAGTAAAACCTTGAATTTAAACAATTTTCTGAGGAGCTCATCCCCACAGCTGACCACCTATTGTACTCAATGCCCTCCTGCTTCCACTTATCACCATTATCACACCCATCAGGCTCACAATAGGAGCAGAGACAGACAGGCGGGCAGATGCTCTGGCCCTCTCTCTCTCTCTCTCTCTCTCTCTCTCTCTCTCTCTCTCTCTCTCTCTGAAAGAGCAGTTTACTCTTTCAGTCAAGGCTTGCGCTGTGCGGTGAAAGAGACAGCGGAGAGTGAAAAGGCAGATGGCAGTGGAAAGCAGAATGAGATAAAGAAAAAAAAGAATGAATGGCAATGGAAGGAAGGTGAAGGACCTTAGAGCTTGAGAGGAACTGACAGAAATTCAAAGAAGTGCAGCTACAAAGTATAATTGAATAAATATGAAGCCACATATATGCTGGCGACATATGAATAGGTGTCACAATGTTATAAAAAATGGTGGGACAGTTATGGAGGTGTTGCATATCAGACATCCCAAGTCTCCCGGAAGTTCCGGGAGTCTCCCGCATGTTGATCGCTGCTCCCTGATGCCCGCAAATTAGTTCAAATCTCCCGGAATCTAGAGCGAGCGAGCAAGAGCGCGCATGCGTAGCGCGCACACGGCAGAGAGAGGGAGCGAGAGACCTTGCGTGTGTGTGCTAGTGTGCGTGTGTTCCTCACGAAGCGCATGTAAGGACCCAACCAATCAATTGTCAGTGCGGGCGGGCTTTTATCTATACTCCCGAACCGAATTAATCAGAACCGAACCACCCCACTCACTCAGCCCCCCCCTTGGAGATTTCTTGACTCCCGGAAATGACTTTGTGCAGGTTGGGATGTCTGGCATATGGACATGTTGTGACGTCATGGAATGGCAAAGGCGTAGCTAGTGAATATTAATTATTGCGCAAATAATTAAGCAATCTCATATATTTATATACACTGTGTCTCATAACTGTGTCTATAAGTTCGGTAGCCTTAATAACATGGGGGAAAAAAGAACCGGACAAATTTACACACACACACACACACACACACACACACACACACACACACACACACACACACACACACACACACACACACACACACACACACACACACGAGGGCCATAGCCCATATTTCTTTTTGCATCAAACTTTATATCAAAACACTTTTTTTACTTAACGGTTAACACAATAATGGTTTTCGTTACCACATCCCTGTGGACACACTTTTGAACAGCACACCTTTCCTGGCTTCCACCTCCAACAGCAAAACATCCTGTTATCCGTTGAGGTCTTTGTTCTTTTCCTTTTTTGCTCTTTTGCTTCCAATCCAAGATTCTCTGGATATTTGGAAAACTCTAATATGGAGCCAGTTTGGGTGTGTATTATGTAAATTACTAACCTCGGGCACAGGGTCGCTCATTTACAATAATTGGAATTCATCAACATTAGAACAAGGTTTAGAACAAATGAATGTGCGCATGCACGTGTTGTGAATTGGGCGGAAAGCTTTTGTGAGAAGGTCAAATGTGCTTATAAATACAAATAATGTACGCAATTAATAGTGAATGAGACCCACTGGCAAAAAGTTTAGGGTCAGTAAAATATTTTAATTTTTTTTGTTTGTTTTTTTAAGATTCCTCTTATGCTCACCAAGGGAACATTTATTTGATCAAAAACACAGTAAAAACAGTCATATGGTGAATTATTATATAAATCAAATAAAATGTTTTCTAATGTAATTTATTTCTTTAATGGCAATGCTAAATTTTCAGCAGCCATTACTCCACTCTTCAGTGTCACGATACTTCAGAAATCATTGTAATATGCTGATTTTTGCAGGATTTTTGATAAATGGAAAGTTCAAAAGAACTACATTTATTTGAAATAGAAATTTTTGTAACCATGTAAAAGTCTTTACTATCACTTTTGATCCTTTCCGAATAAAAGTATTAATTTCTTTTTTTAAATCTTACTGACCCCAAACTTTTGAACAGTTTTTTGTTCGTCTTGAAGTAACACTTTTGTTTTGAGTAAGAGAGGTAAAAAAAAATCATCTTACGCTAAAAGTGATGGTCTTCTCATGTGCATGTTATTATGTAAATATATTATGTAAAGTTATGCAGAGTGTTGATTACTTCTACAAGCATTGCCTTTCATTCTGCTGAATAAGCAATGAGGAAAAATATTGTATGTCATAACAATAATATATAGTAGATGAGCTCACTTTCCATTATTTTAATTAAAGAGAGCTATTCAATTATGAATGTGACCTGCCAGACTGCTTTGACTGAGGGGACAGATGCACTGCTTCATAATCTTCCCCCTAATGTTTAATTCGTTATTGTGGATATCAACTCAAGGAGAGATAGAGGTGCAGCTGGATAGTCAGACTCTGGAAGAAAAAATTAAACAGGGTATGTGTTCTAATACATCAGGCTATGTGCTTCTACAGGTCACATATACAAGGGAAGTATTTACCTTGACATAAGGATATTTGAACTGGTTAGTAATCGGACCTAACTGATTAAAAGTGTTAGTACTTTATGGCCCTGTCCCAAATGGCTCACTTCATATGCACTTACGGTCTTGTGGACTTACAGTGGCTGCCGTGTATGTGTGTCCGTTAAGTCCATGGGACCGAAGGGTGTCCCATTTGTCATTTTAGGTTTCAGAAGGGTGCTCGCGAGTGCCTCCGACAGTCAAAGCGACGTTGCGTCACGAAAGTGCGGACACGTAGGAAGACCGCAAGTGTTTAGGGTGCCATTTGGGACAGGGCCATATAGCTTGATCTCCTCAAAAGCTTCTGTATTGATCAGCTGACACATCAGTTAAACTCTGACTCTCAGAACTAGAAAAGGCACAGCCCACAGAGATGATGGATTGCTGGGATAGGTTTGATTTGTGTTTTAGTTACATTTTTTAATATTTTAACCCTCCAAAAATCACTTTGAAAAGGTCATCCATAAATAAATAAAATAACACCTTTACCTTCATAGTATTATACTAGAATTCATGAACCAAACATGGAATAAATCAGTTTCTTTCATCAGTGTTTTTGTCTTGTTTTCTAGTAAAAATATCTAATCAGTAATTGAGATTGATAAATAATAAAGCTTGTCTGTAGAGAAGATATATATATTAAACTAAGCATAAGTTTCTTACCATTTGGGCAAATATATATATATTTTTTCTTGTTTTAAAAGTCATAAACTTAATTCAAGAAATTAAAATACAAACAAGTAATAATCATAGTTTTACTTATTGTTGCTAGAAAACAAGACAAAAAAACATTTATTTCCAGTTAAGTATTCGTACTGTGCATGGAACCATACAGTATCTTTTTTCTAATGATTTTGATTAATGAATATTTTCCATTTCATTTCATATTCGCGGCTCATTACTGTTTTCCATAGCCTTGTTTGCCTACTGTTTTTCATGAAATGTGTCAAGCTGCATAAATTTGTTTGTAAATGAAGGCTGTATACCCTGCTCATATGCAGCGAGTGTGCTGGTCTTTTTTGATAAAGCCTCTGCTATTATTTCCATTTGTCCATTCGCTCCCACTCAAAGCTTTAATGTGAGTTCCGAGTGATTAATCATGTGATGATTATATCGGTTTGGCATCAATGAATTCTGTTTCTTCACTGAACTGCAGTTTTCAAACGCATTTCTCTGTATCTCTGTCAATTGGACCTTTTTTATTAATTCAGGGAAGTATTAAAATGGTTGTTTTCTGTGTTCCGAAAAGCAGTCTTATGTCTAATTATAATTCCATGTGTGCTAAAAAAATAATAATAATTAATGCACATGATTGCATTTTTTTCTTTTTTTTTTTCTCCAGAGGTTCATCCAGTACCTGGCCTCCAGGAACACCCTATTCAATCTTAGCAATTTTTTGGACAAAACTGGCTCTCATGGTATGTAATATTTCATGCAGTGACAGCAGCTGCTTGTCAAAATCTTCTTGTGTGATATTAAATCACTGTAAAAAGTTATGTGAGCTATAACTAATTGCACTACTCCTTAACTAACAGATTTTGAAAGTTCTTATTTAATCAACTTTGTTGTCATGCCCACTGCATACATTTGAATTTGCCTATGAAATAAAAAATGATCAGCCCATTGTATTTATAAAGGCTTGTACTTTCAGGTTATGACATGTCAACGTTTATAAGACGTTACAGCAGGTATCTGAACGAGAAGGCGTTTGCATACAGACAGATGGCTTTCGACTTTGGCCGAGTGAAGAAAGGGTAAATGAATTTTCTGCTACATTGCTGTACCCTGAGTTGACATTGGAACGCTACTGCGCAGTAACAGATTTGAGTGGGATGCTGTGAAATCAAGGACAACCTCAAGTGTAGAAAAGTAGTTATTGTGGTTATTCATAAGGTTCCTTGCTCTCTTGGAACTATTGTGTGTGTGTGTGTGTGTGTGTGTGCCTACTGTATGTTACCGTATGTGATCAAGGTCTCATTGCAGACACGACACAATGAAGAAGCTACAACATATAAATTGGCTGACATCCCAAACACATTGGCAGCACACATCTTATTATTAGAGACTAAAATTGCATTTTTAATTAATTCTCTAAGAAATTTGAATTAATGTTCCCTGAAAATGAACATATCTATTAGACCATATTTGACTTTTCTATATTATTATATTATACTTATTATAAATGGTTAGATGACACAACCTATTCATGACTTTTTCATCAAACTTTTATTTTAGGTTAAAATGTATGTGAATGTATGAATAAAAAAATTATATTTTAGGTGCTGTAGTCACCTTTTCTAAAAAAAAAAAATCACTTCCTCATTTTCATATGGTATGACAAATACATTTTTACAGCTTCATACCATGAGATGTCAAATTTCCAAATGTATTTCATGTCAAATATCCATGTTTTTTTTTATTTTCAAGAAAGCATACAAAACACATTACAAAAACATATCTGGAAAATTCCAATGTTGAACTAATATCTTCTTTGTAACGTTCATGGCAGCTAGCCAACATTTCCAGTCCTTCTCACTCAGAGGAAGTTGAGAATGATAATTCAACAATAAAAGAACAGGATGCTTGGGAAAAATATTCTTGTGACATTGTACAAAACATCTAGCACTTCGTCCCACAAATCTTGTACATCTGGACAGTCCCAAAGCATGTACATCAATGTGCCTATGTTCCATGGCCTACAAAAACTCCAGTAAGGGTGGAGCTGATCTTAACATTTAACCCAAGAATTGTTGTTATACCTGATTCTGGATTATATTCACTTACAAATGACATGTTCTTTACCACCAAATCCATGTGAATGTGTGTGTTTGTTTCTCAGTGCTGATGGTGTGATGAGAACAATGTCTCCAGACAAGCTCTTGAAAGGCATGCCCACGCTGCAGGGTCAGATTGATGCTCTGCTGGAGTTTGACGTGAGTCTGTTTACTGTCATCATCACAGGCTGTATCAACACCTGATGCTGTTACACAGGGTTCAAATCATGCCTAGTTAGGAAAAACTTTTGCAAGATACAAATCTGTGACATACTGTCATTTTAATGATGTTTTTACGATTTGAAATATAATACAGTCTGCATTTTATGTTCACTAAAGCTTTTTTCCTGTAAGGTAGCTGGTAAATTTTGACAGCTGGTGAATAAATATATTCACAGCTTGTACTAGAAACGATCATTTTTTTATTCTCTTGCTTTATTGTTTCAGGTTCATCCAAAAGATCTTGTAAACGGGGTGATCAATGCCACCTTCCTGTTGCTCTTCAAGGATCTGATCAAGTTGTACGCCTGCTACAATGATGGCATCATTAATCTTTTAGGCAAGTCTTTGTTTTTGAAGTTTAGTGACATTATTTTTCAGATTGCAAAGACGGCATATTGACAGTCTGCAAGATTTGACACATCTATATGACTTAATATGATTTCCTTGTTCATTTTTAGAGAAATTTTTCCAGATGAAGAAAGGACAATGCAAAGAAGCATTGGAAATCTATAAAAGATTCTTGACACGAATGACCAGAGTCTCAGAGTTTCTCAAAATTGCTGAGGTAAACCATGTATTTTTTGTAATTATAAAATGTTCAGTGAAACTTGCATTAGTGTTTCGTAGGTTATGTCATATAATCTCTCCTTTTTGTCCAACAGCAAGTGGGAATTGACAAAAACGATATTCCTGAACTGACGCAGGTAAGGCTCTGTTTAAGTTGCATTTTCCGCCTTTTCGTTCCATTCCTCATGATGCCAACACTCTCTACGTCAGTACTAACAATGCACGTCAGTGTTGTGGTGTTGTTTTAACATGTTGCATGTGTCTTAGCCTTCAAATCCGAGAAATCCCAGCAGTTTTAGACAATTTAGAGGTTGTTGACCTTTCCTGACCATTGGGCCAGTCATAAACATCAATGCACTACATATAAGTGCTCATTCTTCTCTCATGATGGGAGGGATTTGTCAGAAGGGTGCATGTTCCATGGATCCGTCCTGTCCTGTGCCCCCCGGCTGATTGACAGATTCTGTACCTGTCTTCTTATTTCAGCGGTGCAGATTGATCACACAGGCTGAGAGAGTGAGTAGTGTGTGGTTCTTTCCACTTTGGGAAATCCTGCAGTTTAGGAGAGAGACCAAATCCTCATTAGTGCTCATTAAATAAACTGCACACAAAATCTCATTTCAGAGTGAACTTGGATGTGACTGAAGGATCATGAGCGGAGTAGCAGCAATGCTTGCTGTCTGAGACAAGAACATAAGCTACAGCCACATTTGCATCCCAGTAAAGCTGAAGAATCGCCAAGAATAGAGTTTCCACAATCATTAAGACCCATTTAATATGCTGAACAAAACAATTTGCCTAAAATCTATTTAAAGACGTCTGACATTTTGGGGAATTTCAGTAAATTTCTCTCCAACGGATTATTGACTCCCTTTTAGATGAGCAAAATATGAAAATAACTGGCGCTTTCCATGAATATGGAGCACTTTGGTGTCCCCAGAAAAAACATTTAAAGCACAAATAGCTTATTTTTCTGTTGTAAAAGCTATTATGATTTTGGTGATTTTTGCCTTTTGTGCGTAAACTTTTTAACGTGATTTTCCTTGTATTAAATTCTTTTTACATTCTTTAAATTTGTGACACCCAAGATGTAATATTTGGACATTATTCATATTATTATTTATATATATATATATATATAATTTTTTTTGGCAAATATAGTTGTGTTGACGGCCTCTGTTCAACTTTCAACCCTTCTACCCCCCCAAAAATCAATCAAATATTATTTTCAAATCAATAGAAATGTTTGTTCATCACTACAAAGCAAAGACCCTAGAGAGTGACAGCTTAATTTAGACTAAATATGCATGCAAATTTGTTACTCATTGTGCTTCTATTTTGAATTTTGATGTTTATTTAACATTTATTGTATATATAATATATATATATATATATATATATATATATTCTTAATGTACTATATACTGTATATATAAATGTTATCAAATAAATAAATATTTTAAATTATATATTAGAAAATATCTGCCCATAAAATACCCACCTCCTGTCACCTTTCCATTTATTAAAAAGAACAAAAAATGACTTAACTTCAGTCACCTGTTTTGTGCTCTATTCATGGAAAATACCCAATTTAAGCTTTTAAAGCTTGCAAACAGAAGGTTCTGCCGTTGTGGAAGCTCTGTTATGAAATTATGAGAGTTTTTCATGCTGGCAGAAACGAGTAGGCTTGCTCTGAAAGCATGCTGTGAGTGATGTCAGGGCAGGATGGTTGCCTTCAGATACTCTGGATCAGCGGCGAAGTTCAGGACGTGCTGGAGGGAGATGTGCATGACTGTTTGGGTTCTGGATTTGGCAGTGGTTTTAATTGGGTTTCGGCCTGGGATGCACAGCCGTGTAGCTCAAGAAATTTGATTACATTTAACAGGGTGTAGTAATGTTCTCACACAATTTATTTTTAGATATTCCCTTAGACCCTATTTAAAGGACTCAAATGTACTGAAATCTTTTGATAGCTGCATTTTGCAAGTTTGTTGTGTACTTAAGTGATCAGTTGTGCATGCAATCCCGATCTACACAACCAAACAGAATTAATAAATTGATATTTGTTTGTTTTTTAGCTGCTTTTAGTGCGAAGAAAAATGAGTTTGAGTTTAAATTCAGAAAAGCCCATTCCTGTTCATTAAGTTCTGTCTTAATACAAGCCTTCCCACTCACACTGCAATTAGAAATCTGAAGAAACATTTTAACATACATTTTTTAAATTTTGTCACAACAAAAAAAGCTCTCATGTCTAACAGGAGCTAAAGAGCACACATTTGTGTTTAACACACTGTTTAACGATTGCTGTTATCTGCTCGGTAAAGAGCACAGGGTAATTAATGGATTAATTGTATGTGAATTAATCTCCATTATTCCTTTGTAAATATTTATGACATTGTGTGTAGCTGTGTTTGTGTGTGTATGACAGAGAGAATGGGAAAAGGAGGTGAGAGATGTTGAGTGTATGCCTGAGGTTAGTGTATTGGTGTATTGTGCCAACACTTCAGCTCAAACCCTAATTCTCAGGGGTACTTCTCAAGCCTCCAATTTGTCTGCTAGGACCCCAGTGTAATTGTCTGAGAGTGCTGCCATGAAGGATTATTTTAGCTGCCACTGCTTGAATTGTTGTAGGAATTTTCATACACTATTTTGATGAACAGCAATAGGTCATGTATATTAATTACACTTCGGAATACTCTATTCTGATTGGTCAAATGGCATCTAGCTGTCATATGTGGTGCTGTAAAACAGGTTCATTTACTTCAAGAAATAATATGTTTAGATAAGTTGTCCGAGTGCTATTGGTTCATTATGATTAGCCGTGTTTCCATCCACCTATTTTATTCTGAATTTTGTGAAATTTCTTAAAAAACGGTGGATGGAAATGCCGAGATGCACATCATTTCTAAAAATGTGCAGAAAAAACTTGTGCGCTCAATTGATGTGGATATTTTTTTAATCTGACCAGAAGACCTGCACATAAACTACGTTGGAAACATTTTCTGAAACTCATCAAAAAACTCACTCGACTCTGCGTCGACAGTGGATGAGATTGAATAACTGGACTAACCAGCGGACCAATTTCATTGCACAGCATCTCAAATGTTGGTTTGGTCATTCTGAAATTCCTAAGCCAAAGTCTGTCATCAGAATGATTTGGTATTTGTATAATGACCACCCAGAACTGTCTCACAGGATTGCGTTTCGAACACCAGAGGAAGCCTCTGAACGCAAAATAACATGACAGCATTTATTACGTTTTGTCTGTGCTCTCTGAAAGTCGCAAATCCTTTATGATGTATGAAAAAAGAGCCTCGGGGAAGCCTCCGACTGCAGAAACTTCCATTTTAAGTTCCCAGGAAGTGACGATTTTGTTCTCCTGACCACTTGGGATGGAAACAGTGCTTTATTCGCAATCCTTTATGTGATCCAATTTTGAGTCCAGTTTTTGCGCACAAGTTAAATTCGCTACTTTGGATGGAAATATAGCTATTGTAATATTTTTTTGTGTGTTTTACCATTCTGATTGCTGTTTATGCATCAAATACAGTAATACATTAGTTGTTCATTTGCATTATTATTATTTTGTACAGACATTACAAAATGATGTATTATGTGAACAGCTACAGACATACAGCAGGGTCACCAGATCTGACAAGGCATCCCACTCTATCTGTACATGATAGGTTGGTTGAATATATGATACTAATGATGGTATTTTTCCAGACCTGATCAAACAATATTTAATTATCAAGATTTGAGAATTGTAAAGGGTTTGTGGCATTAGATGTCATGTATGTAAGTTAGATGTGTGTATCTTGACTAGACCTAGACAATCGATAGATGCTCTGTGGTATTATGGCCCATATCATATTACCCTAGACCCAAGGCTTTTTATTTAGCTCTTATTCATGAATTAACCACAAAAATGGACCAGATTATATATTATTTTAATATATATGATTTGTTTGGCCTATTTATCTGTAACTGCATGACATTTTTACCTAAGAGATACACCCACCTGCGATTATGTGGCATGTCTAACCAATAATGTGCTCTGAATGTCTCTGTTATGCCTGAATGCATGAGTAAGCATGCTGCAGTGCATTGTGGGCCCCACTGGGACCATGAACTAAAGCATTGTGCTCTGCATCCAAACCAGCAGGGAGAATTCTTTACTTAATTAAGTCTATTAACTTACAGTATATAAACGTATACATTGTGTTACAATGTAAACTATACGCTTTCTAGTATATTTCTAGTATATTTTGTCCTCTGCTTGTCTTCATTCACTGTTAGCAGCTTGACTTTGACTTTTTGTGTTTTGTAGTCTGAATGATTGCGTCCTTGGTGGTAGGTCACTTTAATGCATTGTTTTGTGGCTTTGTAGGCCCCTGAGAGTCTTCTGGAATCTCTGGAGACACATCTCAACACACTCGAGGGGAAGAAAGTGTAAGTGCTTAAAGTCTTCGGAATAATATGAAGCAATAAAACAAAAGAAGTCTATCTTTATCTCGAATGGATGAAGCTTTTCTACTGCTGATAAAATCGATACTTTTATTACAAACAGTAATACTGTCCCTCCTTTCCTTGTGTTAACAGTGATGAGTGAGTATTTCTACAGAATGTTTGCCAGAATTCACTTGTACCGTAAACATAATTATATTTTTGTACTGTAATGGTGATGTTGTTGTCATTGTGGTGTTCACAGTTCTATAGACTGATGGTTGAACTTTAGTTTTAAGTTTCAGCATTTTAAAATGCTAAAGTTCCCTCTCTCTATAGAATGAGTTATTTTTTTGTCCAGCAGAGCATTATAATTAAGTTCACTCTGTACAAGTTGAACCGGACTGAACTTAACAGTGCCAGCCTAGAATTGATCGATTGCTCAATATGAATTGATCGATTTTGTATTTGGTAGTCTTCATTTCAGTGTCATGCAACTTGTATCGTAACTGAATACCCCGTATTCCCCAGTGCATGCCAGCTGTTGATATTATATTAATTTTAAAAGAAATATAATTTTTTAGGATTGTATAACTTGGATTTATTTTGGATTATGTTTCCTACAAAAAAATCGAAATGAGTAGTAGGACATGCAGACCTGTCATTAATGCATAATGCCTGCTTGCTGTTTGAAATGATTCCTCATATCACAAATTATAATTCCATCATTTAACTTTTTGAGTCTAATGTTTTGTCAAAGTTATTTCAAAAGCCATTCTCACATTATTTACGTTTCCTACCAATAGGTCACCTACTAAGGTGAGTAATGTGAAACTTTTTTACAACTGAATTATGCAGTATTACACTATCGTTCAAAAGTTTAGGGTCAGTCTCTTATGCTAGCCAAGGCTGCATTTAATTGATTAAATACAGTAAAACAGTAATATTGTGAAATATGATTACAATTTAAATGAATCAAAACAATCTGTTTTCTATTTCTGTGATTTATTTCTGAGATTGAAAAGCTGAATTTTCAACAGCCTTTACTCCAGTCTTCTGTTTCACTAATTCTTATTATTATCAATGTAGAAAATGGTTGTGCTGCCTAATATTGTTGTGTAATCTGTGATACATGTTCTTTCAGGATTCTGTGATGAAAAGAAAGTTCAAGAGTGTTTTTTTTTATGGATTTTTTTTTTTTTTGGTAACAATGTAAAGGTCTTTACAGTCATTTTTGATCAATTAAATCCATCGCTGCTGAGTAAAAAAATATTCATATCTTTAAAAAAAATCTTACTGACCCCAAACTTTTGAACAGTACTGTCTATAATTCTGTATAATACTATAAAGTATTATAAGACATAATTCATATTACTGTCTATTTATTAAAATAAATGGTAAATCCAATGTGCCACATATAGAAAGGATCTCCAACAAATAATGGAACGCCTGCTGGTACCCCTGCCAAAACTGCTGATCCCCCTTCTGCAGCAGCCGCAGTAACTGACACCATTGCAGCAGCACCAGCTACAACCACCATCAAGTAAGTTGTCTTATTATGATAAAACACAACCATCTGTGACATGTCCTTACTGTATATGCATTACTCTCTCTTGTCTTTTTCTCTCTATAGTAGCGGCTTTAATGATCTTGTGGATTTTGATCTGTTGGCTCCAACCTCAGGAGCTTCGGCGGCTCCCACAGCATCATGGGGAGGTGAGCTGATGTCATTTCATTTTGCTGCTATAAACCCATAATCACCAGCAATAACCACTGTACTGAAGAGTGTTGTTGGGTTTTTATTTTTTATTACATTCTTTGATATTGTTTTATCAGGGCAGGTCAACTGATCACATTTCTGGTTAAAGTTGTGCATAAATCTCCAGCATTTATTGTTACAGAGATTAAAGAACTGGAGGTTTAGGTTGTTATCAGTGTGTTCATCATTCATATCACCACTACTAGTTTGTCTATTGAGCTCCACTGCATGAACCATTTTCTACCCAAATTAGGCCAATTAGGGGAATATATATTGAGTGGGCATTCTAATGAGTTATAATGACAGACTAATTGGAAATGTCTTTCCCTTTCTGCTTTTCTACCCAAGCTTGTCAAGTCCCAGTTGTAAGCCGCAGTTTCTTTAGAAAGAAAAATTTGGGATCAGCTGATTCAAGGAGAGATCAAACATCTGTTTGCATCTAACATAATCTTCTTCTTTTCTTCCTCACTCATTTCCCTGTTTTTGGCTTTGGTGTCAGATCTGCTTGGTGAGGGTGAGTAGAGATGATTTTTAGATTGCATATACATACTGTAAGTGTTCTATCCAGGATCTGAGCCTTAAAATGTATCATACAAAAATCAACATGTTATTTTATTTTCCTATAATAGTTTAGCAACCTAATCATTAATCATCAAAGGTTGTTTTTTTTTTTACTTAAAAAAAAAAAAAAATCATTTCAAAATTTGAATGGTCATTATTTTATTTTATTTTCCTATAATAATTTAGCAACCATGGCTGCGTTCTCCGAAACTACCTTAACGCTACATCGTTCTTAAGTTGTACCTTAAGAAGTACCTTATCGTTAATACGTGTTTTCCAAAACCTTCTTAGTTAAGTATACCTTCTGTAAGTCATACGTTCGTAAGGTTGGTCTGGAGCGCTCTTAGCTATACCTTATCGCTGCTGACGGTTCATACCGCTAGTGGCCACCACTACGCAAAAAGCTTTTTTACATCGCAGTTTAATTACACATAGAAAATTTTATATGAACATTTAATATAAAATCTGATTTAGTATTAAAATTACATTTTTACTTTACTTTAAAATTTTACACATAAAATACTTAAGTTGTTATAGCCTACACCCAGTGTATGGAAGTGTTTTCATTAATAAAGTTTCCATACACTAATGGTTGTTAGCTTTTTTAATTACTATCCTAAGGCACATCAGCTGGCGAACCATTTGACAGAAAAGGCTTAGGAGTCTATATAAAGAAAGATGAGTTTACACAAACTTTATAGCTATGGCAGCGAGACAGCGAGTACTTGTTTTAAATCAAAGACGGCGCCGTCCGCGGAGCCAGTTAGTGTATGTCAACTACTTTATAAGAGAACACTTTAGTCCACTGACTACCATGTCAGAAGAGACCATTGTAAAAAAAATTACTCAGCATACGTTGTGGAGAACATTAACACACTTATGGCCGTGAGGGTTTGGGATTGCACACTTGCTAAATTATAAACACATACTCATATTTATTTCTGCATGTACATATTTCAATGAGCCCCGATAAATGCAGTTTGTACTATTTCTAAAACGCTTCTTTATAAAGAACATTGTTTTCTCAATACTTTACCTATACCGCTGTGAAGGAAAGAGCGCACAATCGATCATCGAGGCATCGATATCAACCTATTCAGCACCTCCACCATGGACAGCACCTGCTAAGGTCGAACTTAAGAAGGTTTACCTTAAGCAACATCCTAAGGTATAGTTCGGAGAACACACGTAGGAAATGTATACCTGTAGTTAAGGTGTACCTTTTGAGTCTTCGTAGCGCGCTAAGAGACAACGTTATCGGAGAATGCAGCCCTAATCATTAATCACCAAAGGATATTTTATTTTGAATTTTGTTTAAAAAAAGTAAAAAATAATAATAATTTAAAATCATTTCAAAATTTGAATGGGCAGGACACCCTTGCGTCTTGTCTACCAGGAACTTTCTGAACAAACTTTTTACTGTCCAAATCTGCATTCTTCTTTTTTGATCCAGCTGTAGCTTTATGAAGTCATTTTGCTAAAATCTCACCACTAAAAAATAAACTCCTCTGAGCTTTCTTTCATCCTGCCTACATCCATTCCTTGCCTCTCTCTCCTCCTCTGTCTTTCTGAATGCCGTGGTTTGGTTGTGGCTTGGCTTTGGCGGGGTTCCAGACTCTCTTGCTGCCGCTAACTCTGAAGCGCCCCTCTCTGAGGCTGACTCTGCCGCAGCTTCTGCTACTGAACCAGCAGCTGCTGCCTCGCTGCCAGTGCCTGCCACCGTCTCAGACATGGATCTGTTTGGAGGTCAGTCAGGTCATTTCCAGGTTTAACTATCAGGGAAGAATGGGAGTTCATCGGTTGTTTTGTGAATCACTTGTTGGTAAACGCTTGGTTTGGGTGCATGGATTGTTTCTGGTACTGTTTGAAGTCACTCAGTTGACACAGACTGCTTTTCATGAAGGTACAGTAACTTGTCAATTACTTTATATTTAAGTAAATGCATTTTGCCATATTGGCAAACATAATTCGCAGTGTTTTTTAATCCTTTTCCAATATGGCGCCTGAAGTCACTATTGTGTAAGTAGAAGATAATTAGTTCACTGGACCATTGGACCATATTTATTTATTTAACAGACGCTTTTATTCAAATGAGAACAATACTAATAGATAGGATTAATCCAAGGAAGAAAAGAACAGAAGTATTGTTATGCCTTCCAGCTGAGTTGATCCATTTGTAAACACATAAATAACATAAATAACGCTTCAGTGCGCGGGCGCACTGGCAACGGTTAACAGGTTAATGATGCTTACTATATAGCTAAGGATTAGTTCACTTGAGATGAGATCGCTTACAACAGACATTTCAGTACAGCCCTGATTATAAAAGGTCAGCCGCAAATAAGAGACATCAAATCACCTTAAATTGTCAAATTTCATGCCATGCAAATGTTTAAGCCCAGGCCAGCTCAAGTTTAGCTCCACTTTGCCAGCAGAAATGAGATGTTAATGTTTTTAAATTTGGAGTAAACAAACCAATTACATTTTATACATACATTTTTCTAACAAATAGGGTTGCCAACTGTTGTATATAAAAAAAGAATTAAGTACTTAAAATGCATTTCAGATGCAATCACAAAAAACATGTGATGTCTAACGTATGTTTTTAAGGTTTTAGTTTTAGTTTGTTATGATAAACTATAATAATGCTGCTATTAATGTCTATTAAAGTTTCATACAACATTACAGACATGTTGTACATGTTGTTAATTAATATAACTCAGTACTTAAACGTTTAATAATCACACTGTGACAAGGACACCTTAAAATAAAGTGTAACCCAAAAGTCTTGAGTGGAATTAATGCAGTTCCTTCAACTGCAGGACGATTCTGTATTATATGGAAGTTGGCAACCCTACCAGTAACTGACACCTTGTTTCATACGAAGCTGTGCAGACTGTTGATTTGATATTCCTCAAATTACATTAACAGTCGGTTTAAAAAAAAAAAGAAAGTTTATTAACTTTAATAGTTAATAAATGAATTAATTCTTACCAGGTCATCACAATGAGTCGTGCAGGTTTTGATGGGGTTTGAAATATCAAATTCCACAATGCTCATCACCGCCTTGGCTTTAGTTAACTGAAGCAATGCTGTCACATCCAACACGTTTTACTCACTTGTTGGTCCTGACGGCATTGACTGGATGTTTCACGCAGGCTGACTCATTTCCCTCAGTGTGTGTGTGTGGACACACTGAATTAAACTGTATACAGCCCAGACTGGTCTATTTTACTGCCATTTGGGTTGTATAGAGTGTTTCTGTTCACTTATAGAAGTCTCTTTCTATTGCCTCTTCATCCCCGTTTCTTTTTCTCTGTTGGGTTTTGTTGGTTTGGTTCGGCCCAGATGCGTTTGCGCCCTCCCCAGGTGATGGTCCGAGCGAGGGTGTGGCCCCAGCAGCTGCTGCCGATGCATGTGCCGGATCTGGTGGGTGTTCATCCGTACACAGGATCCTTTAGCACCCTGCTCTTTATTTGTGTGTGTGTGTGTGTGGATTGATATAAATAGGTTTGTGTGTAATATGGTCGCGTGCTTGAATGGAAACCTGAAGTTCAACAACCGCTCTGTGTGTGCGAGAGAGAGTGCATGCAGTGCGATTTTTGTTTGCATTGTTTCGGTTTTTAAACCTGCTTTTGCCCACACGATACAGCAAAATAATTGTGTCCATGACCTGCCTGAGCACATACACCATTCTCTGCAGGCACAATTAAATAATATCTCTCCTTACATTACAAAAAAATCATTTTTAATCATTATTTTGTTCTTGTTTTACAGTAAAAATATGTACACATCCTTAAAACATTAAAAGCAAAATTAATTTTGTTTTAAGGATGTTTAGATGTTTTGAAAACAAAACAAAATCCTTAAGATGATGATTTTGCCTTAACTTTCCGCAAAAAGACTCAAAAAAATACTTTTTTCAAGATTTACGCATTTCAATTAATAGTAAAATAGTAAAATTCCATCAAATTGAATTGAATAATCTTTACATATTTTAATTGAATAATCTTTACATATTTTTTACATAAGGATTATTCAATTCAATTTGATGACATTTTACTATTAATTGAAATGCTTCAATCAAAAAAAAAAAAAAAAGGCTTATCATTTTTGAGTGCTATGTTAACTTTACTAATAATTTCCCTTCCAGCTTATATTTTCAGTATCAGTGATTCATTTTAACAACCTAAACTTTTAATTTCATGAAATTTGAAGAGCAAAAGCTTAGTGGTTGTATTTACATAATGCAGCTGCGGTGTCATAGAACATGAACAGAGTTACTCTATATTTACCTTACTTTATATTTGCTTTTATTGTGACTTAGGGTTACACTTTATTTCAATAGTCCACTTAAGACATTCTACTACTTTGCAACTACATGTCAACTAAGTTTCATTAAAGTATTAGTAGACTGTTAGGTTAGGGTTAATAAGTTGACATGTACATGCAAAGTTACTTATAGTCAGTAGAATGTCTGTTCTCTGTTGGAGGACCATCGACCATTAAAACATAACATTGGTTATTGTGTTTTTGTAACATAAGTCCACTGAAGGCAAGTTGAATGCGAACCCATATGCAGTTTATTGAAACAGAATACAAAACAAACCAAACAAAACCATGACATGCACTAGAGACTTGGCTAGAACATAAACAGACTTGAACATAGACCTGACCTGACAAAACTCAGCAACAGTGGTTACATGAACAAACAAAGAGACAATAGAAACATGAGGTCTATATATACTCAAAGACTAATGATTAAACAAGACACACCTGAAAGTAATCAACCAATAAACCAATGACAAACAAAACTGAGAAACGCATGACCAAAACAACCAATGACACATGGCAGAATCACATAGCCATTGAGTGAACATCGCTTGTACACTCGCTATTGTGGTGCATTATGGGATTGAATGAGTGCACTTGATAATGTCCACTATGATTTCGGACACCACTACAAATGGCTGTCCACTCAAATAGTGCCCTATTTAAGGGTATAGGGGGCGATTTAAACTACAAAATAAAAGACAAGAAAACATAAATGTGTTTAACTACGTTTTAATTAGTCTGGTGGTTGCAGTACTAAGGTTAATGGTGTCTTAGAGTGTGCTTTTTAAGGTAAAATCCATCTCCTCTCTCTCCTCTCCGTGACTTCGGTGCTGCTGAAGTTATGAGCTCTCAGTGTGTTTCTTTTTCATTTGCAGTGTTTGTTATGTAACAAACCTTCCCCACTCCATTTTCACCCCCCACCCCTCCCTAATAAAGACCCCTGGGCCACATCCGAGGGGAGCTCAAGCATTGCCCCAGAGTTGGATCTCTTTGCCATGAAGCCAGTAGAGAGTATCGCTGCTGAAGCGTCCCCTACCAGCGCAGAGCCGAGCATCTCACCAACAGCGGCCCCTGCTGTCCCCTCTCCTCCACCCGCTACTGCCACCACCACCACCACCACCACATCTGCTACAACTGAGCCCGCGGCTCCGCCAACACTAGACCTGTTTAGTGGTAATATTTCTGCTGTAGTTCTGCCTCTGTCTTGCTTTACTCTGCATTATGACAATATTAACTTGCTACGCTAGTTCCCCAACATTATTAAGATTCTCTTTGTTTGATTTCTCTCATTTCTATTTTATTTTTTGGTCATTCTGGTTTGTGAATCATGACCTTAACCACCTTTTCAGTTCTTAGGAACAAACAATAGTTTGAAATATAAATATAAACATACACTTCTGTAACTACTACTATTCAGCAAAGATACATTTCATTGATCAAAAGTCACAATAAAGACATTTATAATGTGACAAAAGATTTCTATTTCAAATAAATGCTGTTCTGTTGAACTTTATATCAAAGAATACAAAAAGATCTATCACGGTTTCTACAAAAATATTAAGCAGCACAACTTTTTTTAACATTGATAATAATAAGAAATGTCTCTTGAACACCAAATCATCATATTTGAATGATTTCTGAAGGATCATGTGACACTGTAGACTGGAGTAATGATGCTGAAAATTCAGCTTTGCCATCACAGCAATAAATTACATTTTAAAATATAATCAAATATAAAGCACTTATTTTAAATTGTAATAATACTTCATAATATCACTGTTTTTACTATTTTTGATCATATAAATGCAGCCTTGGTGAGCATAAGAGACTTCTTTTTAAAAAAAGATTAAAAATCTTACCGAACCCAAACCTTTGAACAGTAGTGTAAATATTAAATATTTCTAAAATATTATACTATTGATATATATATACTGTATATAAATAAATAATTGTAAAGCAAGAGGGGTGGTCAATGTCACTGATTCACATTTGGCCTCTAAAATCGCACTGCAATCTGACAAAACCAGGATTTGCAGTGACCACATTTGTCCTGCAATCATTTTCTGGCTTTTTGACCATAATCTGAATGCTGCAGTTTGCATTGACATTTGCAGACTTGATTAAATTTTCTTTTGTGCTACTTGTTCAGTGATTATGGAAAAAAGCAAGCAAAGCAAAATGTTTTCTCGTCTAAATGGCGATTTCTCTCTCTCTCTTTCTCTCTCTCTCTCTCTCTCTCTTCCCCCCCTTACTTGAAGCTGTCATGTTATGCACTGACTAGAAGCGTAATGCAAATGTGTGTCCTTGTTTATAGATATGTTTGATTCAATGCCTGAGCAAAGCTCCTCCACAGAGCCCAAAGCAACCACTCCTAGCGTAGACCTATTTGGTGCAGGTACAGGAGTTGATTCCCATACTTCTATTGAACGTCTCGTCTCGTCTTGTCTCTTCTAGTCTCACCTTTCTTCTTTCTCATCTGTTTTTTTGCCCACTCCGTCTTGGTTTGTCCTCATAGTGGAACGTGGACTTGTGCATGTTTGCACCCTCAAAAGCACGACTCTGTGTTATTTGTGTGCTTCTGCTCCTTATTGATTTCTCTTCTCTTACATTTCATCCTCCACTTCCTCTTTCTGCTTTGGCTTGGTCTGGAAGATCTTCCCGCTGTGTCACGCGGGCCCTCACCTTTGCCTGAGGCCAGTGTGACTGGTGATCTCTTGTCTGGTGAGTGTATGAGGCTTATCTTGCTAAACCTAGCATGTTCCACAAAAGAATGGAAGTCATGCAGGTTTAACATGACAAGAGGGTGAGTAAATGATGACAGAATCTTCATTTTTGAGTGAATTATCCCTTTAATTTAATGCTGTATTTGGTGAATGTTCTTCAATGCACTTATACTTTCCCTATACCTCACAGTAACACTTTAAACTGCTAGTATTATTTTCAAAGGTGTCTCTCTCTTTCTCATATAGACTCATTTGTTGCTCCAGCTGTTGTTCCAGTGGCTCCTACACGTGGTGCTCCAGCTGCTCAAGCTGCTCCTGTCTCTCCTCCTAAAGCCGAGCCTGGTCCTGTGCTGGATCTCCTTGGTGTGTCCCCTAAACTCTCTCATAAAAAACACCTAGAAGACCAGAGGAAGTGCTTAAATATTGAGATATTCATATTCAAAGACTTCCACTGCAGTGTAACCCAGAGAATTATGATCTGGTTTTTACATCTGACTACACAACGTTGGTGCTGAGCTTGTTCAAGTTTAATTTTATAGCATAGACATTTAAATTTATGAACTGGTAAGTATACACCAGCTGTTTCATGACCCGGTTTTTCAGTTATAGAGGGTACTTTTGTCCGTGTCTGTTAAGTGAGCAGATGATGAGAGATGAGAAGAGAGACGTTTGTTTGAGTATAGTGTATTTGCATGCTGTGCCGTATACATTGTAAGTGTGGAAGGATACAGGGAATGCAGATCCATGTGTCAGTGTTTGTTACGGTGTGATTCTGTGTGGGCCTGTTGTATGATCTCGGCTCACTCTCTCCATCTGCCCCTCTCTCAGTGTGTATGCAGCTTTAAGGCTGACTAATGCTTCTCCTCCTTCATGCTGCGCTGTGGGACGAATGTCTCTGGAACAGACACATTTGGAGACACTACTGGAGAGTCCCAGTCCGCTGCTCCCGGAGCACCATCCTGTGACCTGCTTGGAGGTATGGTCACAAATCTTGATTGGGAAAACTCTCATTTTTGATTGATGATGAAACAGAGAAGCTAGAACAAGCACTGCCCGAAGTGCTGTTCTATTTATGTTGTGCAGTTAATGCATAATAAATAATTAAGTAAAAAAAACAAGAAAACAAATAAATAAATGGTAGTAATTAATAATTTAATTACAATAATAATAATAATAGTTATTATCATGGCTTTTTTGTTAAATGTATAATTGTATCCAATAATAGTAATAATTATAATAATAATATATTGTAATATATATATATATACAGTATAATGCTAAGATTTAATATTTTTCTATAAACTAATGCTTGCAGATTAATTAATGTTACTTTTTCAGTAAAACTTTGTGTAAATTGTTATGCTGATAATATAATTTGTAATTTTTTTTAAATTAAATTAGGATAATAACAAAATAAAATAAATTCTCATCTCAGCAGTGTTGTTATTGTTAACTAAACTATTAAAAATATTGTTTTGCTAATTGAAATAAAGTTAAATGTATAAATAAAAAGCTTTATTTAAAATGTTAGATTAAAAAAAAATATATATATATATATATATATATATTTTTTTTTTTGCTTTATATTTAGCTTTACATATACATGTATATATATAGTTTTTTATAAATATTTTGAATTAGCCTTTATTTGTAGATTTTCTGTTTAATTTTACGTTATGCTTTAGTAATTTTGTTATGTGCTTTTGGAATTTGTATTAGTTTTTATATATATCATTTGTTTGCTTTATGCAAATGTATATACACAGTGTATGTGTATGTGTATATATATATATATATATATATATATATATATATATATTTATATTTATATTTATATTTATATTTATATAAAATAAAATAAATTCCAAAACCTATTTTAAAAAAATCTAAAAGTGCATTGTGGATTTGGCATCTCACCCGTTGATGTCTGTAGGGTTGATTTCACCGGTCACCCTGACGGTTACACCAACTCCAGCAGCAGTGCCAGCCTCAGCCCCAGCTGACCTGCTGGAGTCGGGTTTTGATGCCTTCGCCAGTTCGCCGGTGTCCTCCACACCAGCAGCGGCAGACAGCGCACTCGCCACCGCAGCAGCATCTGGTGGCTTTGATACGTCAGGTGAAAAATCATATTATACATGTTCCACAGGTGTTTTGAACAGATTACTATACTCTCACATTAAACATTGATAATGACCTTTTTGCCAAAACTGTTTTTATTTTCTCTTGAACACAGCGTGGCGTTTTTCAAGCTTGCTTGCTTCTCAGCACACTTTCGTCTTGCATGAGCACTTCTGTATCTGCTGACCTTCTTAAATAATACAGAGAGGATGTGGCAGTGCTTATAAAATGCATTCTCCCTGTGCTTTTTCTCCTTTTTCATTTCTTCTTGTGTTCTGTCTATTCTTGCTCTCTTACTATAATACTGCTTTTCTCAACTTTATCATCTGTCCCATTATTCTGTCATGTCTCTCTCTCTCTCTCTGCACTTCGTTTCTGATAACTCTCTCCTTGCACACTGATCTGGCTCATTGCTTGCTCCTGCTGTGCGATTGGTGAGTTGGTGAGAGAACGCAGGGCTTTGTGGCATGTATCGCTGGGAGGTTTGAATGTTCTCACGCTGTTTGTTCATCCACTGCACATGCACACCCTTTACCCTTTTGAACTCTGCAGTTTTTCCCTGCTCGCCTATTTTACAGATCTTGAGCATTACTGCATCAGAATGAATTGCCTGCCTTAGAGTTGTTGGTACTGTGCCAGAATACTTTTTCATAAAAGGTGCACTAAAATAATCATTTCAGCATATATTATTAGCTACTTTATAAATGTGTTGTGAGTTCTTCATGCTTTTCTAGGTTGTACATTTTTAAGTATTTGTAAAAAGTGATATTTCTTCATTTCTTTAGATGCAAAAATTGCTGGAAGTCATTTTAAACTATAAAAAAAAATACATGGTGCTCCTTTAAATTTTTTGAAGACCCAAAACCTTACCTTTAAAGGGGTCATATAATGGTGCATGCACTTTTACAAGTTGATTGTACTGAAATGTGTGTTGGCAGTGCCTGTACAAAACCATCATAAAATGATAAAAAAAAAAAAAATTATCTTCTTATATGTTTTCCCCCATCTCAAATCAAGCCGTTCGATTTTGTGACGTCACAAAATCGACGCCCCTCCCACGATTGTTGATTGACAGCAGCGTTTCATCATCATAGTCAATGATCATAGTCATGATCGTCATTCATAGTCCGAGCGTCATTGTTGATACGCTGGAGCACTGTCTATGAGCAGAATGGCGTCTAAGCGATTGTGGTGTTCTGTGCTTGGGTGCAATAAGGAACACATGTCATTTTGATGTTCCTAAATCCGAACCGCTGAAGACGCAGTGGCTGAGTTTTGTTTTCGAAGGGAATATTCCCCACGATCAACAGCAATGCTTTCATGTTTGCGCGAATCATTTCACCAGACTGCTTTATAAACGAGAACATTGAAAAAGGTATTAGCTCCTGTCTGAGTATGTGTTGTTTATGTGCCTAATGACTGTCATAGTCTCACAGACTGGTTATTATTTAAACAGATCAGTAAAATGTTAATGCTTCAGCCCTGACAGTTGTACCTAACAACACTGCATAGATAACGTTACGCATCACGGACAAGCCTACATTTACCGGAAAAAAGTTTTTCATGACCATTAGATGTAACATCAATCTGTCAATGAACTAACGGTATACATCAGTAAACACATAGCGTTCGTATCTCACTACTCTACCCTGCCAGTACACACAAAGATATATCAAAGTGACATTACCATTCAGAAACGTCCTGTTTTCCAGTCCTCAGAAACTCCCGCTGCCATTCTTCAAAATATAACGTTACCCTCAACTGTTGTCAAGGCAACACTCCATGTGTGGTGTTGTGGCAAAATGGCCACAGAATAGAGGGGCGGGGTGAGCAAAGCTCATTATCATTTAAAGACACATGCACTTAAACGGCGTGCTGAAAACAGAGCTGTTTTTGACCAGGTTAAATTAGTGTTTTCTTACAATACTAATGAGAATTTTTAATTAAAGTATATTACAAACTTTTCATTTAGACCCTAAAGAATCATATTAGCTTGTACAAAAATGGCATTATATGACCCCTTTAAGGTTAAAGTTTTGGGTCATTGACTGGGAGGTGTATGATCCCCATCTGGTACAATTAGTAGCGAACCGTCTGGTACAGTTAGTTAGGATATTTTCTTTGGTGCCTGACATGATGCGTCCAACCATGTTGTAATGCAATGAAAATCCTGTTTATAAAGATGTTCTGATGTGTGTTGCCAGTTTTTGGTTTCCCAATGCATGTAGTTAACATCCCTGGATGCAATTTTTGAATACCACATGAATGTTATGATAAATGTGTGAATCTCAATTTTATTTTTGTTTTTTAAATATATATGCACTTTCGTTCAAGGTTTGGGGTCAGACAGATTTTTATTTTTAAGAAATTCAGACTTTTATTACACATTAAATTAACCAAAAGTGACAGTAAAGACATTTATAATGATACAAAAGATTTCTGTATCAAATAAATGCTGTTCTTTTGAACTTTCTATTCATCAAAGAATCCCTCCAAAAAATGTATGGTTCCCGTAAAAATGCTAAGCAGCACAACTGATTCAACACTGATAATGATAAAAAATGTTTTTTGAGCACCAAATCATTGTTATAATTGATTTCTGAAGGATCATGTGACACTGAATGGTGAAAATTCAGTTTTGCCATCACAGGAATAAAATACATTTTAAAATATACTAAAATAGAATACAGTCATTTTATTTCACAATATTTCACATTATAACTGCTTTTACTGTAGTCTTTATCGAATAAATCCATTCTTGGTGAGCATAAGAGACTAATGAAACATTAAAAAAAATCTTACTGACCTTTTGAACGGTAGTGTATATTTTATTTTAATGTTGCTGTCTTTTGTTTTACTCCTGTTCTGTTACAGTACATCTGCCTTGGTATTATATGAGATTGCTGACAAGTTGCATATCCAAATCAATTCTAGGCTAAAATAGTCTCAATCCATGCTGGCTATATTAACCCACTCTTCTCTGTCAACGCCAGTGTTTGACGGATTAGGAGACCTTCTGATGCCAGCCATAACCCCTCAGAGCACAGGCGGGACCCCCATGGCTGCGACGAGCATGCCGTTGACACCTGGGATTGTGCCCACCGCTGGGCCGGCAATGGTTCCGGCCATGGCGCCCGCGATGGTACCGACAATGGCACCCATAGCAGCTGCCCAACCAATTAAACCTATCGGAGGAGACTTGGACACTTCACTCGCCAATCTGGTCGGAAGTATGTATGGAACAATTATGGACTGATTATGTAGGGGTCATTGTCCCCATGATGCCGACTCAAACTTATCTTGTTTCTTCCTCTCTTGTAGACTTGGGAGTGGGAAGCCAAAAGAAGTAAGTTCAGTGTCTGTTGCAGCGAGTCTCTATGTCCATGTTGTTTCAGAAACACAGAATAATCTTGTCACTTATCCGTAATGTCTATTCACGAGCATGATTTACTCAACCTGACCCGTATTGACAATTAATTTGGACTGTTATGGCAACTTGATTGATTCCCTCTCCATTGGAGCACAATTTAATCATGTTCACTTTGTGTGGCCCTAGAGCCGTGTTTATGAATGATTTGCACATTATGTTGGCTGACAGCTATTTGTTTTGCACAGGGACAACCAGTGGAGTGAGAAGAAACTGACAGGAGGAGCGAACTGGACCCCTCACGTCGCCCCGAGTAGCTGGGGCACACCTGGCGCTCAGATGGTAGCGGCTGCTTCTTTCTTAAACACATTAAAATGTTTCTTGTATATCTTATCATATATCTGTTCCGATTGTGTTTAGTCTGGCCCTGCCCCTGGAGCCACAGGAGCTGCCGCCCCGCCTGGAGCAATGGCACCACCCATGGGAGCACAGCCCGGCTTTGGCATGGTGAGAAACCACTTTTTAAAATGTTATTAAAAATCTCTGTATTTTGCACTTACTGTATGCACTTACGGATGGTTATTTTACTTGTCAATTTTTTACTCAGCCCCCAGCAGCTGGACCTCCCATGATGCCCCAGTCTGTGATGATGGGTCAGCCCATGATGAGACCACCATTTACAGGGCCAGCAGCAACAGGAACACCCGGAGCACCAGTAAAGAACATGCACAAAAAAGCACATGCAAACATTGTTACAGTCCACATGAAATGGAAGTTGCAGTAGACATTTCTTCCCTATATATGCGAGTGAAACAACTTATCGAACAAGAAAGAAATGTAGGGGGCACTTGAGTTTGTCCATCGGGAATTGATTGGGTCATTGTGGTTTGAGCTCATGTGAGTGACATGCACCAGTAAACACGTCATCAGAGAAGAGATAAAAGATTAAAAGGGCACATACTGCAATGTTCCATTAAAAAAAAGGAAAAAAAAAGAATTGTCAGTTTTGATTTAATGGTGACTCTTCTCATCAACGAAATGTCGGAAATATTCGTAAGCAAAGATTTTTTTTAGCGCATCAACGACAATGATGAAAAATGCTTTTTAGCAATGATGACAATTACTTTAGGAGATCAGGTTTTCAAAGAACAGGTCTCATATGTTAGTTTTATTAATATTTAAATTAATATATAATTGTTGGAACATTCGGTTTAATTTTGCACTTTGCATGTTATTTTTACTAACTAAAATGAATGATAGACTAAGACATAGACTGAAAGATATTGTCATCAAAAGATGTTTTTGAAACAAGTCTTTTGTGCTCACCAAGGCTGCATTCATTTGATCAAAAATACAGTAAAAACAGCAAAAATTGTGAAAAAACAATTACATTTACATTTGAAATGACTGACTGAATGAATGAAATTGTCATCAGCCATTACTCTTCCTCAAGCACCCTTTATTTCCTCAGTTGTCTCCAGGACTAGCTGCTCAGAGCCCCAAAAAACCTCCCACCAAGGACCCACTTGCAGATCTCAACATCAAGGACTTCTTATAATTTTCCAGGTATCATTATCTTACAAGTGACTTCTTAAATGAGGCTTTGGTGCCTCACTTAGTAACATGACATTTTCTCCATGCTCTTTTTGCAGTATGTGTTTTCTCAAAGACTGAGCTCCAGTGAGAGAGGTCTGCTGTCTGTTTACACCTCCAGATGCCTGAGGAGCCTGCAGCTAGATATCCACTGACCCCGCCCCCTCCCAGCCCAAACCCCGCCCACTCGGCCCCACCCAGCGTTCCTGTGTCATGTTGTAGCACAATCTGTGAAGTGAATCGTAGAGAAAAGAGAAAAATGAAGATGTGCTTATCTCGACGTTATCTTTGTTTTGAACGAAACAGAAAAAATTATCAAAAAAAAAAAAAAAGCACACAAATGAAAATTAAAGATTAAAAAAAGATTCTTATGTATGTCAACTTTTTCCAGTGTTTAAGTCTGAAATGAATGATGTGTGTGTGTTGATCCCCTCAACTTTAATTCTGGTTCCTCTGGGACTTCCCTTTTGGGGTCAGAGGTCCTAAACAGGTTGTTCAAGTGCTTTCTGTTGTCTGTTAGTTTTGGAGCAGTGTGCAATGTATCATTTGCAGACGGTACTGTGTATATTATCTTCATTGATGAAAAGGTCTCTCCTCTGCTCAAATTTTTATCTGTGGACAACTTATTGATGTGTACCTGGTAATCGGATTAAAAGAAATGCTATCGTCATCTCCCATCATCGACTGACATGTTTGTTTACAAAATATAAATATATGAAATATAAATATACATGAGTTATGTATAAATTAATAGCATATCTGGGCTCCTCTATAACCTCTTGGTGATTACATGTAATTTTTGTATTTTAACTCATATTATTTTTCATATATATATTTTTTGATTCTTTGGTTTGAATTGTTTTAATTTAATAGTCAATGCGTTGTCAGTTCACTGTTTACACACTCTTTATGGATATCGCAAGAACCATGAGGTTAATCTTTATGGATAACCTCAGCAAATTTGGATAATTCCATTTAATCGCAGTGCTATAAATCTCAGATGATCTCTGAGAGAGGCCTTTTGCAGTATCTTAAAATAACAAATATGTACAGCAACTTGTTCAAACTGGTGATGTTTCCCAAAAAAAAAAAGAAAAAAAAGCCCCCAAGATTTCACAGTTGTAGTCAGTGGAATGCTGTGTTTGAGTCTCATAGTTATTTGTGCTTGTATGAAATCCAAACTGAAGCTGGTACATGTAGTGTTATTTTGTATAATTGTATAAGAACCCGTCCACATGTTCGGTTCTCAGTCTTGCCCTCTCATACTACATTATGAACCCTGACCTTTGTTTGTTATACGTTAAACGGTTGATTCATGCTCCCTCTGTTGGTGAGTGGTGATACTGTAGTTTGCACATTAAAATGGACTGGAGGAGATCTCTTATAAGAGAATAACTGATAACATAGATAATAGGGTGTAGGTTCATTAGCAGTGATAGACTCTTAGATCTTTGTCAAAGTTTTCAGGAGGTCACTGTTAAACAGTGTTACAGAAAGGTTTGACTGACAGCCCTGTATCACTTTCCCTGTTAGATCTTTCATGGAAATGACAAATGCAGATCTTTGGATCTCTCTTTTGCAATTCTCTGTTCCTTTGAAAGAAATTTTATTTTGATTTATTGATTCATATTTGACACCCCTACATAGTGCATGTAAGCCCTTTGAGATGCAATAAACTGATGGGAAGAATTGCCGACATGTGTCCCCATGTGTCTGTTTTTACGAGGAGAGCTCTATATAAAAGAATATATGTTCCTGGTATTAAAAAAAAACACATTTAATATATTTTTAATATAATACACCATTTAAAATAATAATATATATATATAATATGAAATTGAAATGTTATATACCATTTTCTTCTTATAAATATATGTTTCAAAAAAGTTGAATCTAAAACTATAAGCAAACTTGGAAAAACAAAATGTTAGGTTATGTAAGCTTGATGGAAAAAATGAACACACACACACTATTTTGTCCTCTTAGACCAATACATATAAATCTCCGTTTATTTGGTCCTTAATAGCAAAGATTTAGGAAAAAGATGTACAAAATGAAAATTGATGCAATCCAATTTTGATAAATCAATTTTATATTAAGATTTTTGATTTATATTTCCTATGAAGCGGCGTTGCTTTTCTCTTTATCATAATTACAATGCTATTTATTATCAATCATATCTAAATTTAAATAACCCTGTGTTTTTTTGTAAAGAAAAACATGATAATATGTAACTCATAATACAAGCCTTACATTAAATACATACTTACAGTTCTACAGTAGGCTGTTACTTCGACAGGTCCTTAAATGTTTTATATTTTAAAATTAAATTAGCACCAAAAGTCAACAAGGGACTCTGAAAATTAAGCTTAAATCTTCAACTAATTGCTTGCATTGTTACATTGTTATACAAAAGGCAGAAACAAAATGATAGCCCATGAAGACAGTTTACAGTTTATGCTGTCAAAGGCACACAATCATAACATTTGTGACCCTGGACCACAAAACCAGTCACACGGGTACATTTTTTGAAATTGAGATTTATACATCATCTGAAAGCTGAATAAATAAGCTTTCCATTGATGTATGGTTTGTTAGGATAGGGCAAAAAAAATCGAAACATTGAGAAAATCGCCTTTAAAGTTGTCCATTTATGTTCGCAATTGTGTTGCATTCACTCACAAAAATAAATGTTTTATATATTTCCGGTAGGAAATGTACAAAATATCTTCATATAACATGATCTTTACTTAATATCCTAATGATTTTCGGCATACAAGAAAAATCTATCATTTTGACCCATACAATGTATTGTTGGCTATTGCCACAACTAAACCCGTGTGACTTGTGACTGACTTTGTGATCCAGGGTCACATTTAATAATAACAATAACAATGATGACAAGAATCAAGAATTTCAAAGAACACCAGCATATTGATACTCAGGTGTGTTCTTCGAAAAGAAAAAAGGAAAATAACAAACATCAAAGCTTCTTCTCTCGAAAAAAAAAAAAGTTTTTTTTTTTTTTTTCTTGTGTCAACTAGTCAGATCTAGCTTTCTACTTCAAGGTATCCAGACAGATTACCAGCATAGGTGTCATTTACACTGGGGACGCTGGGGACATGTCCCCACCACTTTTTGAAATGGCTGATTTTGTCCCCACCACTTTTTGAAAGCATTTGGTTAAAATGTTCTGAAAAATGAAGCGAACCAAGAAATGTTAAAGGTTTATTTATCAATTATCACTTAAAATATTACTAAAATCCATATTGCTATCACACGAGCCAATGGCAATTAAATGCACAGATGCATAGTCAGATTAATGATTCACGAACAGAAGATTGTATTTGACTTATGCTGCATACACATACGCAATGACAATTATGCCTACTGTAAATATAGAGTTACAACTATGATTAGAGTTGTTTGCATAAAATGCACCGCAAACATTCACGTTTGCCCTGTGATAGGCTACGATTTATCTCCATAAATACTATTTTCTCAATTCTGCGCATATATTTTTACTTTCATCAATTGCTCGATCAATATTATCATCACATATTTTACATTTAAATTTTTTACTGTAGGTAGGCTACCTGTAAACAATTTAATATAGGTTAATAAAGTTGTAACCTTTAATATAGGTTACAACTGTTTAACTCCCCCAGAGTTAAACAGTTGAGTTTTACCGTTTTGGAATCCATTCAGCCGATCTCCGGGTCTGGGGGTACCACTTTTAGCATAGCTTAGCATAATGAATTGAACCGGACAGGACCATTAGCATCTCTCTCAAAAAAATGAACAAAGAGTTTCGATATTTTTCCTATTTAAAACTTGACTCTTCTGTAGTTACATCATGTACTAAAACCGACGGAAAATTAAAAGTTGCGATTTTCTAGGCTGATATGGCTAGGAACTATACTCTCATTCCTGCGTAATAATCAAGAAACTTTGCTGCCGTACCATGAGTGCAGCAGGCGTAATGATATGACGCAGCGCCTGCCGCCTGATAATAGGCTACCGAGCTGGGGACTATTTTCAGGCGCTGCGTCATATCATTACGCCTGCTGCACTCATGGTATGGCAGCAAAGTTTCTTGATTATTACGCAGGAATGAGAGTATAGTTCCTAGCCATATCAGCCTAGAAAATTTTTGACTTTATTGATTCTGCTTTTATTCGTAATAGTGGTGCACGATATATCGGCCGCCGATATAATATCGGCCGATATGGTCATTTTTTTACACATCGGTATCGTTCCGATGTCAAAATATGGCCGATGTGAACAGGCCGATATTTAATGTGTGAAGCTGAAGAGGTTGATGTGAGAGAAATACACATTTCATACAGATGACATAAGCAGAGAACAGTCTGTTTTCTTTCATTTTGAATTGTTCTGTTTAAAAATAGAAGTTTCAAGCTTTCTATATATGTCTCAGGTCTGTGAGTCAGGTAGGTTTCGGTTCATTTATGAGACGCGCTCCAGGTTCACGCGCCGTCGCCTCTGTCCTGATTAAATATTTTCTAGTATATTTACTTTTTATTTATTAAATCCAATTCAATTCGTTGATGAAACATTGATCAAAATTAAGATACAATTAGGTTTTGGTTCATTTATGAGACGCGCTCCAGGTTCACGCGCCGTCGCCTCTGTCCTGATTAAATATTTTCTAGTATATATACTTTTTATTTATTAAATCCAATGCAATTCGTTGATGAAACATTGATCAAAATTAAGATACAATTAATACAAAACGAAATTAAATTTAAAGACAGGCTTTGTGCTTTCTGCTTGAGGTCTCTGTGAAAGTTTTAAAGCAGTTTTTAAGTGCCGAGAGCGCTCACGTCCGTAACATTGTTAATGCAGTCCAGTGCGACTTATGTTTTTTTCCTCCTCATGACACATTTTTGACTGATCGTTTTTTGACTCGTAGATATTTGAATATATTGCTTGATATATGATACCCATTCGAATTTGATTTTTCTCAAAAGTGACAGCGCGTGTGATTTGTGGATTCTGATAAGCGCGAGTGGAGAAACAGGCGTTTATTTATTCATTCTCAGTGTTGAGAAACGTAGCCTTCATGTGTTATTGTGTTAATAATAACTAAAGTAGCCTACCTAATTATGTTACATATTTAGTTTGTATGAAAACTATCGCGTTCGTTACTTATGGATTAAAAAAGTAGGCTACCGGTGCTGCGCGAGCTCTCTCTCACAAACACGGACGCGCGCACATAGAGAGAGAAGATAATTGTAAAATGAAAACGGGCTAAGCAGAAAGCACTATTTTTCATGTGTTATTGTGTTAATAATAACTAAAGTAGCCTACCTAATTATGTTACATATTTAGTTTGTATGAAAACTATCGCGTTCGTTACTTATGGATTAAAAAAGTAGGCTACCGATGCTGCGCGAGCTCTCTCTCACAAACACGGACGCGCGCACATAGAGAGAGAAGATAATTGTAAAATGAAAACGGGCTAAGTTTAAATTTTGTGTTTGTTTTTTTCTGTCAAAATGTCAGAAAGCATTTTGTATTATCCATCCGTGTTTTTAAAATTCGTTAAATGACGGACGTTTTACTGTTAACACAGCCCATATGTCGGATTCGTCTTATAGCCTACTTGTTATTATTTTTAGAATAAGTGATTCGTTATGCTATTATTGGACTCCTGTCTATTCATTGTCAACTGTTTTCTATAAATATGTTTGTATTGGCTAACATTTATTCAGCTGCGTGTCCTGTTTAAAATGTGCAATGTTCAAACGCAAAGACAGTCACAAGAAGCCCTTTTCCCTGTGGTATTTTTTAGAATAATATTTGGATATTGGAATAATAAATGAAGTAGCCTATCTTAATTGTACAAATGTTCCTGTTTTTTTGGGGTTTTTTTTACTGTTTTCTAAGGGTTTCTTAATTTTAGACAAGTTGACCAGCACACATTATATGCAATGCAATGTGTGTATGTGTGACATATTTTGCACACAGGTAAAGGTGCCCAATATCAGTCATTTCTAAAGTAAAAAAAATGTGTTTTGGAAAATAGCTCTTTATTTGATAATCATTAAAATTTGTTTTCTATACAGAGATATCGACATCGGTAAATATCGGTATCGGCCATAACAGCAATATTAATATCGGTTATCGGTATCGGCCACAATTTTCACATCGGTGCATCCCTAATTCGTAACGCAATGGACCGGTCAACGGGACATAAATTAATCCTTAAAGGATGGGACATTTGCACAAAAATAATAAATAACTTACCGTAGCCTATTTTATAAGTCGCTCCAGAGTCGCATATCAGTCAAAAAATGCGTCACGAGGAAGAAAAAACATATAGGCCTATAGCTTAAGTCGCACTGGACTAAGTCGCATTTTTTTTAGAAATTTATTTCACACAAAAAAAACATATAGGCCTATAGCTTAAGTCGCACTGGACTAAGTCGCATTTTTTTTAGAAATTTATTTCACAAAAAAAAAAAAAAATGTTTTACAGACAGTTCTCCATTATGGACGTGAGCGCGTCTAAAGCGGCACTAAACGAATGTTTTAAACTTTCACAGAGACCTCAAACTGAAAGCACAAAGCCTGTCTTTACATTTAATTTCGTTTTGTATTAATTGTATCTTAATTTTAATCGATGTTTCATCAACAAATTGTCTGGATTTAATAAGAAGTAGCTAAATATAGGCTATTAGAAAATAGATAATCAGGACACGGAGGCGCTGGCGAACCTGGAGCTCGTCTCATAATCAACCGAAACTCAGCGTAGGCCTATAAGGTAGCCTATTGCCTCACAGACCTGAGACATAGATAGCTTGAAATGTCTACTTTAAAGCAGAACAATTCAAAACGAAAGAAAACAGACTGCGCTGCTTATGTAATTCGTATGAAATGTGCATTTCTCTCTGGCGCTGCGAAGATCGCGATTCGTCAACTTCATGGCTATAGCCGACACTGACATAAAAAAAATAACTGTTTTATTAGTAAACAATTAAAATGTATCCTGCTATATTTTACATATTTGCCTGTTCCTTACAAAACACTAACAGTGAGGTTTTTGACTTTTTTTTTTTTTTTTTGCAGCTGCGGACAAATTCTTTCACACACACACAATACACTCTGCGCTTGTTTTAAAATCATAATTTAACATATATAACAATTTTTAAATAGCCCAGTTAAAGTGTTTATTACAAATAAATTACTAAATGCTAAAAAAAAAAAAAAAAATTTTTTTAATGAACTAACATATGCGTTGCATTTACAATTCTGTGAAAACGGCACCCCCACTTCCCGCGTCCCTGACTCTACGTTGTTAGAACGTGTTAGAAATTCCATGGGACTACCGCTCCTTTCCAGCTTCATGGATTTGCGCTCTGGCCTGAGCAGGAATGGATGGACATGATGTGCTACGTTCAGACCTCGAAGTGTTGGGGAGGAGGTTTCATTCATCCATGTATTAGCCAGCTAACATCGTTAGTTCTTCTTGACGTTTTAAAAATTTTCAACTTTAAGAGAAGATGTTGATCAACAGTACAGGTAGGGGAGTTTTTATATAGCATATATTTGCACTGTGATTGATTTAGTTAATTATAGCCGATTAAGTAATTTACAGATCAATAAAAAAAAAAAATTGGCTTTGTGTGTGTGTGTGTGTGTGTGTGTGCGAGAGAGAGAGGGCCTGCGTGCCATCTTATAGTTTTAAAATAGTTTGGATGTTTTTTTTTTTTTTTTTTTTTTTTTTTTGTGGCATATGACAGTATTTGTCTGGCCTACGCTATGCCCATTTTTGATGCGCCCTTATTCAATATTTTCCCCGTCCTGCTGTAATGTTTTTTCATCAGATTTTTTGTCCCCACCACTTTTCAACACAAACTGACGCCCCTGATTACCAGACAAAACAAATGCCTCCCATAGCAAACAACACTGATTGAAGTACATTTTCTAATTCAAAACAACAGTTTAGGACAGAATTAGTTCTCGTTAGGACAACTGAATCTAGAAATACATTCGTTCTAACTGATTCATAACAAAATTTGTCTAATAAAATAAATTAAGTCATCAAAATAGCTTGGAAAAGTTCAATGGTAGGTGTGTTATAGTCTCAAGTGTTGATGAATGCAGCAGTTTGCGTAGTGCACAAATGGGAGGCACAAGGGTTGGTGAGAGCCGGGACCGAGGCAGTCAGGCGGGCCACTGATGGAGTCTCTCAGGTGCCCCGACATTGGTTAGAGTCCCCATGGACCCAGCGGCAGATCTGTGCGTACTTCAGGGGAGTGATTCGTACGGCCACATTGTAATCCTGCTGCACCCCGTTAACATCCACCCACTGGTGACCCGAGAACACGCCAATGATTTTCCGCTTCCACTTCTTCTTGCCAGGTTCTTTAAGGCGAATGTAGACACCCGAGCCGCTGGAGCCGGGCTTGGCATCGCAATACTGGTACAACAGGTCGTTGGACTCCTCGGATACAGAGCAGAAGCGGTACACCAGGTTGCCCGGTCGGTCATCGTCGAATCCCGAGAAATGGATACGTCCAGCGGGCAGCTTCTTGACGGAGGGGATGACGCCTAAATCCATGTACTTGGTCTTCTGCGCCCTCTTAAGCTCCAGGATGGCGTAGTCATAATCGGCCATAATGTTCTCTGAGATGCCTTTAAACCAACCCTTCGGCACCTGCATCTGTTTCACCCGCGTCCACCGGAACGAGGGCTGTTCAGAGACGGTGCTGCGGCGACTACGGTTCCTCCTTCCCTTGCCTTTGCCCTTACCCTTACGTTCATGCTTCTCTCCAATCTCTCCATTTTCGTCGATTTCTTCCTCCTCTTCTTCATGTTTCCTCTGGCCTTTCCTTCCTTTCCCTTTCCGGCCTTTCTTCCGGCGGGAACGCTCTTTCAGCACGCCGACGCTGAGTTTCTGGACCCCGTCTAGGTAGTCCGTACCGTTGTGGATGCAATGAGCGGCCGTCAGGACGTGTTTGGGGGACACCAGCACTCCAGAACAACCCGTGGAGATCTTCACAGATGTGGAGAAAGGATACTTCATGGAGTACTGCTTGTCAGCGATGGTAAACCTCGTATCCATGCCGTAGACCTCTCGTCTACGGCGAGCGCGAAACCGAGAGCCTCCCGTCCAGTCGTCGCTCACGTTTAGCTCCTGCACGGTGACGGTGGTGAGCGTGCGTGTTCCGTTGTCGTACATGGTCTCGTAGGACAGTAGCTGCTCCAGATCATCCAGACTGGGCTCTGGAAGACCCCGCTGGCACTCAATGCCACATATCCCATTGAGCTCACTCTGGGGCTTGGCCAAAAACTCGGAACTGCCCAGATGCACCGTTTGCTTTTCTTGTACCAGGGGTACTTTCCTCTGTGGCCAGGTGTAGTCATCGTCACCTGTGGGATCGTCCACTGCTGCAGACACCAGCACAGCCAGCGCTGAGAAGGAAAGCAGGAGCATTAAGGGTACCGGGCCCATTGCAGAGAGACCCCTAGACCAGACACAAAGAGAAAAAGAGAATCAATATCACCTCAAATACTGTTCAGTAACTCTTTGTATACAGGAAAACAAAAGCATTTTTCTAACTGAGAAAAAAAGGTTTCAGATTGAAAACAGATTTCAATCTATCTAAATTATTTTTGGTATAATTTAATGTCTTTAATACAACATATTCAGCTTTGCTTACAGAAGCACAGTCATAGCCAAAAATATTGCGTTGTTATAAATTGTTGGTATCAGTCGATATTGGATATTTATTTGCGCATAGGCATACTATTTCTATTTTATTTCTAATACGATAAAAAAAAATTACATTAAATTAACTGTGCAGTTTTTTAAAGCCTGAAGTATAGCCCAACTTATTTTTTAATGTGCACTTTAGGATATAAGAACAAGTGACATACATTTTGTCAGCAGCATAGTATGTGCAGCAGATTTTTCTAACATCACATACATCTTGCATATGCGCCTTGATTTTTTTTTTCACTATTTAATTGTATTGGTAATACAATTTTGCCCTGAATATAAATGCAATAATCAAGCAGAATCTGACACTAACTCCCAAAACCCTTGCATACATTTGGCTTACAGACCGTCCTACAAATTATTGGACCTCATTCCTGGACCTAGCACTACACATTTTGGATGTCTTGATTATTTAGCACATCTGATTTATTTCATCATCTCTTAAGCAGAGGCTCCAAGACCTGAAATGTGTGTCAGATAAGGTAGACATCCAAAAATAATATTAAGGGGGCCTCCAGGAGGAGCAGGGCTTTAAGCACTGAAATAGGGAACAGATGATTATATTAATACAGTCATGACCACTAGGAGGAGACAAATGATAAGCTTTTGAAGCACTATTTCAAAACCCCTGAGAGTATGTTGAGTGTATATACAGTTCACCTCATTCTCCATCATCACATTCCACAGATATTTAGATCCAATCCTAATGTTCCGGTTAAGTCAACAATAGTATTCCCACAGATTCCAAAACAAAAATGTTGAATCTGCTTTTAAGACCAAAAATGTATTGCGTAAGAAATAGTTTAAATACAGTAATTATTGAATGCCAAATTTGCTGCATTAGCTTTAGAGACTAAACAAATGAGTAAAATAGCGCACAAGTATGCTCACGTTTAAAAATTATTTCTTAAATGGCACCGGCTGACAGAAAATATCTGCCATTAGAGGAAAACTGGAGACCGGAGGTTTGTGGTGGGGACTATAAGAACATTGACCCTGTGGGTCAGAGCTTTTTGAGTCAGTGGTTTGGAAACGTTTCCTACTGTCTTGCTGAATGTCAGTAATAAGTATATACTTGGGTTCTGCGGATGGTACCGCAATTGGTACTGTTACCAAGGAATAGGAGTATAATATGATAAACTAAACAAACGTGCACCCACACACATACAGATACACAAAGCTATCAGATCAGCAGCCTACTTCTGTATTCATTTATGTATCTGGTAACATCTCTAACTGATAAAGTTTAAGATTTGAGTGCATTTTATTTTTCCACCAGACCATCACTTTGCACAGTGATGAAAAGCTGCTTGACTCTTGACTCATGCAAGTCATTTGAATTTCACGCACCACATAAATCATGCACATAAATATTGGGAACAAAGCAGTGATTTTAAATGGATACCAAGGTTCCCAAAGCTTTTGAACAATGCACTTCCATGACTCTTCCAGTCATTCGTGGGTGCAGGATAAAGATTTTCAAAACAACATTATATAGATGAATATAATAATAACGTAAGATTAGATAATAACATCATTTTTAAAGATTGTATACATTTCCGTAATGTTTTAAGGCCTGTAAATCTAAATTTTATCCAAGTATCCTGAAATTTTCAGGTTTTCCATGTCAATGAGATCCCCCCGTTTGCAGAATAAGATAAGTAAGGGATCTTCATCAGCAAAGGTCCTGATCAAGATGACGTGGTTATTGTGAAATACATTACATTATCCAGCTTAATACTAACCATATAAATAAAAAGGTAGGAAACTGATTTGGATTCCATTACACTGTACAAAACAAATGGCTTTGCAACCAGGTTAACACTGCACTGATATTATTACTATTAAATATATAGTAGGCTACTATTAAAACAAAGTATTCTGGGGTCAGTTTCACTACAGTCAATAACTAAGACACAAGATGCGCATTCATTTGAAGAGATCGAAATATGAGATGAGTGTGTAATACAAGAGAGGCTTGAAAATAATGCCGGTTTCTGGATACGCAGACTCATACAGCCTTGCCATGGACAACACTGACTATTCAGCAATATGAGAAGGCTGAAGGCCGCGATTTACCAGTCAGAAATGCATTCATTCATTAAGCAGATACTTAACCAAAGCAACTGAAGAGGAAAAACACACAAGCAATTCATCTTAGGGGGTGTACAATTCACAAAAAAAAATGCTGGGTGGTTTCAACCCAAATTTTGGTCAAATATGGACAAACAACATTGGGTTAAAAATGTAATTTAAAAATGTAACCCAACAGCTGGGTTTGTCCATATTTGACCCAAAGTTGGGTTGAAACAACTCATCATTTATTTATTTTTTGATAATGTATGTTAAAAGTTCACCAATATGTTAACAATCAGCATTACTACGTTTCAAAATTATATCAGCATAAGCATTACAAAGCAAAGGTGGAAGTATGTGCAGCATGACTCACAGAGCGAGAAAAAAATCAGCAAAGCACAAAGCCAAGCATTTAACAGTCACCACTCTCACACATTCATCACATATTAGATTGCTGAACACTGACCAAGAAAAATACAGACTGCAGCAACATTTTCTAATCAGTAGCCAGTTTAGGGATGGAGAGTGAGGGTTGGAATATAGATTGCTACTCCATTCTTGGTTCAGTAAATTTTCCCCTGCAGAGCTGGAATCCCTCTCCTCCCACCTCACACTTCACTATGACATGGCGTCGGTGTGGATTATCTGCATCAGCCGTGCTGTCTATGAGAATCAATCTGTACAGACAATACTGTGTAGCCCCAGCGGAAGTGTGAGGGGAGATATGTGCGCGTGAATGTGTGGTATAAAGTTATGGACTCAGGCAATGACAAATCAGATGTGTCCCTACTGGAGATTGCCGTGAGAAGGGGAACACTTACAGAGGTCCAAACAAATTCCAGTAAGTCGATGATGTAAAATATGCAGACAGCTCGGGCCTTATAAAGTCGGCAAAACCGACAGACTCAAAGACGGCAAACTTGGTCTGACACGTGGTCTGATCTCTCTATCAAGGTTTTTTTTTTTTTTTTTTTTTTTATAAAATTGAGCAACTGCAATCTGACATTCTTCCATCACTGCTGAAATATCGCTATGACATTTCTAACGACATTTTCTCTGTAATAGGCTACATCTAGAGAACTGGCTTTAGTGGAAAAAGCAGAACATTTCCCGTCCATGTCAGCATCAACCCATTTTTCCATTACAAGGCAAAAATCTCAATCTTGCACATTTGTAAACTTTTTTAACCAACTTTATCAACCAAACGGTGGCGCTATTGGTCCCTTTTCAAATTGAGATTGAAAACTGATTGATTCATTCAAAGTTACCGGATCTTTATGTAGGCCTATTTCTCTCATTCATGGATTCATGAATATTTTACTCCAACAATGAGAAGTTAAATGCGGATTAATCATCTCCCTTGTATACAAATTATGCTAACCACTTCCACCAAATGAGACCTCCACTGTTTATTTTTCTTTCTTTCTTTATTTTTTTTTTTTTTGGTAAGGGGTTGGTTTAAAAGTTTAGTTAGATTAGGGGTCAAGTACCCAACTGTAATTAATTATCATTCCTGATTTACCGTTACATAATTGCATTTACCTTTTTAATATAGGCCTAGGCTATGTAGGATATCCTTTTATTATAGTTAATTTTTCACAGAACCTTTGCAATCCATGTGATCACGACAATGACACTTTATTATTTTCACAGGTTAGAATGATGCAAAAAGTTATAAATATTTTAAATTTAAAGAGAATGAATGAATGCATGAATGAATGAATGAATAAATAAATAAATAAATAAATAAATAAATAAAGCGTCATACCTGCTATCATTCGATTGATGGAGATGTTCAATCCGCAAACAGATGCTTGTTATTTAAGCAGGAAGCGTTTAAAAGTTACTTCATCTCAGAGGTTTTCGGTTGGATTGGCTGATAGTCCGTTTCTTCTCATATCTGCTCCACCTTCAAGACAGGGAGAGCTCAGAGACGAAACCCTTGGTAGGAATTACACTTGACGTTTAAGGGAAAGGGAGGAAAAAAAGTCCCAACAAGATTTTCACAAAGAGTTTCGTATAGGGGAGGGACCATCATGCTCTGCAACGATGGAGCAGAAAAAGTGAAGTTGAGAAAGCGTTCAGCACTTGATCTTAATGAATCTTTGGATTTGAATAAATCTTTATTTGACAATTCAAAGAGTCTGTCATGAATTCAAAAGGGCTTTCCACTGATTCGTTCCACTGAGCGCACAATAGCGCAGCAGCGACTTTATTGTGGTTCGGTTCCGTTCCCACATCACTGGCACTTGTGTCCGTGTACATGATGTGGTAAACACGCGAGCCAGGGGGTCTGCGAGTTAAAAGGACGCCTCTAAATGTGCGTGCACATGCAGATTCTTGTGTGGGTGAATGACGTCAAGCTTCCTTTTAGTCTTTAAATTACTGAGGGGAAAAATACAAATCATGCAAAAATCGAAATTAATTTGAATAATTTTTGTGAGGCTAAAATCATAAATGTGGTAGCTATAACTGTTCATAGGTTATAAAAAGGGGGAAAGTCTCATAAAAAAAAAGATGAACTATTTTTACATTTTTAATTTCAAGTCAATTGGAGTAACCTATATTCATGATTCATGCAAGGAACGTTTTTGAAGGGATAGTTCACCCAAAAATGAAAATGTTGTCATCATTTACAGGGTTGTCATCACCTCATGCTGTTCCAAACCTGTATGAGTTTATTTCTTCTGCTCAACACAAAAGAAGATATTTTGAAGGATTTTTGTAACCACAGTTGACGGCATTCACTGACCTCCATAGTAGAAAAAAATAATATGGAAGTCAATGGCTACCATCGTTACCAACATTCTTTAAAATATCTTCTTTTGTGTTCAACAAAAAGAAAAAGAAAAGAAAGAAAGAAAAGAAACTCATACAGGTTTGGAACAACTTGAGGGTAAGTAATGACAAACTTTTCATTTTGGGTGAACTATCCCTTTAAGTAGGCTACTTTTAAGTGATGGTTACTTTGTCTTTACATACATTTTTTTCAGGTAAATGAATACAAACATTTCTATGAACCTCCCGTTGAAAACTCAATGTAGATAGATTACCAACATATGTTTTAAACTTTATTTTTTAAAGATTTGACTTTAAATTTCTGTAATTTATACAAATTCAAGTTTATTTACTTTAGATGTCTGATAATTTTTCCACTTAATAATTCATGGGAGCTCTACGAATTTAAATGATTGAGTGTTATTTTATTTTAAAGAGTCCACCAAACTACTGTTGAGTGTAGACACTTTGCACAAAATGGCACAAATTCCTGTCCTGGAATTAAAGTGACTGCTGGAATTAGAAAGAGGCAGAACTGCATTGTGCAAGAACTTATATTACACTTAATGTACATTCCGGTATATTGCCTTTTTATCATCTTGTTTCTGGATGTTTCGGTTTTCTAGTTCTCTGTCCAAATCAGAGACTTAGGGAAAGGGTCAGACTTTCAGTCGTCCACAATGTACGCTCACATCAGCATCCTTCCCAGCACTGTGAGGTTCTCTGTCAAGTCTGAACAGAGAAAGGTGATCTCACCGCTTTAGACTGTGGCCTCCACCCTCCAACTTAGAGAATGTGCCCCCACACAATGATCATCATGAGCTCTTTCTTTGTCAATGCAAGGTGTATTGTTTTTAGTTGTTGTTGTTGTTGTTTTTTTTGCACATTGGTATTATATTTATTGTTTTTTCTGAGTCAGAACACAAGACTGCAAATGATGGAGGCGGAGTGGGCGGGTACATGACAGAGCAGAATCAAACTCTTGTCTCAAATGAGAGCCACTTCTCTGTGTCTGAGCTGCAAGGCTAAAATTATAATTTCATATCTGACAGGACTAGAAATTGTTACATGAGTGTTTGGCAGCGTTGCTCTGAAAGGAATAGCTTAAAGTGATATTTCTGCTCATGGTTGTGCGATACACTGGTTGCATAGAGAGTTCTTTGTCAAAGGAAGTCATGTTTTCATGATCCAGGGTGAACCACTAGGTTTTGTGCAGGCGTATGTTGTTAGAAGATTGTGTTTATGAATATTGCAACTATAGCGTTCATTTTGAGTAGTTAATATAAACCTACTTAAGAGCTGACTCCCCTGCTGAAAAATCCAGCATAAACCAGGCTGGTTTATGATGGTTGGAGCTAGTGCTGGTCTAGCTGGTGGACCGGATTCCAGTTTACCCAACAGCTTGTGATCAGATTTCACTCGCTGCTAATCCATAATTTCATGTACATGCAAACGAAGACAGTTTGCTGGAGTTTAGGGAACGTGAGTGTTGTGTTGAGTGGCTGCTCAGGCACATCCTTAGGGAGTCAATGGAGTCGATGTAGATTAAAGAGTCAGTGTTTATTTATGCAGGTCATGGTCATAAACCATCTCAGCTGGCCTTCACCTTTCCATCTCTTATTTTAGCTTCCTCCCAGAAAGAGAGAGCCATTTACAGGGTGCCTCTTTCCTAACCAGCCCCCCTCTCCCCTGTAATCTAGCTAGATAACTTTGGGTTAGCCGTACTGAATTTGTTGACAGCAAATAATTAGACATCCAAATGGGTCAAATGTCAGGATGCTGTGTCATTATGCAGCTTTAACATATACAAGCCGCAAAGCAGACATATGTATAAAACCATTTCTAATTTTTTTAAATGTTTTTGAAAGAAGTATTTTATGCTCACCAAGGCTGCATTTATTTGATCTAAATACATTTTAAAATAACCCAACTGTAAAAAATCTATCTAAAAATCAATTTAGATAATTAATGTGGTTCAGATAACATACTTATTTGAGTTACCATTTATTAAACCAATCTTCTTCATTGTATTAACTCAATTTTTTTATTTCAATGAACTAAAAATTTTAACGCAACCATGTAACTTACTTTTTTAAGTTAAACCAACAATATTTTTTACAGTGCATTTTCTATTTGCATAATTAAAATGTAATTTGTTCTTGATAAGCAAAGCTGAATCATACTGACCCCAAACTTTTAAATGGTAGTGTATGCATTAAAGATTTGTGTAAATAAATATTTTAATTACAAATATTATAGCATTTATTTATAAGATTTTTTTTAGGCACTTTGAACTCTACAAAGATCTTCTAATCCAAGGGATCTGGTTAAAATCTGTTTTTTTTTATGCCATGCCCAAGTTTTTACACAACCAGAACAGTGCTTCAAACCACATTTTCCCCTCTAGTCTATAACTTTTTTTACTTTCAAAGTAGAATACCTGTTTAAGGAAGTTATAAGGATGCCCACATCTTGATAGAAGTATAGCTCACCAAGACTGCTGCTAAAGTGAGACACTTGGACAGACTTCTCTAAGAGACATGACCTCCTGTGCTCAAGGCGAAGTTGCCAACATACACAAGAGAGGAGCAGAGCACTTCAAGCATGCAAACAGCTAATACAAACTAAACAGAAATGGTTCCTAAGCAAACACACTGATTTGACACAGTGAGTCATTCTGCTCCGATATTGGCCTGGACTTGGCCTACAAGATGACATATAGGAGTTGTCAAGTTAGCGGCTTGAAACAAGTTCAACATTTTACAATGAAAGGATAAATAGATGTTGACTTCCATTTTTGGTTGTGAATTTAGATGGTTAGTGGCTTCAGTGTCAGGAGTTTGTTAACAGCCAGGGTCCTTTTGGATTAGCTTACAGGTTGTTTAGTTGTTCTGCTAATTGTTAAGTGCAATACAAGATTTTCATACAAAGCACTCATAACTGCCAATAAGCTTCTTGTCTGGCAGAAAGTCAAGTATTTACATATAGCGGTACATTGCTAAATAACATTGACCTCCCTATTTGTGCAAGATCACTTCAAAGAACCAAGATCAAAAGCAGCTCTTATTCCCCTTTGTATGACCTTTGACCTGCCTTTGCATTTTTCAAGCCACTTTATGCTGTATAGCTGTTTGTCCTTCTCCTTACCTCTCAGTCTGTCTCATTCTTTGTTTTGTATTACTTTTTGCATTGCCCATTCGTGTGCTAGCATGCTTGATTATTCCCCATTAAACACGTGCAAACACTTTGTACGATCATGTCAGAAGATAAATTATAGCAACATCACAGTAAATGAAGGAAAATTTATTATGAGCACTATGAAGAACAAGTCGATGAGTTCGCCAAGGTTTGCCAGGTTAATGGCATCAAAATATATGAAAGATATTCAGAGTTGTGTACTTGGGTACTACTGTAAGTACCAAGTAATCCAGATGTTCACAAGCAGAACTGTATATTATGCTTTGTTTTCTGGCTTTGAAATAATCTGTTCTTATCTTAATTTTAGGTATAGAATGACAAAAATAAAAAAATATAAAAAAATAAAATAATTTGAATGTTTTTTTTGTAATAGTGTTATTTATTATTTTATTGTAATAATGTATTTATATAATTAGTTTTATTGAAACATGTATTGCTTAATGCATTTTAAAGTGTTTTTAAAGTCATATTTATAAAAAAATTTTTTAAATAAATTGTAAACAAATTCCTTATTTTAAAAATACACTCTTAAAAATAAAGGTTCTATGGGATCACTGTGAAACCCCCCTTTTGGAACCTTTATTTTTAAGAGTGCCCCTGCATTTTAGTGTGAAAATAAAAAAATTTTGACCAGGTTTTTGATCATGTTGATGATGGAACCGTTTCCCTAACATCAAAAAAAAAAAAAAATATATATATATATATATATATATATATATTTTTTTTTTAAATTTATGTATGTATGTATCTGTTAAAGGTGGCCTGCATTATCATCTATTTAACTGCACGTGAAAAGAAATCAAGCTGTGGTTGGTCGCTTTACATCTTTTCCTATTTTTCCGTATCTTATTCTGTAACTTACAGCTTTTGGTCAAGAATCATGAAACTTGGGCTTTTGAATTCATATTCAGAGTTCTTTAACTGCTGTTTATTGCTCCATCTTAACTCACCTGCTCAATAAGTGTTTTTATCAGTTAAGAACAGATTATACAATTGATGCCACAGTCTTTCTTGAACTCTCTGTCCTTCTCTCTGTCACAGACATCTGGTGAGCTCACAAGTCTGTGTGTGTTCCTCTAAAAACTCACTAAGATTTGAGATGTGTGGTTCCCTCGGCTCACCCCTGCTGAGGTTTTTAATGGGATATAAGAATGGTGCTGATTAAAATCAGCAAAAATCCCTCTTAGTGGATCTAATGTGTTTGAGCGTTTCCCTCATTTCATGAAGCTCGGTGGAATCTTCTTCTGAACACCACACCATACAATGTGTTTCATTGAGACACTGTGTTTATGTATTTGCCTAAAGCAGAAATGAACGACTGTGCATTGTTTCATTCCTAAGTGAACAGCGAGGCAAAAATGGCAAGACAGATTTATGGCGTTGTTCTTTCCATATCCCACCTCTTCTGATTCAATTACTCTCTCGCTGCTCCCTAAACCACCAACTGCTAAATCTTTTCACTTTGTTCCTATATAAAAATATGAACTTCTAGCACATTAGCCGTGTCACATTCGCACTTCTAGCCTATTCCAAATTATCCGTGCAATTTCCGTTATCAGCGCAGAGGGATTCCCTTACTCCCACAGCGGCTTCTCATTGAGAAACTCTCCACTGATACAGTTTGCATTGGCAGGTATACATCACAGCACAGGGAGTATAATTTCCTCATTCCTGGAAATCTAGGTGTTTCGCTGCACACTATGTAAGTATGCGAGTGTGTGTGTTAATATCATACATCACAGCTGCAGCAACACCAGGTGTTGGTTTTCACGAGTAAGGGAGGAAGTTCAGCAATCCTCTGTTATCGAGAACATCATTCACTGTCTTTTCTGGGGCTATGTAGATATTTCCCTCATCCTGTTGATCTGTGGCCAGTGTTGTGGCTTTGATTCAGATTGAAGAGCTCAGTGTTGTATTTAAGGGCCTGTAGGGCTCAAACAGCCTAAATCTGGGAATAGAGTGTGTCATAGGAGGCTCCTGGAATTCCTGTATGAACCTTATCATTGAATTGAACACCTTTGCAAATATAATTATACACAGCCGGAAGCAAGTCCTGTTATTATGAACCAGATAACATAGAGTGTGCACAGATAAATGTTTACCCCTGATGTTAAATACTATCTATATCGTTCTGAAAGCACAAATAATAGCAATACTAGCTTGACAACTGGAATTTTGGGAAAACCATTGCCTTATGCATGAAGAAGTAGAAGAAACTTAAGGAAAATAGGATACTGAGGCTTTTTTCTTTTTGCTGCAAACGGCTTGTGGTGTAAGGCTGTTGTCTTGTTTCGCAAGAATGTCTTAGTTAAGCTGTCCAGTATTATAGTAAGGCAATCTGCATGATTTAGGTAGAATTCATTACATTTATTCATTTAGCTTTTATCCAAAGTGACAACAAGCGATTCATCACAAAGAGGTAATAAACACAAGAAGTGCAATACAAAGTTTCAGACATCATTTAAGAATACAATTCTAGAACAGAGAGAGATTAAGGAATAGAGAAAACATTGGGGCATTGTTTTTTTTTCCCAGCAAAGTGCAGTGCTGATGGAAGGGATGAGTTTTCAGCTCTTTCTTGAATATTGTCAGGGATTCTGTTCCGGATATAGGGTTGGGAAGATCATTCCACTAGCAAGGAACAGTGAACGAAAACGTTCTAGAAAGTGACATTCAGCAAAAGCAGTGCTCACTAATAAAATAACCTACTGTTTTAATATTGTATACATTTTACACACTGCCTTTTGTTTCAGTAGCATTCAACATAATTCAATTATGTATTGTTAATTTTATTTCTTAGCTTAGACTTTAGAATTTTGTATCTCATTCTGCAAAAATGAGTACAAATATTTTTTAGATGTATATTTACATTTTTATTTCAAAATATTCAAAAATGCATGGCTAAAAATATACAGTATTGCTATATAAATGTTAAAATATATTTACAATATGTTTAAATTATTTTCCTCATAAATTTTGGCCATTTATATATTATCAGTAAATATCATGTGCTATTTCCAAAGTATCCTATATTTGGCAAATATTTGTAATATATTTTGGCCAGAATTTTCATTTTTATAGGACTGCAAATATTTTTGGCTTGTAATAAATTGCATTTGCAAGTCACTTTGGGTAACAATTGTCTGCTAAATGGCTATAAACTTCCTTTATTTACTGAATTACATTTATTTTATTTCCGTAAAACTGCAGTTGTTACTTAAGATATTATTCATTTTCTACAGTCATCAGCTTCATTATCTTGCCCTGTTGATGTGTAGTGTGTAATGAAAAATGAACCGAATGTACCCCTATCTGAGCCTCATTGAGCTCTTATCTCAGCCTCTGTATCACAGTCTTGCCAAATTTATCGCTCCATTTATAACTCTCTGCAACATAGTGTTTGGGCAGCTAGTGTTTATCTTTTTGTCATCCAATTTATAAGGCCTATGCTTCTCTGAAAAATCACCCCATTACAATATTTTTTGTAGAATAAATATTTGATTTATTTTGCAAGCTGGGTTTATATTTAGTGACATAACCTCAAACCTGGCACTGTCAAGAGCCTGGTTTGCTCACTGTTCTTGTAAATCATTTTCAGTCTATTTTCTGACATGTTTAATCACCTCATACCAGTCACTAACAGGGAGAAGAGTCTCCTGATATCACAATTATCCTATTTAAACATTATTCTATAATATTTTCTATCTATTTTATTCTATTCTCTAATACTTGCATTATATAATAATATCATTATATTTAAATAAAATAAAATAAATTATAGTAATATTTGTTAATATATTATTTTTAATATATGATATTTTTGACCAAGGTGTAAATTTAAATGGGTTAAAGTGAGCTTTTTTTAGGGTTAAAAAAAAGATACCGTAAAGAAGGACATGAAGTCTGAATGAAACTGCTGTGCATTTAATGCATCAGGAAGAAAGATAGTGTTTTAAAATGCATTGTGATCTAACTGTGTCTCTGTTGTCGTTTTTTTTTCTGAATGCTCTTAGCTTCACTATCTCCCACATTTAGCCTGCCTAAAGCCAAGATAAAGTGACATAGGCCTTGGGGCTAAAAGGAATGCACTTGAACAAGCTGCCCTTGAGTCACACTTCATACATACAGGGAAATGTCTGAAGGTCACAGAATATCCATCAGCTTCCTTATTGAGCCAGTTCCTTAAAGCTGCGCCATCTTTCTTTACTTTCTCTTATGTGCTCTATGTGTATTTAGAAAAGAGCTCAAATTTCACTGCTAATTAACATTTTAGACAGGCTTCATATCTACAGATTTGTTCATATGGGAACAGTAATGGTATGCATAAGCAATTTAAACATTTTTGCCCCTGGCATGTAGTGTTGGATCAGGGCCAAATGCCCTGGGCATTTCTAAGTAGTCACAGTGACTAAGCATCTCTGTAAGAGGACCCTAACTACTAAGTCTGTAAGAATGCATACCAGCATACTGTACGAACCAGATATCTTACACACACACACACACACACACACACACACACACACACACACACACACACACACACACACACACACACACACACACACACACACACACACACACACACACACACACACACACACACACACACACACACACACACACACACACACACACACACACACATTCTTGTACATCTATCTTTATGAGGACATTCATTGACACAATGCAATCTCTAGCCGCTTACCCTAACCTTACCCATCACAACTAAGTGCCTAACCCGACCCCTGACCCTAAACCTACCCTTAACCTAATTATAACCTTATCCCTAAAACCAAGTCTTGACCCTCAAACAGGCCTTTAAAGGGGTCACAGAAAGTGAGGACTGGCCAAAATGTCCTCACCTTACTCTCTTTGTCCTCACTCCAATGGTCTAAAACTCAAACTGGTCCTCACAAAGATAGTTGTACAAGTATGAAAAGCATGTTTTAAGATAAAGAAAATTCTAAAAATAGGGCCAAAAGTCCCTATAGTTGAAGAAACGGCCAACTATGCACACACACACACACACACACACACACAAACAGGGCAGGGTTTAGCCAGAACACTGCTATCAGACATGCTCATTTGTGAAACATGATCCTTCTTATCATTACGAGACAGTTCAGCTAATTCAATGGCCTTGTGCAATGTAAGGGGAGTGAGGTAATGCTCACAGTGACACAAAGACACACACACATACGCTATCTATAGTTCTATAGTCCAGATGGGAACAATAAGCTTTGTATTAAAAATTCTGATGAGAGGATAATTCGGGTAAAGCTGCAATAAAGTTTTGTGCATGCATCAGCCAATCTGTCCAATGATGAAACTACAGTACCTTTTACATAGTCGTTCTATTGTCTTAGTCTTACTCAGCAATTTTTCATTATCCAAAGCCATATTACCTCACTCAGAGCAACTTGCACAATGAAATCTGGGTTGTGAATTTGCAACCTTGCTAGTCATCACCTGACACCACACACACACACCAGTTTGTTGGTATTGTTTGGTAAGATTTATAAAAAAAAAGGGGTAAATCAATATTACAAATTGTGTAAGATTACATTTGAAATATCAGAAATAAGTGGTAAGGTATAGACCAGGGATAGTTTTTTTTCTCAGGTTGGGTTTTAGGTTAATTTCTGCATATAGTCTCACACACCTTAAACACTTGGCAATTGACTGAACATTTGTTATTGTCAAAGAAATTGTTCATTTAATGTATGTCTACGTCTTGTATAGGCTTTTCTGTAAATTAAACAATTATCAACTATATTCTAGGTTTATTGTGTTACCCAAAATCTATAGCAAAATATGAGATTGAAATTCTCAGTTTGGATGCCAGAATTCATATTCTTGTACTTATTATTTTTTAAGGTTTTAAACCAGGCACTTAAAACCAACATATAAAACCCCTGTTAAAGAAAATACACATTTGTATAACTGCTGACTCAAATCTGCAATACAAACATTGTGACAACTAGCCCCTGCCTCATTTTATCCTTTTCCAACCATGGGAAAGTTACTTTGAAACAAAGCGTGAAAATATTACGTAAATCCTATAATGTCCTGCCCCAGATAAGATTTTCCAGGCTATTATCGACTTTTACAGCTAATAGTTTGGCGATAACAACACGCCACCGCTGTGACACTTTCGCTGAGTAACGTCTTCCTGTCTGTGATGCAGCGCGTGCACTTGTTGAGTTCAGCGCTATTTAAAGGGGAAGCAACATGGCACACGCTTTAGTCAAACAGGAATCTGTCGAGTGGGAGATGCAGAAGTCAGCAGACCAAACCAAGACCTTTGTTTACACAAAGAAGCGGGGGTATGATGTTACACGCAACCCCCACCTGAATAAGGTAAAAATTTGTTGTTTTAATAACCTTTTGACGTTTTTTTTTTTTTTAAATAACATTTTGTGTTGACTGTTTGCCAAAACGACAGCAGGGCAGTGGATATCAGTTTCGAGAGGAACTATAATTAGACTTAAAGGGCCACACGCTTGCTTTGTTAGCGGTTGCTGCTTGTTTTTAAAGCAAGTCCGTTAGTTTACAGGTGCTCTTGAACTGACGTGGGCCGTGACGTGCCACCTTCAGGATCAGCGCACGAAGTTTTCTTTTAACGGTCTACATTTACCAGCTTTAATCCGTAGGCTATACGAATCCTATTAGTAAGTCCCATATTTCGCTATAAAACAAAATAAAGAATAAGAATAAGACCCATAACCTTATTTTTATAATCTTTTGGTAAGATCAACAAGCAGCCTCTGTCCAAGGTGCTGACCAGTGGTTGCTGTGGAATCACCTCAAGAACTCGCACTGGATGCGACCATGATGCTGCAAAATATTTACTTTGTTTGCTTGAATGTTCGTGCTATCTATTGAGTTAAACATAAATTTATATTAACAGAGGTATACTCACATTTTCTAATGCAATTTCTTAAATTAAAACATTCACTCGCTCTCCAGTGTTCCAATAATTACAGGTAATTTGTTAAAATAAAGTAAAATGAAGTTTTAGCCCTGCCTTTCCACCTGCTAGTTCAGTGGTAACATAGCCTATCTATATTGTTACAGTACAGGCTTTTTTTTAAATGCTCGAGAAAAAAAATTCTAGTGAGTGAAATAACATTGCACTTTTTTCATTCTGACCTTGAATGTAAACATTACTGACCTTGAGCGATCGATTGGTATGTATGTTTTTGTAGGGGTGAAGTTTAGATTCTTCTCTTTACTCAGTGTGATGACATCCAAACCTCCTAAACCTCCTACCAGTTGATAGAGAAAACAAGGGTAGATCAATGTATGCCCCTTGGAATATATTTCCAGAGCATTGTTTTTTTATTCAGACATATAACAAAACAAAGTGCATCACCCATTATAGTGAAATATTACAAATGAATCAAGTAATTTAAATAAATAAATAAATTGCTGTTTCTTTTAAAAAAAATCGAATTATAGGCCTTGTTCATAACATCATAACACAGTAAGAGTAAAAGCTCCACTAGAATATTTTTGTCTGATTATAATATTATTTAGCTCTCTGTCTGCCATTGTAGATTGACATTTCCGTTTTAATTATTAGGAGTGTTTTCTCCACATTCAGAGATGATTTTTCATCTCATTTTCATCCTCTGAGACAGTGAACAGAGAATTTTCTCAGCTACAGGTCGCTAACTATGATTGCACTGCAAAGGCACTAAACAACACACATTTGAAGATTATGAATAATGGGGGACATTTTTTCACTTTAAAGGGGTAAGATAATGGTACATGCACTTTTACAAGTTGATTGTACTGAAATGTGTGTTGGCAGTGGCTGTACACAACCATCATATAATGATAAAAATCCATCCAGTGGTCTTTTTTTAATCTCCTCATATGTTTTCCCCCGTCACACGGTCGGACGCCCCTCCCACGATTGTTAATTGACAGCAGCGTTTCAACACAGACCCGCCCTGAGCGAGCTGTCATCATAGTCCGCGCGGACATTGTTGATACGCTGGAGCAGAATGGCGTCTAAGCGATTGTGGTGTTCTGTTCTTGGGTGTAATAAGGAATACAGCAGTCATTTTGATGTTCCGAAATCCAAACCGCTGAAGACGCAGTGGCTGAGTTTTGTTTTCGAAGGGAATATTCCCCACGATCAACGTCAATGCTTTCATGTTTGCGCGAATCATTTCTCACCAGACTGCTTTATAAACGAGGGTCAGTATAAAGCTGGTTTTGCTAAGAAGCTGCTCCTGAAAAAAGGATCGGTACCAACTATTCGTGTTCCTGCTGCTGCACCTCCAGAAGAAGTGAGTGTAACGTTTTATTAACCTTTATATTAATCTTTGCAAATCGCTTGCACGCTTTACGATGAATGCCGCTAAAGTTTACACTCAGGGTATATTACGGCATGTTTTCTTACAATAATAATGAGAATTTTTAATTAGTGTATTACAAACTTTTCATTTAGACCCTAAAGAATCCTAATAACTTGTACAAAAATGGCATTATATGACCCCTTTAAATGTTCTACATGTAGAAATCAGAAACCCTTGTTATTAGCGACACCGGTGGCCGTTAAGTGAACTGCAGCAACTTATTTCTCGTGCTGCTCGCACTCGTGCACACGTGACGTACAAGAAACTGAACGTGATTCAAGAACCTGATGGCGAATGTTTTTTTTTTCTTCGCTTTGTAGTAAAAAGAAGTTGGAAATTCTTTGCTGAGATATACAGTTAACGAAGATCCAGATGCCGTTGACAGCTACGTTTAGACGAATATGTAAATATGTTCTACGCGCTTTTCTCTCAATAACAAAATTAACACAACAAAGAATGACAGCAGTGAGAAAGTATCAGTTAAGAAAGCATCTGATCATAGCGACGTGGATATGTTTGCACGGGCTCTGCAATTCACCATCATCATTTCGACAGATGAGGTAATTAAAATTACACTGTTATGATAGATTGATTATGGACTAAATAGATCTGACTATGTGAGATAGTTAATCCCTTTTTTTTGCTTGACAAATTGACTTTACATTATGGCTCTTTCGGCATTATCCTGTACATTTTATAAGCTTTCATTTAATGTGTTATTGGATGGAAGAGAGGCTCTGGTGAGCGTGCGTAAGCGTCATATCCTTTTGATTTGATTTCCCCTCGTATCCTTTACATAAAAATCATTCTAACCTTACAGGCTGTCATAGACAACCTAGGAAGTTGAGTACGGTTTCATTTTTTAAGTTTCGTTACAAGCTGTTTACACATTGGCAATAAAAAAGCAATTAATATCTGAAAATTCTTACATTATAGCCCATTTAAGTAGCATTTTTGCTCTTATCCCTGGTTAATTTTAGAGCACAATTTACTTTTTTTAAAACGTTACTTTTTTAATCGAATTTGCATGACACTATATATAAATACTTTATCTATTTATTTATATGCCTTTATATTTATTAGAGTTAATCTGTCACTGTTTGACCCACAGTTGTATCTCACTGTCCCTGACCTTTGATTCATTTTTCTTTGAACTTTTCCAGTCTTCTGCTGCGTGTGCATACACTCTGCACTTTTGTTTTCATTAAGGTGGACTTTACGTCCTCTTGAACCCTTTGCATCAGTTTCCCGTCCTGAAACGAATGACCATAGTCTGATCAAACGTCACGTCTTTTGGCACTCTGCCACAGGTAAGGTAGGCTACTGATGACAACACAGCACGGTGCCTGTCGTTAAGGTTAATGACTTCTAATCTGCACCAGAGACGCCACAGAATGAGGTCATATTTTCAAACCAGGTGCACACTACCAGAAAGTTCTGAAAGGTGTCTTTATGTATACATGAATGCATAGGGTTGGTTGAGGTATGAAGGTCACAGGTCTGTGTTGTCTTTTTTTAGTGCACACTCATTTCGCAGTCATTTCAGCTATGTTGACCCCAGCTAAAAAATAACATTTTCTTAGGCCTATAAAAGACGCAAAGGCACTCTTTAATCAGAACTGGCTATTGAAGTAAGACATTTTCAGTGACCCACTCATTATAGAGGTCATGATGCTGTTTTTCAAGAATATAGGCTGTGTTTTTACACCATGTAAATCTGAAAAGGCGTTTCTGTAACTGTGAGATGTTAAATATTTATACCTGAGATATTAAACTAAACTAAGGGTTGGCATGTGGCTTAGGGGCATGTTGCGGGCACAGTGTCGATTTCAACTGATTTTCAGTTGATGTGCATTTTTGTTCAGCCTGCTAAATTCAATTTAGATAAACTAACTTATGATCGCATACAGTATGATTTCGAAATAAAGTGTTTCTTTAGGTATCACTTTATTACCCTCAATAGTCCCTTTTCCTGGTATCAAAAAAATCTTGGATTAATGGCTCTCATTTATGTGGCTCCTGTGCCTGTTGTGCTGGAAGTTGCTAGACTGGTGCCACAACTTAAAGCTCATGCGGTGCTTCGGGGTGTGAGAGCAATTCTAACTCTTTCATGGTTTTATGATGTGGCTTTCCAGTTCCACCCACGTCTCATACTCTAATGAGCTCAATTCAGTGTTATTGTCTTGTTTTATAGACCGAGACGTGATTTAATGAGATTAATTAAAAGAGAGGCCTTGGAGTTTGCTGTCTTTGTTGAAGGTGTCAGGAAAATTGTGTGAAATGTGAAATCTCTGCAGTCATTATAAGGAAGGAAAGAGGATTACATAAACATAAGAAGCACAAAAGACTGTGCAATATATATTGTAATTAGCACCGTGATAAGCAAGCAGCTAAAGTGTTAAACGACATTAAGTCATATTCACGGTCGAGGTTCAGTAAGAGCTGAATTGAGAATGGATGCGGGATGTAGAATTACATTTATTTGAATTTGAATATAAGGAAATAACATTAAAATGACCTGAAATATAAAGAAATGCGCATTTTGAGTATTTTTTATTTAGAAAAGTTAATAAAAAAATGGATGTTTGCGTGATAAACCATTGATTAGGATAGATGGATGGATGGATGTATAGATAACTTGAATAATAACATTTTGAGGATTGTTACCATCAGAAGAATAGTTAAGAACTCACTGCACCTTAAAATTAGTCCAAATGAGGTGCGTAGACAAAAAGCCCTTTCTATAGTAAAGCATTGATTTTATCTCGCTTCATTGATGACTTTTTTCTTTGGTGGAGTGTGCGGACGCTCTTGAAGCGCCTCTCTACTTGTTACCATCGGACCAATGCAAATGTTTGACAAAGTACGTTGGACAAGTGCTTACGTCATTGTTTGTGTCCTGTTATTTTTCTGACTATGTGTCAGTTGAACATTGCTAAGCTTCATGTTTGTGTAATCAATGGCATATGTAATTCATCTGGTGGGTTTTAGTTTACGCTTAGATAATGATACTCGCTTGTAAATAAAGTCCACCATCGAGTGAAACATTTGCTCTTTCATGCAGCCTTATGAAAAACCAACCTTCACAACTCATGAACCGAAACAAGGAAATTAAGAGAGAAGGTAGGAAATGACCCTTGAGAGGAGCTGTGCGAGGCTGTACACTCGGTACTCTGTGGTTCTCCATTGGTGTATTGTTGCCTTCCCACGGGCCTGGTGATCACAGGGCTTGAGTGTTCTCACTTTTCCTCGCTCTTAGCTGCAGAGAAGCAGAGAGGACAACATGCTAATTGATGCTGTGGGACTGAAAATGTAAAGGCCTCACGTCCACAAGCTGGAGTTTACGCAGCGCCCCTCCCCGGCATCCCCTCTGACCTCCACCCTTCTCAACAGCCCTTCCCTGTGTCTGCCTGAGGTGCAGGATATTATCCCTGTGTTTGTGGGAAGCTTTGCACAGTAAGAGACGAGAGTGAGGAGAAAGAGGTCTCTGTGGAGCAAAGGAGAGAAAGAGGGAGCTGGCCTTGCTCTCCACAGACCTCTTCTGTGTCTCTGCTTTATCTCTCATTAATGACCGCCTGTGTGAATCGAGGCCAACAGCACTAGCCTCTGGCTTCATGCCATGCCAGAGACCGAAAACTCAAACAACGCAGCACAAAACTCTCCTAGCATGCAAGCCGAGATCCTGTTTCACATGGGGAAATGTGCTTTTAGGAGCACAGGTGACTAACAGATGCCCATTCAACTTGCTGTGGAAAACAAGAGCTCAGTTGGAAATGTGGCACCTTCTGGGCTGAGCATTGGAGACTTTAAGGCCCCCTTGTGGTTGTTGTTTGTGCCAATTGCCTCAAAGTGGCACTGAGCTATAGTTACAGGGAAAGAGCTATTTTGGGAAATGTATCTGTTAGTGTTCTCTTTCATTTCAATTGCAGTTGCTACATGCTTTATAATGTTCAGGACAACTGATGACCACAGAATAAAAATGTTTTTGGCTGCCATGTACAGTAATGTAGTTCCAGCATCTACCAACAGCGGCTAAGTTGACCAGGCTAACCAGAGCATTGACCCCATTGTTATTGATCTTTCTAGGCTTCTTGGCAATCATCAGTTGGCTTTAGCATTCTGATGACAACAACCTTTGCAGTTGTGGAAAGAATTATATAAATTGGACAATTGTGTCCTATTTTAAACGTACTTTCTTACATCTGCCTCCCTGACACACATGCTTGTCTTGTTCTGTCACATGTGGTGTGTTTAATCTCAAAGTTGTAGCCTATAGATTTGCATTTAAATGAAAGCAAATATGGGTGAGGTAGCTAAATAAAATAAGCAAAAAGTCAAAGGCTGTCAAGTGTAACCAAGCACTGAGCTTTTCATTTCTTCACTTCAAAGAAATACCATATTTTGGTAGTGCAGTTGCATGGTTCAAATTGAATGCTCATTTCCCCTTGAATGTTAAGCGTGAAAGGTTTGAATCTTGCTTGATTTCGACATTTTGACATTTTTTTTAATGAACTAGATTAAATCTGTTTGTAAGTACAAGTAGGCTATATCACTGTACTAATCCAAGTTTTCATTGCATTCAATTTAATTCCACCGAAAGTTCCACTAATTCCACTTTTTTGAGTGTTGGCAGAGACCATTACATTTTCATCTCCCTCTTGCCAGATGCTTTCTTCCAATATGACAAAAGAAAATGCAGGTGCTTTCATTTGAATGCTAATGTTTTTTTTTTCATATGCAGAAGGGTGCATAAAGTAAATCTTAATGGAAGAAAAATACCTACTTTACGCTGAACCACCATAGGACCTGATTTTAAAATGTTTCATGCCAGAAACGACTGGGTTTGTTTCTGACATTAAAACTAACAGATGTTTGGTTAGCATCTCAGACATTTTAATTAATTTCACTTCTACCCTATAAGCTCTAGAAATACTCTCAGGGCGTTGAGGATGCAGCATCACGCCATATGGAAGACCGTTTAATGAAGCATCATGTTTACTTTTCCTGTCAGGAAAAAGCCCTTGCAAAGTATAGCCAATGGTTTCTTAACACTGTCACTGCCCTGCTTTGTCAGTTTGCTTAGACCAGCTTCTGCAGAATGTCTGTTTGGCTTTATTTATTACTGTCATTGTGTCTGCGACATTGAGGTTTCATGATTGGATGTGAGGTGAAGTGTCCTTGTCATGGTCCTTCTCATGGCACAGCTTGTGTAGCAAGATTCTCTTTAACAATGTTGAATGTTTCTAAACAGTCTTCTCTTGGCTCATAATTCTCTAATATATGTCAAAATGGCAAAACCATTTGAGATCAATTAAGATAATTGACATCTTCTGTCTAAACAAAATCAAAAGGCAAACACATCAGTCTCACATAATTCAGACAAATGGACCTATTTGAGTTTATGGAGGAATTTTCCTGACAGGCATATAGCAATTTACCCTTTATATTGAGGAAGCGAGGCATTTGAAAGATGCTGGTAACCTAAGGAACTGTCGACATTACAGAAGATAAGGACAGTGCCTGTACATGCAGCTGAGATTCTTATAAATGTGTGTGTTGAGTCAGTATGCTAATGAAAGGTTGATGGAACAGACTTCGTTTTGTCTGCATCTAAGCTCTCAGGGAGGGTCAGGTGCTGATGTCGGTCACATCTTTCTAGGTGGGCTCCAGTGTGTGTATATATGTATGGCAACCCAGGTGTGCCCAGGTGCATATAGGAGAGGAGACTGACCACCCACAGTGTAGCAGTAAAACATTCCAGCACTAGATGTGAGCGAAGTGGTTAAATGAGGAAAGTGCTCTACTGTTCACAGAGAGATTAAGTGCCAGTCACCCTTATCCAACTCCTCTACACACATACACACACAAGCATGCATGCACAGAACAGCCTTCTGATCGCAATCTCCCTGCTCATTTGTCCTTCACATTTTTCTCTTTGACAAATTGTAAGGTTCCAGACAGTGTTTCAGCAGAACAGTATTTCTAACTGAGACATGATGTAGTTCATTAGTGTAATTTAGCTTGGAAACGATTAGTCTCTGATATTAGAATACATTTTTACCATCATAATATGTACAGGAGGTAAATTGAATCATATGTTTATGCTATGCGTTTGAACATAAACACATTTTGACAATTCTTTTGGTAAATAAACATCGGATATCAATTATCGTTTCCGCGACCACAATAGCAAATATTTGTCATATCTGGGCTTTTTCATGTGCAAATGTTTAGCTAAAAATAGGCAAAAATGTTTACCAGACTTTATCAGGAAGAAACCTGATAAAATTTACTTAATTTGATTTTAGTGTGGTTAAAATTTAGTTCCCAGAAAATGACAATTATTTATAAAGTGCACATGAGGCCAAATAATTAACCCGTCTTATGATTTGCACACAGTTATAAAGTAGCCTAAGTTCTCCCACAATTTGATGACCTCTGCAAATTATTTCTATTTCTATTTTTTAGTACATCCAGATTATGCAAATGTAAGTCCTTTGAGGTTATTTGAACTAATTTACATGATCTGATTTTTTAGAATCAGACTCTTTCTGCATATTACATTGATACACCTGAAGGTGGCAGTCTGTATGAGTGAATCATTGAACAAATTCATTCCAACCGATTTGTTCAAAAACGCAGATTCATTCAGGAACAAATCAAAGGACTGTCTTTATGAGTGAGTCATTGAATCATTTACTCAGTGGATTTGTTCAATCACACTGATTTATTCAAGGACTAAACATCACTGTTTGTTGCTCGGAGACCCACAAAGATATTTTGGCTGTGAGAAAGCAAAGTGGCAATGTTGTGTCTTAAAGGTACAATGCTCAACATTAACTTCTTTATTAAATATCACATTCACATTCACAGTCATTCCACTTTAGATCCACTCCATGTTTTCTATTTCCGCTCCCGAATCACACCCCAGGGCTGTTATTGATTAGCTGCTGTGTAAAATATAATATGATTTGACAAACCTTGATAGAAGTGATTCAAGTGAATATGCAACAAATTATATAAAATAATGTTGTTATAAAACCAACATTACATATGTTTTGATAATCAGTATACAAGAATTTGTAGCTGTCCAATCTTATTTATTGATTTTGAACAAGGCTTTTCCTTTGGTTGTCAAATTAGATTTGAAATCCAAATCGTTTGACTTTGTATGTATCTGTCATGATTTAAATAATAAGGCTAAATAAATGATGTCAGACCTAATGCGATAAAGTGATGGACAGCTCTAATGAGAGCATATATGCTCTGGAATATTTTGACAATTGAAGGTCAACCAACTTATTACACATATCAAGGCTTAAAGAACAGTCATATTAATGTCAGTAGCTTTGACATAATCTTATAGGCCTACATATTCTCATGCACTAAAGCAGTTCACATTAAAGGAGAACTGTGATGGGAATGATCCAATATGTAAAACAACATAAACAGCAACTTACAGTAAATTAATCCAGTTTTTATCAGATTTGAGAAACTCTACATTTATTACCTATACCGAGTGTTTTGTGAGGAATGGGTGAGAGTAATCTCTTTTTGAAGGGCTCATGGGATTTTAAATCTGCTCTGAAATTTGTGCTTGCTTGCCTTTAATGCTCAGACTTCCCATGGGGAATGGGGAGAGTGGTCACAGTCTTTGCTCAAAGAGAAGGATTTCTCCTACCTCCTTTTTGTCTTTTGTTTTCTTAAAGATGTGCAGTTTTTCACATGGATGGCCACCCTGTGGGTGGGCAAGTGAATGACTTAACTAGATGTAAGGAGGATGTGAATGAATGGTGTCAAATTAAGTTCCCGGCACCATATAGCCCCAGAGGAGCGATGCTGGTCCTGTGTAGTAATGAGGTTCAACAGTCACTACGTCAGCAATCAAGAGTCAAATGAATTCAGGTTCATACAAGAAGACTAGAACATGTCCCAAAGTCTGGGGCTCTGTGGCGCACCCTTTTATATGGTTGTATTTGAGGGGCTCTGTAGCGCATCCCTTTTCACCTACAGTAATGAAACTTCATACACTTATAGATGTTATCGGGCCAAACAACTTTTGCACTCTTAAGTCGTACGCCAGCCCAACAGAAAGTCAGCTATTATGGGTTGTTTTAAAAACAAATGTCTGGAAAATTATATATACTCCCCCAAGGGGATTCATCTGATCACCACAAAGCTCGATCAGCATGAAGCCAAGACATTGAGAGTGCCAAATTGCAAGCGGATTTTTGATATCTCAAACAGATTGGCCATGGCAAGGCAACGAATTTATGGCGAAAAAAGGAAAACAGGAAGTTTGTTCTATCTGGTTGAAAATTAAATATAATACATACTATAAGCACAAGATGGCAGCATAGGCCTATTTTTAATCAGAGTAGAGAAAAGCCTTGGTGCTGAGAACAGTGTTTTCAGACATAATTACTTTTATTAGCTATTGCAGGTGGATATATATTTAGACATGATCAAAGACTACTTTCTGTCACAGTTTAGATTTTGTTTGTTTGTATGTATGGCTCAACTGACTAGTAAACAGTCTCCAGCTTAACTCTGCGAATTCTATGTGTGTGTGTGTGTGTGTGTGTGTGTGTGTGTGTGTGTGTGTGTGTGTGTCAGCCTGTGTGAGTCTATTTTACACTATTGTTTAGAGTTTACCCTTTCATTCCTCTGTGCCTTTGCCAGCATTACAGGATAAGAAATATCCTCTCAGTTCTAAATCTATCAGTTTTAATGGCAAAATCAATGCATAGAGATGCATAGTTCATTTGTAGTCACTGACAACATAGAATGATATAATTAGTTAATTAGGTTAATAAAAAGATAAAAAAGACCTTAAGATAAATACCTTCAAACTCATTTGATCAGACAAAACTTTAAAATGCAGTCTCCAACTTTTCCTTTAATCTCACTCTGTGTGTGTGTGTGTGTGTGTGTGTGTGTGTGTGTGTGGGGGGGGGGGGGGGGGGGGGGGTGTGTTTAGCTATACTTGTGTTAGTCTGTTGTGAACACTTGATGGTTTATGGTTTAACCCATACATTGATCTGTGCTTTTGCCTACATTAAAGGATAAGAAAGCTTTTAGGTCTTACATTTTTCTATCAGTTTAAATAACAAATTAAAGGCGTACCAGTTTATTAGTAGGGCACTGACAACATAGTTTTAAAGTATATAATTAGTTTAATAATTGGGTTAATAAAATATAAAAGACCTTTAGAAAAATACTTCTGAACTCACTATTTTAAAATCAAAATTATCGATTTTTCTTTTATGCCAAAAATCATTAGGATATTAAGTAAAGATCATGTTCCATGAAGATATTTTGTAAATTTCCTACCGTAAATATATAAAACATTTATTTTTGTGAGTGAATGCAGCACAATCGCTAACATAAATGGACAACTTTAAAGGTGATTTTCTCAATGTTTTGATGTGTTTGTACCCTCAGATTCCAGATTTTCAAATAGTTGTATCCTGGCCAAATATTGTCCTACAAACCATACATCAATGGAAAGGTTATTTATTCAGCTTTCATATGATGTCTAAATCTCAATTTCAAAAAATTTACCCATGTGACTGCTTTTGTGGTCCAGGATCACAATTCCCGATGGACAAAATTAAGTTTGCCCTAAATTATTTCTTGCTTTTGAAGCCGTTTCACTCAGATATACGTCACAATAGGAAAGAAAAGACAATCCCAACTTCCTCCTTTTCATTCAGTAACACATGAATCCCAAAGTGAAATATTTCAAAGCTTTCAGAATAAGAAGTGGTTTGATATTTATCAAATATAATTTTTGTGGTAGATTGGAATCTCTGTAAAAATAATAATCATCCTTGAGCGTGTACGCGTCCACTGAGAAATGCCTCTGATCATGGTTATCGCATTAAGAGGGCTCCTGCTGTGCCTGTGTATTTGGGTTGTATGTTAAATTACTTTTGACTGATTCTTAGATCAAGACTAGAAATGCAAAGAACCAAATGGCTCAGCCCAGGGTTATTATCTTTAACTAAAAGTATTATTAACATAAATAAAAGAAATTAGAAAACTAGTTGAAAAACTTATACTAAATGAAAATAAGAAATGTTGCCTTAGTAATAAACTGAAATAAGTTTAGTTTTGTTACCTGGATATAAATAAAAACTGAAACTGAAATAAAAATGAATTAAATAGCAATATTTTTCAAAAATCCTCAGAAATCTAATAAATAACACTAAACACTAAAAACTACTAAAAATGTAGCCTAACTAAAATTAACATGAAAACTAAAAATATTAAAATAAAAGATAAAACAACATTGGACAAGATAAACGTTGTGAACCCAAATAGTATATTTAGTGAATAATAATAATACAGAAAATTGACAAATAACATGGAAGAACAGCATAAAAAATGAAACAAAAACACAAAAAATTGACAAGACATGAATATGAAACCAAAGTCAAAATAGAAGACAGTATATTATTACAATACAAAAGCATGTGTAAACAAGTGTAATGTTTTACATCTATATCCGTTCTCCTCGAGCCAACCTGTCAGACTTTAACTTATTTCAGGTTTTTTTTTTACTAAATATGACTATTTAGTCCATTTATACATCCCTCAGATGACATTCCTCAAGTCAAAATGAGAGTGTGGGTTAAAACTATCACTAAGTAATAGTATCCAGCCTTCTCTGGATCTGAAACATAATTTTTTGGACAGCATCACGCCATATGGAAGACCGTTTAATGAAGCATCATGTTTACTTTTCCTGTCAGGAAAAAGCCCTTGCAAAGTATAGCCAATGGTTTCTTAACACTGTCACTGCCCTGCTTTGTCAGTTTGCTTAGCAGAATGTCTGTTTGGCTTTATTTATTACTGTCATTGTGTCTGCTACATTGAGGTTTCATGATTGGATGTGAGGTGAAGTGTCCTTGTCATGGCACAGCTTGTGTAGCAAGTGGAAAACAACAACAGATACTCTTTAACAATGTTGAATGTTTCTAAACAGTCTTCTCTTGGTTGATAATTCTCTGATGTTTGTGCAAAACCATTTGAGGTCATTTAAAATCAAATCAAATCAAATTTTATTTGTAGAGCGCCTAACAACAGCCAGAAGGTGCACAAGGCGCTTTCCAGTAAAACCAACAATAGACAACAATAAATAAAAACATAAATGTGCATAAAATAACAGTCAAATAGGAAGCTACGTGTTGAAAGCTTGTCTGAAAAGGTGTGTTTTCAACTGGGATTTGAAAACACTCAACACGGTAATGCTTCGTAGGTATTGCGGAAGAGCGTTCCACAGCTCTTTAAGATAATTGACATCTTCTGTCTAAACAAAATCAAAAGGCAAACACATCAGTCTGCCATGATTCAGACAAATGGACCTATTTGAGTTCATGGAGGAATTTACCTGACAGGCAGATAGCAATTTAACCTTTGTATTGAGGAAGTGAGGCATTTGAAAGATGCTGGTAACCTAATGAAGGTTTTAAAAGCTCTCCAAGGTTAAAAAACAATGTTGTGACTCTCATGTGAGAAAGAGGGTAATTATTGTACCAAAACATATTGTTCCAAAGCAAATTGTAGCGACAGATATGATGTTATGCACATGTGTGGAAATTTGCATTAAATAGTTTTGATCAAATCTGAAAAACAGTAATTAATTTCAAAACTTCACGTGTTACTATAATCCCTGAGCTTGAGATTCAGCATTAGACATACATTTGTAATTTTAACTATTCTAAATAAAAAGGTCTCATGGGAATAAGCTAAGCAGCAGCTTATAATCTTGGTAACACTTTACAATAAGGTTTCATTAGTTACCATGAATTAACAATGAATAATATTTAAGTATTTATTAATATTAGTCAATGTTAATTTCAACAATTACTAATTTTTAAAAGTCAAAAGGCTAACATAGGTAATGCACTGTGAACTAACATGAACAAACAGTGAACTATAGGCTATTTTTACATTAACAAAGATTAATAAATGCTTAAAAATATATTTCTCATTGTAAGGTCTTGATAGCTAGTGCATTTACTAATGTTAACAGGTAGGCCTTAATTGTAAAGTGTTACCATAATCTTTTGTGAGTTTTAATTGGATCTTCTCCACATATGAATTCTGAAATCTCTTATATAACTCATTTAAGTGCTGAAATTAAATTATTCTTCCAGACAATAAAATTGGTTCCATTTGGAAAAAAATGTATGTGTGCATTGTTCCTTTGACTCTTTGGCCATTAACGTCAATTTCATGAACTAGCTGTCAGGTTGTATTGTTCTCAGGGCGGTTAAGTGAATGGAGAACTGGTTCTTATTACAGCAAAAAAATATATATTTTGAGAGAATGAATAAAACACAACCTGATTATTGGGTGCAGTCTGATTCCCGGACGAATGACTCTTATTAGACAGTTCTTTTAATGAATCAAAACATACAGTACATCACACGAGTGTAGTCCAGTTCACAAATGAATAAACCATTCAAGCAAATTCTTTTAAGGGAATCAGAAACACACATGACAAACAGTGCAGTTCTATTCTTTTGATCCAAGGCTGTGTCAGAAATCGCCCCTATACCCTTAAATAGGGCACTATTTGAAGGGACAGGCATTTTTAGTGGTGTCTATAGTGGATGTTATCGAGTTCACTCATTCAAATTCCAAAATGCACCGCAATAAAAAGTGTACAACAAGTACATCAAGTAAATTCAAGTAAATTAGTACAGGTCGACCAGGGATGTGAAGGACTCAAAATTTTGAAAAACCTGATTCCCATTCATGCAGTCAACCTAAATTGTCTGTTGAGGTGTAAATTCAAATGACCTAACCTTCAATCTGTTTAAATCAAAGAAATACTAATGTATAGTTTGACAGCACTGAAAAATGTCTTCATTTAGTTTCGACACCAGTGCATGCAGCTTGTGAACAACTCACTGCAGGTAACGACATTTCACAACAAATATTAGTGAACGAAAGTATTTGGAGTACCAAACAGTTCGGTATTTTACACTTAAAGCCCTGTTTTCAGATCGCATCTGATGAAATCGAACGGTTAAGATTGAAATTTGGACACATGCTGCTGGCCCGAGAATTTTCGGTTTCTGTGGTAGCACCCCCCCCCCCCCACCTCCACAATGGTTGCATAGGTGCACTGGAACAATCCTTCCTAAAACGCATTAAACTTTCGTTTACAAAGACGTGAATCTCACCGAGTGGTCAGGGGTGTTTACTGATATGCTCACACAAAAATCGCTGCAAAAGATGCTTTCCAACAGGTTTTATCGTAGTTTTTGTCCAACTCCATTGACTTGTATTGGATGTGCTGTGAGGTACGGTATTACCGTAAATGGGGTTGTTTGTATTCTTTCTGTAGTCTTATGCAGTCGCGGATGCTCTCAACGGAAGAACCGCTTCTGCTACCACAGAAACCGAAAATTCTCGGGCCAGAACCATGTGTCCAAATTTCAATCTTAACCGTTCTATTTCATCAGAAACGATCTGAAAACAGGGCTTTAAAGGTGATCTAAGTAACTTTTTTACCTTAACTGAACAGCTTTGGAGTCATTGGAATGGTTATATTACTTATTTCGGGTTGAATGGTGGTCGTTTCGCACCCCCCTGGTGCCCGTGAGCGAAAAATCCGCACTTGCAACTTTGAGCCGGCAGGCCGCCGCGTCAGGAAGTATCGCGTGATATCAGGTCTCGCGATGTAAACAATTGCTTTACGGCCAAAAGAAATCTGCTAAAATGCTGTCATTATTGCGCTCCCTCACGCTGTTCGAACCCGAATGAAGAAGACGTTTTAAAGAATGTCCCATCTGCTTTGATGTCGTTGATCTACTAGCCTCTGGTGTCTGAGAATCGCCTACGAGTTTTTACAACAGTGTTGTCAAATATCTGTTCCGAAGCTGTGGGGGGAGCTCTAGAGAGAAACCTGCGAGCAAAAAGCGAGAATACAGCGAAGAAATCCCGAAACTACTGAGCCCCGCTTTAAGTGTATAATACCGAACTTGTCCTTTAAGCTATTAACAACACTGAAAAAAATGATTTATTGACTTAGTAGAATTTACTAAAAAAAATGATGTTAATTTGTTCCACATAATTCATTTTAGCTACATTTAAACAAATGCATTACGTTGAACTAAGTTCAGCTTAATGCATTTGTTTAAATGTAGCTAAAATCAATTGCGTGGAACCACTTACGATAAAAACATTTAGAAAATTCAATGAATTTACTGAAATCATTGAATTTACTAAAAAAAATTATCGTAAGTGGTTCCACGCAATTGATTTTAGCTACATTTAAACAAATGCATTAAGCTGAACTTAGTTCAACGTAATGCATTTGTTTAAATGTAGCTAAAATCAATTATGTGGATCCAATTAACATAATTTCTTTTAGTAAATTCAACTAGTCAATGAATCATTTTTTTCAGTGAACACTACAATTATCTTTTCTATTAAAATTTTTTTTTTTTTTTTTTTTCAGTGCTACACAAATCTAATAGTCAAAGCTAATTGCTACATTTGGCACACTGACAAGTGCCAAAGTGGGTTCCATGATGAAATGTGAGATTTCAGTTAAATTTTTGTGACTTTAGCACGTTTAAAGAGCCCAATACCTACTTTCTGCAGTTGTTCTGTCTAGTTGTTTTGATCAGAGTGAATTTAATTGTAAGCTTTCTAGTCACTTGAGTACTCGTTCCTGTCCATATTCTGAGTTTCTGAATAGGTGGTAACCACAGTCTCATTTTACAAAGTAGTTTTTTTTCCTTCTATAATACACGGATCACTCTGTTACTTTTAAACCCTCCCCCTTTGTGGTTTCCTATTTAGTCTTTTGTCTAGTTGTTCTGATCCTGTTCCTCAGTGCTCTGATGAAAAGATACAGCCGGAGAGACTTGTTTTTTGGTACAAAGAGATGATGACAGACCATTTTGGGAATGATAAAGGAAAAGTGGTGCACATTAAAGAAGAATAAAAAAACACCGTCAGGGTCGATATACTTGAGAACAGGTTATGAGCCTGACCACAGACTGAGTGCCCGGAGGGATTGACTGCATATTTACCCGGCCTTGATTCGCTCTTGGCCATGAGATCTCGGAATTTTATTAAACATCCATTATACAATTGGTCTTCAGAGTCTATATAATTTAATAAAAGATAGGATGTCTCCTAATTTTAATAAAATAACCCCGGTTAGGGGGGTGTTGACTCGTGGGAACTGAGGTTCAAGTCTGGCCTATGGCATCTTATTTCCACTCTCTTACTTTTATTTCGAGACCCAAGTTTTGTGGCTTTTAGACTCATGTGTTTACTTTAAAGTCATCTATAGGTTAGTGCACTACTAAACATTTGCAAAATTGACTTTTAGCAGCTAGACAATATAAATGTACAGTTTCTTATCTTCTAGGAAACCATGAATAAAAATCTCCCTGTGCTACACATTCAAAATCATGGTTTATGGCTGTGAATTAACTAATCTGATAAAAAAAAAACAGAGAATGAGCCCTTATGTAATAACAGGCACAACGACTAAAGCTAGAAGCAATAAAAGCAGCAAGTGATTAAAGTTATCTCCTTGTAAATGTCACTGACCGTAACACAAATAGCGACTTTCATTTTTATTTAACAGAATTTACACTTTAAGTTGATGGATTAGACAGTGCTTTTGTACCATTTTTAGAGGTCGTGACCGAATTCAATGCAGCTTTCAGTGCAAGTCCTACACCTGCAGTCCAGGCCTGTAAAGATTGTGCTTGCTGTTTAGAACAGGACTATTAATGTCCACCAACCATCTGAGACCCTGCTGGACTGAAAGAACATTTTACTACCTTACCAGAAAGCATTGAAAAATGCCCCCTTTTACAACTCTTAAGACATTGTTACCTTTGTGCACAACATGGTGAGCATTTTGAAAATAGAATCGCATGCAGAGGAAGGGGAATTTCACTGGTACGTGATCTGTTTGTGTCCCACAGCTATGGCAACCCTTCTTAACAAACACTTACTGAACATGGCAGGGTCAAAAGTCAGAGTGTAACTTTTAACAATTAAAGGAAGTGGATGGTTTTGGATTGTTGTTTTTACAAAATGTGCTGCTCTGTTGCTCTGCTGGATTTGCAGAAATGAATAATGATTTAGATTAGAAGCATATTGGCAAAATCAAGGCTGCATGGTGCAGTGGTGTACTTTAAGATTAACATACCCACATTAAGTCAGCTGCAAAAATGATTCATAAAGATTTTTATACAGGTGTGTACCCTTTTGTTTTTGTGTGTTAGTGTTGAAAAAAACATTATGTTTTTATGTTTAAGTATTTTTGACATTTCAGATAAGCGTGATAAAAGAAAACAATGCTGTTGTCAGCATCTTTTCAATCTCACCACAATGGCTTGGCCTTGCTGAAAAGACCAGCTCACCATGGTGGTGGTACAGGCTTGGTGCTGACAATTAATTTGTTGCAATAAAAATGCTACTCTCAGGCAGTGCCAACTTGTCAATCTCTTGGTTGGTCTGCTGAAAATATATTTAATTAAGTGTTTTTGAGTAGAAGGAGGATCTTTTTTTTTTTTTTTTTTTGTCCAGAAATATGGCTGCTAGTTTGGTAAAAAAAGAAAGAAAAAGTCTGCAGACTCTCTGATTCAGTGCAGATTTGATTTATTCTTTCTCCAGCTTAGAAGATAAAAATATATATATATATCCTTGAACTTTAAGCAGCAGTCAAAAGAAAGATAGTCTGGTGTTCAGGATCAAAGTTTTTGTTCAGATCAGAGTTTGTTTTTGGAGAAGGACCAGGAGCTCAGGACATCTTTGATTTGGAGCAGATTAAAGAACTGAGAACAAAAGCCATCAATGTCCTTATCTCATCTATTTTCTATCTATTCATACATGACCAAACACTTCACAAATAGTTTCTGATAGTGATATCTCTTAAAATTAGTCTTATCATTGAATCCCTTGTTGAGTAGTTAGAATATTAATGCGTCTAAGTTTGCCTTTTTGCCTTCGACTGTTTTTCATCCAAATGTAGCAAAAGACTATTATAATATACATATTTCACTGTTGAATTAAATATTTAAGGATGTTTCACGTAAGAATCTTTTTATTGGATTCCTGGTGGAGCCGTCTGCATACTTTTGCTTAATGTTGGTTTCTGCTTTTTTGCTTTAAGATTAAACTGTAAGGAAAATACTATATTATGTTTCATTTTGCTTTCTAATTGGTGGGTGGAAAAAAGATACAGTGTAAACTAAAAGTAAATATTTTCAGATAATGTTTTACACATATTATATTATTCTTTTATTTATCACAATATAAATGAGTCTTTGTACATGGAAGAATATAGCTGATTTGATATTTTTGGGGATACCCACAAGGGGATTATTGGAGATTTGTGCCATCCAAAAGTTTGTAAAAACAAACATGGTATAGAAGAAGCAATCCGGTGGAAAAAAAAAAGAATAAAAAATTATACCTTTCCACTGGAATATCATCAGACATAAATTTCATTTATTTTGTATATTTGTGGCCCTGATTGAAATACAGTTACTTGTTTATAAAAAAAAGCCCCAAAAGAGAATTACCTGAACTTGATGTATTACTCTTTAAAGATCGCAATTTTTCATCACCAAATCCATTTTCCTTTCCTCTTAGTTGGTGTTTAGAGATAAGTGGAGAAGTGATTGTGTGAGTGTGTGTTAGATCATACATTGATGGTTTTGTCATTGATCTTTCAGCAGAGTGTTGTGTGTAAACAGACCAATCTCTGTGGAAATTATCAAGCAGGGAAGTCAAGAATCTGAGTCATCATCCTGGTACCACAGTTTGCTTACCACTATAAAAATCCCACAATTCATAAAACACAGTGCTGACTCGTAGCCAGACATTGTATTATTGATGGAGGGGAATTTCTGCACTTTTTGCTTTTGGAGATGTATCACATTGATGTTTGTTGATGCAGTCTTCGCTTTTGTTTGTGCATGTGAGTCACACTCTCCTCCAGGTGCTGAAAAACTCTAATTTCATTACTTTATCTTTATTATTGCTTACTGTTCAAGTACATATTTTTGGCATTTGGAGTCATCTCACCATTGTGTCATCTCATCTCTTATTGCACTTTCCTAAAGGTTCACACGTGTGATTGTCTTTCTGCATTTGAGATTATTTGCTTCTTTTTTTTCTTTTTTTTGTCTTCTTGCCCATCTGGTTACTTGCCATTTAAGTGATGCTTTTATAGATTTATTTTTTACACAAACCAGAGCTCATGAGTCTCAAGAGTCTCATACAATGTCATCGTAGATCAGAGGCATTAAATGGATTTTTCATCCACATACAGTGCTGGTCAGAATTTTTTGCCCCCTTGGTAAATATGATCAAAGATGGCTGTAAAAAAATAAATCTGCACTGTTAATCTTGTGATATTTTATTTAAAAAATTAGCAAAAATCTAACCTTTCATAAAATAATTTAAAGTGTGTGGGGGGGGGGGGGGGGGGAGAATCACATTATGAAATAAATGTTGGGAACAATTATTTGCCCCCTTTTATTAAATACTTTTTGCAACCACCTTTTTCCAAGATAACAACTCTGAGTCTTCTCCTATAATGGCTGATGAGTTTGGAGAACACCTGACAAGAGATCAGAGACCATTCCTCCATACAGAATCTCTCCAGATCCTTCAGATTCCCAGATCCATGTTGGCGCTTCTTCTCTTCAGTTCAGCCCACTCATTTTCTATAGGGTTCAGTTTATTGAACTGGGATGGCCATTGCAGATCCTTGGTTTTGTGCTCAGTGACCCATTTTTGTTTAGATTTTTATGTATTTTTGGATCACTGTCCTGTTGGAAGTTCCAAACATGGCCCGTTATAAGATTTCTAGCAGAGGTTGTCAGGTTTTGATTTTTTATCTGTTGGTATTTGATCGAATCCATGATGCCATGTATCTGAACAAGATGTCCAGGACCTCTGGCAGAAAATTAGGTATACATGGGGTACTTTTTTATCCCTGTATGAACCAAACCCATATTAAGTGTTTGCTGCCAAAAAAGCTTCTTTTTTTTTTGTTTCACCATAAACAATATTGATGTCTTATGGCTTGCTTCTTGAGGATATCGAACCAGACTTAATCGCTGTACCACTCCACCCAATCTGATATATGCTTTAGGTCAATACAACGTCCACCACACTATTTCCACTCGTGGCTTTTTGCTTGTGTCCTATAAGTCACTTTATATCCTTCTTGGCTCTTTTCACTGCTTTGAAATGGCTGCTTGTGGACTGAATTAAGAGCGTGGGAAGATGCATGTGGCATTAATACAGCTATTTAAGCAACAAGAGTGTTTATGAGAACAGCATGTGTTCATTTATTCCCTATTTGGTCAGATGGAAAGGTCTGTGACATGTCTGTACCCTGTGACAGCTTTTGCTTGAACCATGTAAAATTATTCTTCTTTTTTTCTTTCTTTTTTTGGTTGCACCATCAAGCGGCTGACTGGGTGGCCATGCGGTTCAGAGTGTGTCTGCTTACACCTGTTAAGACCTTTTAAATGAATCCTTTAAAGTCACCCTTTAACTAGCTGCACAATTCTGGATAAATTGGGAATCACAGTTTTTTTTGTTTTGTTTTTTTATAGAGAGATCACGATTCCCTCACAATTATATAGACTGAATAGACTACTAAACAAAATAACATGTAATTAATCATTACATGGCAACTGCTCTGTCTGGTTCAGTGACAGTGTCAACACATATTTTAATGTTCTGCTGTGTTCATACTTAGATTTAATAGACATAGCAGAATCATTGTCATTAGGAATAAGATCGCGTGGGTGTTTGAATCGAGATATCGATCTTTTAACGATTAATCGTGCAGCTCTACCTTTAACCATAGTCAATTTTACCAACATAAACTTATGATTTAAAGCATCTCAGATCGGTAGACATCTACTGCACTACCCAAACCCAATGTATTTGGATTCGGCTGTTTCAAATGAGTCTCAGACAGCTGGGAAAAACATCTTCTGTCATCTACAATGTCAGAGCAATCTCGCAAACAGCTCCCACTCTCTGATCCTTTGTTTTTTCTGGAGGTGGATCATGTGATAGGTACATTTCATTGACATAAGGGAGCTTGGTACTCTTGCCTCTGTGTCTGATCACTAGCATGCATGGCTATTGCATTATTCTCTTAACAGAAAACTTTTTAGTGTTTTCACTTACTGTAGATGAAGGTCACCACTTGGACATAAGAGAAATGTGAGAAGCACAATCAGAACAAAAACTTGGCCTCTGATCTCTTTCTCAGAAATAGAGCCAATGTGTATATTAGACTGACATGGACGATTTCCTTTCTCACGTCCCATTCTCATTTTGAGAATCTGAAATAGGCCAAGTAGTGAACCCAGCTTCACACCATGATTTCTGTTTGGATCAAGATTTGGAGTGTGAATGTTGGTCTACTGGATGTGTGTGTGTGTGTATGCATAGTTGGGCGTTTCTTCAACTATAGGGACTTTTGGCCCTATTTTTAGAAAATAAATTATCTTAAAACATGCTTTTCACAAGCTTGTTTATCATTCACATTATCAGACATTAATATGTCCTCTAACAATATCAAACAGTTTTTTTTTTTTTTTAAGTAATGCAAATACCTACCACAGTTAGGCTACAAAGTTACATAATTGCATTTCTGTGACATTTTAATATTTTTTAATATTTCAATATTTTAATCTGTTTTCATAAAATAGAAACCAACCAAACATAAAAGTAACCAAAGTTGAAGAAACACCCATTAGCAGTGTTTTGGTCTCACTCCAAGAACATTAAGTCAGTCCTGAATGTACGATAAGAAAAGTCACATTTCGATTGAGGTTATGCAATGCTCAAACTTTTCACATCAGTGAGATCACAAAATGCACTGACACTTTTGTGCTTCATGGACTCTCATGTATTCTCCATTACAGGATCAAGAAACATCACTCCCACTGTAAAGTTCCATTGAAGAACAGCTTTGCTTTGCTTTTTGCTTTGCCTTGGTGCTTTTTTGGCACTCTATGAAGCAGCTGCAACTTTTTTCCACGTACAAGTACTGGGAATTTCAGGATTCAGATTGAGTTGTTTGAATTGGAATCACCGAGTTCTTCAACGTGACCTCTTGCTTGAAGTCTTGAAGAGCTTTTGAAAGCTTTAGACTGGCTTTTACCAGTCAAAAGCAAGGCTTTAATGTTTTCCACAAAGTACTTAGTGCTGTGTGTTTGGGGTGGTACTTGTCATGGCCAAAATAGAGGGGTGGTGGCATTGATCTTGAGATTACAGGTTGGCATGCACAGCTTGAGCACATACACATGCACTCCTTGCTTGAGCTTGCAAACAACACATTGGCGTCTTTAATGTGGTTGTTGCGCATGTGGAAGCGTTCACACTTTCCTGCCCTGCCTGTCCCTTTATTGCTACAAAAAGCAAAACTGTAACAACCTGAGCCAATAAACATGGCAGGGGCTCTGATATAGGTTTAGTTCATCATTTACTCATCATCGTGTTGTTCCAAAGCTGAATAATTCTCTATAAAAGAAGATGGTGTGATATTCCTGTGTTGTTTGGATGCCACTGAAATATCTTCTTTTGTGTTCCACAGAAGAAAAGTCATAAAGGTTTATAGGGCTGCACGATTAATCAAAATAAAATTACAATCGCAATATGGCTAAGTGCTATTATCAAATAGCCAAAACTGTGATTTAACTAAATAAATACTTTGCAACCCTTTTTATCTAGATAGCAGCGCTACTGTTGTGTAAGTCTCGCACTCCACTTGGCGTCAAAGCAGAGTCGCTCTTAACCAGCGCCAAGTACCTCACCAGTTCCCACGCCAGCCTCGCCAGGAGCTCCGGGACTCATTGCTCTAATCTTGCCATCCATGCGTGGCATCAAACAGACCACTTTCCCCAGTCCAGCCATCCATGGCCACGGTCAGAATGCCAGTCCTGGGGCCTGTGGACGTGCCCTCCAGAGTTCCACCTGCAGCTCCATTGTCAGAGACGTTAATTTGCCGCTTGGGCCCGGTTCCACCGATGTCTCCATTACACATATGACACAAGGAACCATTCAGTGTTTGTAGAGCTGTTTGAGTAATTATATTTGATTAGGTAGAGCTGTTCTCATTGAGAATCCCCATTGCTGTTTCTTTCGAGTCATCCTCAGTCTTCTCAAATCGCTAGTTACAAGAATAGCAAGCACTTTTGGGCATTTGCATGTGTCAGTAAAGGTCAATGAAATGCTTATTTACATCAAAGTTGTCTTGGATATGTAATCATAAGTGTCTAGGGATAGTCTTGCAAAAACCAGAATAGAGAAAATAGAATGTCCATTTTTAATCACAAGGGTTGCAATTCAGACCTGGCAAGATGGCGGTGACTTTTCGAGGCTCTTAAATACAGACCATCAGTGGCGCACTGCACAGTTAGCTTCAGAAGATGACAGACGCGATCGAATCTACAAAAATAATCCATTGCTTCTGAGTAATAAGTCTGTATTTTTGTCACAGAATCTTTTTAGAAGCCAAAAAGTTATGTTACATGCTATTGCATGTGTAGCTGTCCTGTCAAAAAGGAGTTTTGTCCGAGGAAGTTTGAGGATTTTTAAGTTTCAATAAATAGCAAAACAAAACTATTTAATTGTATATTAACATACTTTATACGTATATTAATATGTTTATATTTATTAAAAAATATATTTTTAAATATGCATTTTGAAATGTATCTACTTGTATACTATATCCATTCATATATTTTCGTCTGTCTGCTTTTATGGTTTAGATCAAATTTCCATAAATTTCCACATAGACTGATCACACTCATATTTAAATTACATTGCAGATAATTCAGAAATATTGCATTTGATTTACATCTCATGAAGCAGCAGCAAAATCCTCAGAATTTTTTACAAGGGTCTCAGTTGCGTCAATAACACCACATCTTATTGTACGTGCGCAGAGTAGTCTTTGTTTACAAGGTCAAAATAATTTTTACAAACATACCACTTAACATAACCAGATGAAAAAGGATTGAAAAGCCAAGCTTGCATATACTTGTTTAAAAAGCAGATCTAGCACAGCCTTTCAGGGTTTTGCGCCTTCCTTAGTGGTTCCTCTGAAGGAGCAGCCAGAGGCGCGGGCGGCAATGATGATGCAAGTCTGTCATTAAGGAAAAGACAGGCTAGCTTCAAATGCCACAGCTTTTGGTCTTGACAGATATTCATGTGGAGTCTGGTAATATGAACTCAGGGCCCCGGCTGTAGCATTTATATTGTAGAGGTCAGGGTCAGGGTAAATGTCGAGGGGTCGCAGCAGTAAAGCAGCAGTCTTGCCCTTTTAGCTGTACATCACACTGAGATGTGATCCAACCGTGACCCCTGTGACCTTTCTTAGGCTTTTCTTGCATTACAGACTCCCCACCATAACAAACAGTGAGACTGGAAGAGAACTCTATGAAAACAGCGACAAAAGGCCTTTTAAGTCATCTGAGACACACGCAAAGGGAATATGGGGATTTATTTAAGCTTTTCCAAACAATCTTTTAATAATACAGCTGCTGAAGCTTAGCTGGGTAAAGATTAATTATTGAAATGAATGCAAAGTGCATATGTTTCTTATTACTATAGTAGCCCTTGTAGAGACTTTACATATTTCCATGGCATACAAGTGTAATTAAGGAAAATCTAAGGACTTTTAATATCTGTTATATACACTTGTGTGTGTGTGTGTGTGTGTGTGTGTGTGTGTGTGTATACATACACACATATACATACAGTATATATACCCTGTTTCACTCCAAAAAAAGGCACATTATGGAGGTTGCGAACTTCAGTTCTCTTTTATTTTAAACTTAGCAGTTCACATCAGTTCTCAATGCTCAGTAACTTCTGTAATAATTGTTAATAGTTGACTGTTCTGTGTCCTCTCTGCAGGGGATGGCCTTCTCCTTGGAAGAGCGCTTGCAGCTGGGCATTCATGGCCTGTTGCCTCCCTGCTTCCTCAGCCAGGATGTACAAGTATTGCGGGTCCTGAGAAACTACGAGCTGAAAAGGGATGACTTGGACAGGTGAGGAAATGGAGTAGTGACGTCCATCCTGTTGCTCTCAGTCCTGCTTTTTTAGAATTACTCTCTTTAATCGATGAGTTGATTTCTGTGACTAAATTTCACACCATCAGATCACAAACATTATAGTGCTGTTGCATTTGCACAATATAAGTAGATCCTTTGTTACAGCAAGAATTATTTTCATTTTCTTCTCTTTTTTGCTTTCCCCATTTTTCGAAACTGCAAAGCAAAGAGACATCAAGAGTTGACGAGACATAAAAAGCATCATCAAAGTGTCATCAAAATAACATCAAAATAACATCAATAGGTCTTTAACTATCATGTTAGTTTGCATTTTCCCAGAATTCATTAGTCCCTGCAGGGGATCTGTTTTGCAACCCATGTTTTGCATGCTTGACTTTTTTGGAAATTATGTTTCCGTCATATCTCAAGGCTACTAGTCACGTAACAGTCTTTGGTTTGTCCTCGCAGACTGTGGACAAGGTTTATTTCTGGATGGGTCGCTTTCAGTCAAATGACCTTGATCTCGGCATGCATATTGCTGACTGCTTGAGCAGTGAGGGAGTCTTTCCCAGACTATCAAAGTTATTTTGATGTTTTACTGGCTGAATTTTGTGAAGGGACGAGCAGCCCGCCAACATTTTTAACAAAAATATTTAAAGGGTGTTTGGTAAAAAAAAAGTCAAAGTTAAAACAAAAGAGAGTAAAACATGCATTTGCTTGGATTAGGCAGACCACACAACAAATTTTGACAATCTTCTGACAAAGTGCAGCACAGGCCTCTGAAACCAGACTCTGCCATAACCAGTGGTTAATGGGTTAAAGGCTGGGTTCAGACTGTCAACATGACTGAGGAGCGATAGTGACTAAACATTCCACAACATACAACAAGATGGAAGGAACAGAGCTCTTAGAGCTAATTCATCGCATAATGCAAATAGTTTCATTTGTTTGATTATTGTCACGCAGTGTGGACTACTTTAAGGCCCTGTCCTAAATGGCACCCTAAACACTTGCGGTGTTAATATTGTACAAATTGTACAAATCATGATTTGCATATATCGCAACGGCTTGCAACAACTGAATGATGATTTTAGGTGATCAGGGGCCGTATTCACAAAGAATTTTAAGGCTAAAAGTAGCTCCTAACTGGCGAATTTAGGAGCAACTCCTAAAAATAATGGGCGTGTCTCTCGTAACTTTAGGACTCCTAATTTTTTTGACTAAGAGTAATTCACAAAGCATTTTAGCCCTAAAAGTAGCACCTAAGCCTGGGACAGCTTAAAAGAAGTCGAGAGGACTCCTAACTCACTAAGACCTATTCACAAACCACTTTTTGTGGCATTTGTGGCATTTCAGTTTTGAAATGCGTATACGGCGGCTACAGGAGCTTCCAATCGCGAGGGAACAATTTTGCATTGTAGGCATAACTAGGGATGCAATAACGCCACCAACAACAACCAAAACTAGGCTACTCATTCATTGCATGTAAACTAATTGTAACGTTTGATTGTGAATCAAATTAAAATGTTCTTCTCTTTGCAAACGTAGGCAGAGGCATATAGTGACAGATTAATTCAATAATGTTGCAAAGATATTGCATCAATCCATATGTTTCATTAGGCTACTAGGCTATTTGTTTTTCCTTACTCTTTATTCATTTAGGCTATTTATTCAGTTATTCATCATCTTCCGTCCTTCGCACTACTTGTGTAGCGCACGCATTCTCAGACCTGTCACCTGTCCATCATCATCGTAGGGGAGGGGTTTGGAATCATTCCCACGTTACAATCATCAGCCACAATTACAGTCAGTTCCAATCATCAGTTACAATTAACAAGCCATCATGACACTCTCATAGAGGAGTCTGAGAGGAGGATTCAGCCCGCACCCACAGTTACTGTTGATGATTTAGTGCCAAAAGAACAAAAAACTTATCTTGGCTATATCATTTTCAGTTTTTACATATATATAATTTCAAGTGATTTTAAACTCTTAAGGCATTATCATATCACATACTGTGTTATTGAACTTATCACATTTTTATTCAATATTGTGCTGCCCTACACATCAGGAAAAAAGAAAGATAAAAAAGAATGGAGATGAAAAAGAAAGAGAGAAAGAAAGATGCATTAATAAAGAAGCTGTGTATCTAAATAAAAATTATGCAAAGAAATTGTTCCCTAATCTAAGGTCCAGAATTATCATGCTTGTTAACATAGTCTAAGCACCTCATTTTGAAGTTCTGCCTTCCCCTTCACAATGCCATCGCATGTAGTAGGAACTGTAGAAACTCTGTGAAAGCCATTACTCCCATCAGTTTATTGGGAATACATACAGCTTTACAGCAGTTGGCTTTGCCAAAATAGAAGACGGCCAATCCAGCCAGATTCTAGCTGAGCTGAGTCTCAAGAATGACATTTGGTTGACTCTCCTGAGATTTAGTTAGGTAACAAGGTGCCAAAATATCACTCACACATTTCACCATCACCATCACGCTGTCAGAGCGCTGCGGTCTAAATTTGTCGTGACTGTCATGATAGAGCTGACACTTTAAGGTAAAGTTAGATTTTTTTTTTCTCATCCCGCCTTGTGCACTTTACAGTCCTGGTACACATCTGTTTCCTTCTGCCTGAGGAAGGTGGGCACACTTTTTCTGAGCCAAACAAGAGAGATATTATGCTCTTGCCTTGATGGAAAGCTTGCTCGCACTGATGGGGAATGTGATGTGGTCTTAATTTGGGTCAGATGTAGAACTTGAATGTATTTATCTTGAACGTATTTCTATAACAAGAAACTTGTGTCTTAGATCTCTGGGGGCATTTTTGCATATTTTTCCTAACATTTTGACACAAGCAGGGAAAAACCCAAATTATTCTTGAGCTTTGTTTCAAGCAGCAGCACATGGTTAAGACTTTTTAATGTGACAGTCTGGTCATCTATGTACTACTTTTGTTGGCATTTTCATGTCATTTCTGTCCTCTGATATTGTGTCCCTCTCCCTATGCTGTAAACCAACTTTACATTACAATTTGAGTAAGTTTCTTGGCTCAAAATAATGAAGAAGTCTCTCACTTTCACTCTGGTAAGAGAAAAAATATCATATAATATGTAATAAAAAATAATACATCAACATATATTAATGTATTATGATTTTTACATATTAAATATATGTTTATATTAAATATTATATTATATCATAGGTGATATTTCAAACTCAAGTTTTTATGGTATTTAAAATCCACCATACAACTACAATAAATCCACCATGAAAACCAAAGTAAAGACAAACAACCTTGGATGTTTCATTAAAGACAGAGGAAGCTACTTAGTCTGTTTTTTTACCCACATTATTAAAGGGGACCTATAATGCCCTTTTTCAAAGACTTTAGTAGGCTTTTCATGCTTGAATGTAAAAAAAAACAAAAAACACATTATTTTCCAGTCTGTCTGTAACACTATTTATTTCCAGTCTTTTTGAAGCCCCTCCTTCCAAAAAGCACAATGTGCTCTGATTGGTTGGCTGGACCAGTGTTTTGTGATTGGTCAACCGCTTCATTGTGTTTTGGAAATGTTACACCCCTAACCACACCCGAGAGTTTCAACACACCACTGATGCAACTCAATCAGGCCTCGTCCACTTGTTTTGCGTATACCTTAGGTGGAATTATTTAAATGAGAGATATTCTTACGTGTACATTCCCAGAGCAAAACTCAAGACTACAGTCAGTTCAGAAACTAGATCATTAGAGAATAACTCTAGGAGTGGACTTTGTAGACCTTTTTCATGCTCGAACAGCAACATTACAAACTATGTAAAAAAAAACATAATAGGACTTCTTTAATTGTTTAACTTAAAAGTCGGTATATAAAACATGATCATTGTATACATTGTATACACTACTTGAGTACAGTAAGAGGTGTGAACCAATTGTGAATATTTTAATACATTTATGAAGCTACATTTAAAGTGCACTTCTATTCATCCAGTCAGAGAGATTTCCTCAGCATTCTGTCTCACCTGTTTTCTCTCCAGTTACCTTCTTACTCACTTGTGGATGTGGGCTTGTCTGTTCCTGGTGTCACACTAGCTGAATCAGAACGACTCAAAAATAGGTCAGGGATGTCACACTTGATGATGACACTGACTGTTGTTGCTGAAATCTTGTCATTTTCTGTCATAGTTACAGATTAAGAATCGAAGAGGGCTGAACGATTAAACAAATATGTCTGACATTTTGCTCCGATTCCCTGTCACTGTTTTGAGAAGCTCCATTTTGGCAAGACACTTTAACATCAACATGACCAAAAGAAAATCTAAAGCTGTTACGCCAGCTTTAAGTGGTTGGGTAGGATGTTTGGGTAATCCTCCCTTAAATATGGAGCAGTATAATCCCAGGAGGTCCTGAAGCTACTCACCATACCCTGTGTCTGTCCTTCTTTCTACCTTTAGTTGCATTTTTATTGTCTTTTACTTTAGTATCTGCTGAATATTGTTATAAAATGTCCTATAATGCATGTTGTTGTCTTTATGTTCCACTTTCTTACAGATACGTATTTCTGATGGGCCTTCAGGACCGTAACGAGAAGCTGTTCTACCGGGTCTTGATCTCAGACGTAGAGAGATTCATGCCCATTGTGTACACGCCTACTGTCGGCCTAGCGTGCCAGCAATACGGCCTTACCTTCAGGAGACCTAGGTAAGAAGACTCCTGAACATAATTTTATTTGTTTTTATAGTTAAGCTCTTTCTCCTTCAACACGTTCCTTTAGCAAACGCATCCATCCGACTGGCAGCTTATCTTTTAGGTCCTGGCATTGTCACTCTGCTTTTGAATTGTTCTACAAATCATCAAATATCTTGCCTCAAGGAAAATGAAACTGAACGCCTCTAGGAAAGTTGAAACATCTGTCTGGAAAGTTGAATATACATCCTGTCGTAACAGAAATTGTATTGTATGGTGGAATTTGGAGACTATGCTGTCAGATTTTTTGACTCCTTGAAGTATATGCCAGTTTAAATAAGCGTAACCTTCAGTTCATTGACGAGCTTGGCATATGTTGTGAGATTGTTATCGCTCTTTGCTTCCTGTCCTGGTTCAATGTGATTAGCAGCCATTATCACCCATTTTATCTCTCAAATTATGCCTCTTTTTTGCTTTTTTTTCCCCTCGCCGCTGTACTTTGTGGTCTGGACATGATCAAATATAAGAATGCTTTTCAAGTCTTTTCATTGTTTTCGAGTGAATTATTTTGAGGGATCTCCTAGGATCCTCAAATGAGGGGAAATTTTAGAGCATTCCACAACCTCAATGTTACATGAGAGCCTTCTGCAATCTCCCTAAATGCAACGTATTTGGAAAGAATGCCTAGCAGACTCATTACCTCTGATGTTATGATATAGGACAGGGGTTCTGAACTGGTGGGTTGCAACCCAACTAACCATATAATTGTGCATCGTTAAGATAGCAAGATAAATGAAAGGAATACAATTAAAGAGAAAAGTTTCCATATATTTTGTTGATGAGGTTAGAGACTGTAGATCCAATCAAACTATGGTATTTTGGTGCACTTGGTTATATTGATAATATTATTATTATATTTTTAAAATTTGGACCCAGTGTTTGTTTTACATGTTAAAGGGCTAGTTCACCAATAATTAACATTCTGATTTACTCACCCTTGTGTTGTACAAACCTATTACTTTCTTTTGTGGAGCACAAAGAAGCTTTTTTTTAATCAATATCTTCTTTTGTTTTCCACAGAAGAAAGAAAGTCATACAGGTTTGGAATGACATGAGTGTCAATAAATGATAACTGAAACTACTGTATGCCTTTTAACCTGGTTAATTAAACTTCTGCTGTTGTTTGTGCATTTACGCAATAATTTTGCATAATGTTGAGCATAAGCAGTTTGTAGTCTTTTTAAAAATGTCTAATTTGAAGTTTGGATGCACATTTTGATGGTCATATTCTGGTCAGTAATTCATTCTTTTTGTATTATGGCTGATAATATAATATAATATAATATAATATAATATAATATAATATAATATAATATAATATAATATAATATAATATAATATAGTAAAATAGGCCTATATAAAGATTATTAAAGATTGCTCACATTGGCCAAAAAACAACAACAATTTCTTCCTCCTTCTCTTTGAAGCAAATCTCTTTTTTGTATTTACACTCATACAAAGACTTACTCATGGGTGTTAAATGTGTCAAACGGACCACCAGGGTGGAGCAGAAATCTCAGATTAGAGTGCTAATCACAACAATGTGAAATACGCAGTGTGAGGTGCTGCTGGGCATTATTTCCTTGAATCTCTCACACACAGACAAAACAGAAGTGTATTCCTGAGTAAAGTATATACATATTATTAGGGCTGTCAAGCGATTACATTTTTAAAAAATCGAATTAATTACACGATGTTGCAATTCATTAATCTAATTGATCGCCAATTAATTGCACATTAAATTTGGCTGAGAAATTACCCCCAAAAGATAATTTAAAGTCATTGTGTTAAATGAGGAAAGCATCAAATAGACATTACAAAAAGTAGCTTTAGAAAAAAATAATTTATTTCATTCAACATATTATTACACATATGTTTTTAGGCTTCAATGGCCATGAGGGTGAGTAAATGATGACAGTATACTACTGTATATCTTTAATGTTTTTTTAAATGATGGAAATATGACAATTTTTTACTCCAAATGTTTTTATTGGTTTTCAATGACAATACAGAATAAAACATCATAAACAGTATACAATAAGATATTATCCATTATTAACCCCTTACATGATCTCCCCCCCCCCACCATCCAATAGCTAAAAAAAAAAAAAAATAGGTAACAAAAATAAATAAATCCCCTACAAAGATCCTCCTAATAAACGAAAATTATGTACCATTGCCAGTTACAGGCGCACAAGGTAAACTCTTAATGTAATTTAAAAAGGGATCCCAAGTCTTGTAAAAGGATGTAAGTGAACCAGAGAGTGAATATCTTAACTTTTCAAGTCCAATACAGTGAAAAATGTCCTGTATCCACCTGTCATGTGTTGGAGGGGAAGCATGCCTCCACTTAAGAAGGATGGCCCTTCTGGCCAAAATTATAGTTAAATTTTTGTTTCAGGGGGACGATTGGGAAAGTAGGGGAACTGCTTCTGTACGAATTGTCTGATTTGAAAGAACCGGAATAAGTGATGACTGGGTAGGTTATACTTTTTAGATAAGGAAGAGAAAGAGACAAATACTCCCTCATCATAGAGGTCACTAATCTTGAGAAGGCCATTAGAGGACCAGAGACGAAATGCAGGGTCTGAACTAGACGGGGGAAAAAAGTAGTTATTGAGGATGGGCATATAAGTGGAGCCTCTATGTAAACCGTAATGTTTCCTAAATTGGACCCAAATTTTAAGAGAGCTAGTGACAACTGGATTATCTGAAACTTAGTTTACAACTAAGGGAAGCTGAGAACAGACAACCGAATAGAGAGTGCTTTTCATTGATGACGTTTCTGTATGCACCCAAGGAGGGCTGTCAGAGTAGATATCTTTGTTCCAAAAAAGAAGCTTGTTGATGTTACAGGCCCAGTATGACATAATTTTTTTAATGAAAGAATACACTAAATAAGAACCTGAAACTGCCAGTAGGTGGTGGTAAATGTCTAAATGAGTAAGTCACTGAGTCATTCTTTCATTCGATTCGTTCAAATGGCTGATTCATTCAGGAATGAAGTAAATGGGACGCTTTATGAATGGGCCATTTGAATCATTGGTTCACCCGATTGATTCTCCCAAAACGCGGATTAATTCAGAAATGAAGCACTGCTGTGTGTTGCTCGGAGATGCCCAACAGTTCTTCTCTGGCTTTAATGTGAATCTGCATTTGGGGATTTTGTATTCTGCATTCTTCTCCTCAGATCCTCTCAAGCTCCATCATGTTGGAAGGGGACTGTCAGTGAACTGCCATTTTCAGGTTTCTCCAGAGATGTTCAATTGGGTTTAAGTCTTGGCTCTGGCTGGGTTACTGGACATTCACAGAGTTGTCCATAAGCCACTTTTGCATTGTCTTAGCTGTGCGTTTAGGGTCATAGTCCTGTTGGAAGGTGAAACTTCTGCCCAGTCCGATGTTGTGGATGCTCAGGATTAGGTTTTGATTAAAGCTATCCCTATACTTTGCTGTGTTTAGTCCCCCAGTCCCTGCCACTGAAAAACACCCCCACAGCATGATGCTGCTACCACCACACTTTACTGTGGGGATAGTATTGTGCAGGTGATAAGCAGTGCCTGGTTTCCTCCATACATGATGCTTGGAACTGAGGCTCATCAGACCAGAAAATCTTGTTTCTCACTGTCCTTTAGGTGCTTTTTTTTCTTCTTCAAATTTTTGGTGGGTTTTCATGTGTCTTCACTGAGGAGAGGCTTGAGTTTGGCCACTCTGGCATAAAACCCAGATCGGTGAAATGGTGCAGTGATGTTTGTCCTTTTGTAAGTTTCTCCCATCTCCATATATGATCATGGAGCTCAACTAGAGTGACCATCAGCTTCTTGGTCATGACTAACCAAGGCCCTTCACCATCGATTGCTCAGTTTAGCAAGGAGGCCAGCTCTAGGAAGAGTCCTGGTTACTACAAACTACTTCCATTAAGGATTATGGAGGCCACATGTGAACCTTCATTTGTGGCCTCCATAATCTATTATCTCCTGTGAACCTTCAATGCAGAGATTTTTTGCAGAGATCTCAGGGAAGGACTCTGGGTGGCAGCAGGCTCAGGGAAGGCAGCAGGCTCTGGGAAGGTCTCCGGGTCAGCAGCGGGCTCAGGGAAGGACTCCGGGCCAGCGGGCTCAGGGAAGGCCTCTGGGAAGGTGGCAGCCATTTTGGCGAGGGCTTAGGCGTGGCGGCCATCCTGGCTGAAACCCCCAGACTTGACCCCACTGCAGAGACGCCAGCTGCTCGCACCGAACAAAACGGCGTGTCTTCCAGGCTCGACACCAGTCTCAAATACCTATGGACCGCCCTAATTTCTTCATCAGCAACAATCATGGCTACCGGGAACTCTGACTTGGTGGCCATGACGGCTGGAAGCTCTGGCCTGGCTGCCATGATGGGACAAGATTCTGGGGTGAGGGCTACTGTGGGAGTGCCACGTTGCTCCTCCGCAACTCCCACAGTAAGTGCAGAGCTGCTCAGCTGCATTGCACGATAGATTTAATACTCGAGTGTCCAGTTAAGGCCCAAAAAAAGGAATGAGTGAACTGAGCGCAGGGCTGGGCGATATATCGCATGACATTGTTAGGTGCATCTCGTCAGTAAAGCCGGTTCCTTGATTAGTAGTAAATCGTCATCACCTGCTTTCAGATGGAGCAGCATTTACAACACAGAGCCGTAGTTAACTGACAAGCTGAGCCATATCGCATTAATTATCGCAGGCGATACGGCCGCGATAATTAATGCGATATGGCTCAGCTGAGCGGTTCAGACAGCCCTCCCTGAAAGAATATCATCAGTAAGTAAAAGTAAGTACAATTTATTTGTATAGCACATTTCACAGATAAAAAAAAAAATAACAAACAAATCACAAAGTGCTTCACAACAAAAGGAGGAATACACAACATTTATAAATACATTACAATACATAATCAAAAATGAATAACAAAAGCAAAAAAATAAAACAGAAATAAACAGAAAAACACATAAGACCGGCCTAACCACCCTACAGTCTAGCTAAAAGCCTCTTTAAATAGAAGAGTTTTCAACTGTGTTTTAAAATTTTCCACTGAATCCAAGCAGCGTATGGAAGGAGGCAATGCGTTCCACAGCCTAGGTGCCACAGCTTGAAACGAACGATCCCCTCTAGTTTTAAAGTGTGTGTGGGGGGCAACTAAAAATCTCTGACCTGTTGATCTCAGACTACGTGAGGACGTATGCAGCTGTATTAGGTCAGAGATATAAGGGGGCGCCTGTCCTTGTAGGGCTCTAAAAAAAAATCATTCTAAATTGCACTGGTAAGCAATGAAGTGAAGCTAAAACAGGTATGATGTGTGCCCTTTTACTGGTGTGGGTTAAAAGCCTTGCAGCAGAATTCTGGACAGTCTGGAGGCGACAAAAATCTTTCTTATTAAGACAAATAAAAAGACTATTACAGTAGTCTAAACGAAATGAAATAAAAGCATGAATGATCATCTCCAATTCGGCCTTTGACACCAAGGCTCTTATTTTAGAAATGTTCCTTAATTGAAAGAAACAGTTTTTAATAAGTTGATTCGAGTGTTTCTCCAAGGACATGGCAGAATCAAAAATAACACCTAAGCTCCTGAGACTCAGCTGGACAGACAAGCCTAAGGCACCGATATGTTGTTTTATCTGAGGGATGCTTTGCTCAGGGGCAATGATTAGTGTTTCAGTCTTAGCTGAGTTCAGGAGTAAAAAGTTATCATTTAGCCACTGCTTAATACTACTCAAACAGTTGATTAAAGAAGACAGTTTATATAACTCAGTAGGATTAAAAGAGCAGTACAACTGAATGTCGTCTGCATACAAATGATAAGAAACATCAGTAAACTGACCGATTATATGTCCTAGAGGCAGTATGTACAGAAGGAAAATAATCGGTCCCAGGACAGAACCCTGAGGTACACCACTCGATAAACCTGCAGTATCTGACATGATCTGATTAATAAAAACACTAAAACTTCTACCGGAGAGGTAAGAGGAAAACCATTTTAAAGCTGATCCAGATATCCCTACTAGATCCTGAAGTTTATTAATCAAAATATTATGATCAATAGTGTCAAAGGCAGATGTAAGGTCCAATAAAACTAACACTGTATGCTTCCCAGAATCAGCTGACATCAAAATATCACTCAAAACTTTAATTAGTGCAGTTTCCGTAGAATGTTTTTTACAGAAACCTAACTGATATTTGTCAAAAATATAATTTATCTTTAAGAAAGTAGTAAGCTGCTCTGCTACCACTTTCTCTAAAATCTTAGCCATAAAAGGGAGTTTAGATATAGGCCTATAATTCATGGGTTGCGATGGGTCTAAACTGGGCTTTTTGAGAACAGGTTCAACAATAGCATGTTTAAAAAAGTTAGGAACCACACCAGTTAAAAGAGAAGTATTGATAATTTCTACAACACGGGCCAATACTATCAAAAACCTGCTTAAACAGCATAGTCGGGAGAACATCACTGTGACAAGAAGAAGGTTTCAACTTATCTAGCAGAGTGGTGACCTCATGTAATGTCACTAGTTTAAAGGAGAAACACTGATGGGAAAGAGCCAAAGTACATGCCTTGATACAAGCAGGTGGAGATAAGATACTAACTCTGAAATCCCTAATCTTCTCAACAAAGAAGTTAAGGAATACATTACTGTCTGATGGAGAGAGCACTGCAATTGGAGGGACAGATGGCGAAACAATAGAATTAATGGTGTCAAACAAGAGTTTGGGGTTTTTCTTATTAGAAGATATTAGCTGAGAGAAGTATTTAGTTCTAGCACTTTTCAGAAGTTAATTTAGGGAAGCAGTTAATTCCCTAAGATAAAGCCTGTGAACTTCGAGTTTAGTTGTTTTCCATAAGCGCTCTATTTTCCGACGTTTACTTCTACAACTCTGGATAGATTTATTTAACCAGGGGCAAGGCTTATTAAGAGAGACAATGTTTGATTTCACAGGTGCCACTTCATCTAAAATTGCTAAACAGTGGCTGTTAAAAGACTCAGCATACACATTTGCATCACTGCAACCCCTTAGCCGTCATGGATCAAACAAAATAGAAAACTTCCCAGCAACATCCTGGTTAATACAGTAACTCTCCTTTGAGCCTTAATTCTCAGGGGCGGGGGGTCCCGAGGTAAGTTCAGGTTAAAGAAAACACAACTATGGTCACTCATATGTACATCCTCCACACACACATTTACTATCTCTAGACCTAATGAAAAAACAAGGTCCAGGGTGTGCCCCTTTAAATGTATAGGTCCTGAGACATGTTGCGTAAAATTAAAAGAGTCAGTAATGGATAGGAGATCTGTAGCTGCAATACATGAGATATCATCAATATGAAGATTAAAATCTCCAATAATTAAACCTTCCTGCAGCTTGATTATAGAGGATAAAAAGTCAGTAAAATCAGTAAGGAAGATGCCTGCAGGACCAGGAGGGCGGTAAATTAACACACAATAAAACATGTTAACAGAACCGACCTTAATCATCTGTGACTCAAAAGAGGAGAAAGTTTCAGAGTGAATTACTCTGCATAAGAATCTGTCACGATACACAACAGCAAGGCCGCCGCCTCGGCGTGCCATTCGAGGTGTCCCAATCACAGAGCAGCCTGCAGGGCAGAGCTCATTTAAATGTACAGCTTCCTTATCCTTTTGAAGACAGCCTCATCCCCACCTGAACCCCAGCTCTGCAACCCCTTCTCCTTCGTCTCCTCTTGGGATTACCACAGCCCCGAAACAAAAATCGGTATTCATATAGGCTGGGTACACACACAAACGGGGGGGTAAAAGTTTGACTATAACTCTCCCAGCTGTTACAAAGTCCTTCCATATACACTCCAATGTTCATCAGGGTGAAACGATCGTATGTCCGAGCAGCAGTGACACAGTAGTTTAAAGGCAGGGTTGATTTGACCATAAGAGAGACAAAAACAAACAAATAAAAACAACACAAATGTGACACAGCAGCGGCCATGCCGAACAAAGGCGCCATCTTGCCTGCGTCCACTGTAGCCAGGCATCAGGCATTCCTTGCTCATGTTGCTCAAATTAGCCAACTCAATCAAATCCAGAGCATAATCCTCAATGCAGCGATCTCCTTGATGGAGACGCGTAATTCTCCCTGCTGGATCCATTATGGGAATCAAAGACGGCAGGCAGAGATGAGGGATCCAAATGCAGGGAGATTTTAATGAAAATAAACAAAGAAAAACAAAGAAAACATGGGGAACTGGAGACACCTGCATGACATCAAACAACGACTGACAGAAAACCAGAGAAAACAAGGGCTATTTAAACAGAGAGGTAAACGAGCTTAACAAGGCAAAATGACACACCTGGAGCAGACTAATGAAAATGGAAAAGACTACAAAACTACAACCTGGCCAGAGGAAACAGGACACAGGAAAGAACACAGAAACTAGACACAGACAAACTACAACATAAAAGTCCCACAGAGCACAAGACACAGAAGCAGATCTGACAACGCTCAGAAGTTTTGCCTAGAGCTAGGTGGGTCATTCAGGGACTTGTCACAGTGTTGTCTTTAATCCCTATACACCTTGGAGATATATGAAATTTGTGACTTTCGTTTTTTTTTTATCCAATTAGAATTGCACTGCAGTGTACCTTGCAATTTATGGAAGCTATATAGTATACTTTTGACTTATTTAACTTATTGCCCTAGTACTAGCTACGAATATGTACTCTGACCTTTGGATGATTACAACACGTTGTGGTTTGAAGCCAATGTGTTGTATAGCATATTATGTTAATAATCTGTGCAATATTTAACGTTGCCCAATTCCAGGCCAATGTTTATCTGTAACAAATCATTGAAATTGGCAGAGTTGTTGAAATTCCTTTCCTCCTAGTAAAATTGTGGAATCTTACCCTAAAGCGAGAGGCTGATGAGAGAAATAAGGTGTAGCATTGGCAGTTTCAGTTGGTGTACTTGTTTATGATGGGGTGTTTTTATGATGTTATTTCCACATGCAAGTATCCAGCAATGGAACACTGTGAGGTAATAATATTAAATAATTTTATTAAGTTAAGTGCTAGTGCACTGCAGATTCCAGAATAATTGAAAAATCCATTTGTGTTGGAAGCCCCGAAGCATCTTCCTATCCTGTGAATTTGCATGTACTATAGTTGATTTGCTGTACAGAATGTTAAGCACTGAATATCACAGGACTTATTTAAGAAGAACTTATTTCCTAGTGGTAAGATGTTGAATGGTTTACCATTCTGTGATGGATGTAAATACCCTCCAGTTACTCAGAAACCTTATTTTCCAACCACAGTGATATACTGGCACATTCTGATTGTTTTTGCTTTATCCCGAGTAGAAGTCAGAGTTGTCTGTGTGGGATGGTTGTCTTTTTATGAAGGTATTCTAATCAGAAGTCAAAAAAGATTCTTTAAGGCAGTTTTTAGAACTTTGGTGATGAAAATAGGTGTTTCCTTGTAGAGCGCTATGTGTTTTGAGCAGCTGAATTTTTTTGCTGTGTTGACTCTATAGTCGTTTTTTATTTTTTATACATATATAGAGAATTATTAATTACATACAATCCCATGTGTTATAGTGTTTGCAATCCTGTGGTTCTTGTACCAGAAATTTTAATTGAGGCTGCAGGATATGTTAAATTTAGACATGATGAATTAATTTAGCATGAAATTAATAAGGCCATTTGTCCAGTCCACTAAAGCGTTTTTACCCAGCTGAGTGCGGTGCAGCTGTTTTTTTTTTTTTTGCTGAGACACACTACCCACCTTATTTTTCAACACAGAAGTAAGGTGATTTCTGTGAATGTGCGAGACTTCCGATTTATTAGCCGCTATAGCGAAATAATGCGACAAATATGTAAGTGCAGTAAACTGTTTGCACTATAATCCAGCGTGTTTATAATTAAGACAAAACAATAAAATAAAATGGCAAGAAATATCAGTTTGCAATATCAAACATAACGAGCTGTTTTGTACAGCTAGATATAACTGAAAGCTAATGACACAGGCAGCCAGACACATTAAAATTACAAATTGCTGTGCCCGCTCTTATCTGAAAATTGTTACTAGTATCTGATTTCACAATTAGTTTGTTTCTAAATATAAAAATGTCGACACAATGTAACATACTAGCTCTGGCACTAGTTTTGGATGAAGAGGATGTTGTTGTCGTTTGTTATCGTTGTACAAGCAGAATGTGACGGTTGGTCTGTGTGGTATTTTTCCATTGTGATTGGATGGCTGGGTAAAAACTGAGGCCGAGTGTCCACCAAAGCATTTTTAGCCAGCTGAAGAAGGCAGGCGCTCTGCTACATATGCCACTGTGGGTGCTTGGGAGCACTTTGAGAGCGCAGCGTTTTTTCAGTTGTGACGCTTTGCTTGCTATGATACGGAATATCCGTGGAAGTGTTACTAGTATCTGATTTCACAGATAGTTTGTTTCTGTACTGGTTCTATATAATTATGTTGCAGATAGCTGAGGAACAACTGATGATGACACGGTTTGATGTTTGGTTGACCAATCAGTGTAAAGTGGCATTTGAGATTGAATATTCAAGCTGTTCATTTTTTCTAATTTTATTGCTAAATTCTTGTTTGTTTGTTTGTTTTTAAATGAAAAATGCCATTTTCTCATTTTTCTACTTTCAATATTAAAAAATAAAAAATAATGAATGAACAAATGATACACAGATTCATAAAGGAATTATTTTTGCAGGGGGAAAAAAAAATTGGTGTTTAGTGTAGCTCTCAATGTGGAACCAGCAGTTTTGTAGATGTATTTGAGCTATACATCCCATTATAAGCCTAAAAGGATTTCAGGAATCTCCCACTCAAGGGAGCGTCAAGGCACCTGACACAGTGTCTCTCACATATTGTACAAATATACTGTTCTGACCTCAAGGTTAACAATGCACATTTACCAGATTTTAGTGTCAGTTAATATAAAGGGAGCAATAAAGTATATCAGACTCAGAGAAAACAGGTGTTGTACACTCAAACAATGTTGTAATAATTATCTGCATTTTTATTTCCTCTTAAACCTGTGGTCATCAGTCCCACATATGCCAAGCCGTGGTATTGACTCCTCCTTGGTGGTGCTCAGAGGCCAACAAATTCTCCATCCAGATGTTTTATTTTAGGTTAGCTGTTGATCCAGATGTGTTAGTCTGGGTCTGTGCCATTTATTTGCTTTTGGAGGATGTTTTAATTTCCACTCACCTTGGAAAGAAACTTGTGCTCAGAAGTTGGGTTGATTAAAAAAAAAAAAATGCTCTTTACACTTTTCATTCCTCATTTGAATGTAGTGTAATGAATTCAAGTCTTTAACAAAACATACATTTTACATAAAAATAGATAAGTCTGGAATAACATCAAATTGAACATCATACACGTTTGTTAAAGGTTATTAGGTCTTAGCCATGTGTTGTGAAATAATTTTACCTGTTTTGTAAAGATAAGACACTATACCATTATATATGTGTGGCAAATCACATAACGCTTGTTTTATGATTATTTAGGGATGCATAAGGCTTGGATACAGTGTCATTGTGCAATTGTTGTTTTGTTTTGAAACAGCTTATGAAAGCACACTTGCACAGTTTAATTGAATAAAAATGGTAAATTTGAAAGTTAAGTTAATGGCTAATTTATAGCTGGAAGAATTTAAAGAGATAATTTCACCCAAAAAGTGAACATTTCCATCCTTATTTACTCAAGCTAATGTTAAAGTACCTTAAAAATGTAGTTCGTTTGGTTCTTTAAGTCTCAGTGTCACGTTTGATCTGTGTTTGAGTTTAGAGTCTCAGAGTTTGAGACTTTGAGTTGAGTTTCCTGTCTTTGGATTTGTTTTTATGGTGATTAATTATGATTGGTGATTTGGTTGATTCTCTTCACCCGTTTCTCATTTCCTTTGATTGGTCTGCTTGTGTATTTATAGCCCTGTGTTTGTCACGTTCTTGGTAAGGTGTTGTCTCATAATAGTGGTTGTTCTGTTTATCGTGTTTTTGTTTCATGATATCCTGAGAGGTGATTTCTAAGTTTGTTTTCATTAAAGTCCCTCTGAAGTGCCTTGAAACACGCAGCATTATTCAATGTGTTGGCGTTATTTCCACTGAAACAGGAAGACAGGGCGGGACATATCAAACAGCTCCTCCCCTTTTTTTAAATAGCCAATAGCATTTTGTTTATATCACAGATCGGCCAGAGCCATTTGAGCTTGGTAAAGCCGTAGTTTCCTCCTAATCTCTAACCATTTCTCCTCCTAATCTCCTCCATATTGCTTTAAAATATAGCATTCTGTGCAGAATTCAAATGGGTTCGATACGTATTTTTGGTATGCGCCGACTCGCGCTTATGATCCACTCTGTGCTTTCATGTCTCTGGACTGGAGTACACTGTATGCACGCTGCAGCGGTTCGCATGACACTAACGTGAAACCAGATTTCATTCGCCCCAGTGGAAAGCATATTTACTCAGTCTGAATCATTCCCTATCCTCTACATAGTGCACTATGTGCCATTCACCATGTAGAAAATGAAAACAAGTGACAGGGGGCGGGACAGTTTAGATTCTAGAGAGCATTTGATTGGACAGAAAATCTGACAAGAAGCTGAAGTGCAGAGTGATGTCATCAAAATCATTGATCCATATTGGCGGAAGTGAGAGACTGTTAGTTTTGAATGCTTATATCTTCTAAATGTGAATTTTGTCATTGTCTTGGAGCACATTAGCTTATAGATAACAGTAAGGCTAACATGTTCATACTAAAAGCCAAAAAACGTCCATTTTGATTTCATGGGGACTTTAAAGAAACTGCTTGTGAATAGATCCAGCCGTTTATTTTAACTTTTGCTGCATTCACTGCGTGACACTCAGGTGCACTTGTTGTAATACTTTTATGATACTTTTAGAGTCCATTACATGGAAAAAAAACAACCAGTATTTTATTAAAAATGTCTCCTTTTGTGTTCAACAGAAGAAAGTCATACAATAATGAATTAATTTCTCTTTAAGCCTAGCAAGCAGAAGAAACTCTCTTTAGATTAAGTTAAATACTAAGTCAAGCTCCAGACTTTGGCCTGCCTGTACTGTTTCTCTGAAATGAAGTGAAGTAGGGAAGTCACAGCACAAAATCTTTGGCCTAACCGCAAAGAAAGCTTTTAATAGTTTGGGAATGAATTGAAGATGCCAGAGTGTGTTTAATAAGGGCTTGTGAAACACTATGCAGCGTGCTGTGATTTTCTCAAGGGGAAGAAAGAACTTTTTCTTTTTTTGCAGGCTCTATTACAGTGTCAAACACTATTGCAGCTTTTTATAACTCTGTGTGGTGTCATATTTTAAAACGGCCCTGTCCAACAGGTCACGGCGCTGACGCTTCTACATTTAATTTGAGTGCCTTATTATTTTATCAGCTGCAATAAGTGCAACAACTCCTGTGGGGAAAACAGAATCTCAGCCTGAAGAGACTTTAAATGTGATTTAGTTAAATAAATAAGCCTGTGGGTAATTTTGTCCTCCTTAAAACTGTGGGAAAGTTGCTCATTTTCTATTTAGCGGAACTGTTGATGTTTGGTTTTGGATGCATAGTCATAAATAATGTTGTGTAACAGGACATTTTAAATTCAAATCTCTATTTATTTTATGACCAATATGGATAGAAACCCAAACTGTTTGTAGATGTGAACACCGCATAGGACTTGTGGCCTTAAAAACATGTTACATTTTATGAGACATTATTAAAGCATTTATGTTTCCTGAATGTGCCCTTATTGGGGTTTTATAACCTGGATAGCATCAAAAGGTTGCACATCACTCCATTACTTTAGAAAGAGTGTGCAAAAGCTCTGAATACACTACTTCATCTCCGGATGTTAATCACATTTAATGAGGACTCACAAAGCCTGACAGGCATTGCAGCAAAAGTGAAATTTCGTGACTGGAGGTAAAAAAAACACACAAAAAACCACCCGTCAATTCATCTCTCCATTTGTGCATATAATTCTGATATGTGGGAGTTTATCATCATTAAAACTTTGGTGTCAGACTTATTTTTTGCTCGCATCTGCATAGCGTCAACATTTTGAAGAGATGTGAAAGTTAACCAACATCATGGACCACAGCTCTTTCCTGCTCATGCCATGCTAGCAAAGTCCAGACTAACTGGATAATTTGCCTGCATATGGCATATTATGCATATGGTTGATGTGTAAAATGTTTTTTAAGAAGATTTTTGTGCTGCTTTACTGTGATTATAAAATCCTTTCTATATGCAGTGCACCTTGCCCATGGTATGCTGTTTGAATAGACCTTTTCTTTGAGTATTCATTCTCATTAGACACATAAACACAGATGCAGCGGTTCAAGATGATTTGGATGAGGGGAAAATTGGCAGTAATCGTAGCTATAGCAGAGATTCAATGGGCACCGTGGGTGCAGCACACCCACAGTCAACAGAGGAGGCTTTGGAATATATTGTTGTATTATTTGTTTGGGAAAAAAGCTTTACTTAAGTAAATATGTCATGAACAATTCAGGCTTTTTTCATCAAATTTCCCTTTTTAATTTAAGGATTTATCCACTTATGTGACTAAGTGATGGTGATGTTTCTTTTCATTGGTCACAGCTTTTATGGAATATTGGATGTCATTCAATATATTTGCTTGCACCTCACAAGTTTACAGGAACTTTGAGCTCTGCGGGATAGGTGATATAATTGGTGATGATGGTGAAGAATGTTTTGTCAACTGAGGTAAAAAAACTGGGGAAAGTCGATTCTTATTGCTTTTTTTTTTTGTGCTTTTTTTAATGGGTGCTCTTCATCATTATGATATGTTATTTGTTTATTTATGTTAGTATCTTTGTAAGAGTTCAGAGGTTAGAGAATCTTAATTCAGCCGCCAGCTGTTTTAAGTGAGATGCTTTTTTTTTTTCACTAAATCATCAAATTATGCTTACTGCTGTACGTGAAACTTACATTAATCTTCTGTTGAAATGGGGTCCGATGAGACACGCGGATTGCATTAACAGTGATTTGTGTACATTCGTCCCACAAGAAAGACACTGTTATATTTTACATGCTTGTAGAAAATGCAATCCACAGTCATCTATAAAATATACCAAATCTGAACAATCCATAAATCATAGTCACACAAGCAATATTTAATAATGCTATAACTTTGCCTTTTATTTCATTTCCAAGGCTCTCTGAATTAACTTTCCTTAAAAGAGTCTCTGTGTGGTCAGACACAACTAATACTATTTTCATATGGGATGTTAGTGCAGTTTTGGCTTTTGCTGTAGAGTAGCAGTCAATATTTAGCACAATGAGCTATATGCTCTATTTGATTTAGCGTTTTAAGCATGTCAGTTGTTTAATAGCCAACATCACACAAAAACGCAACAATTACTGGAAAGTAATTGATGGAAAAATGGAGCATGGTTGTAATTTATCTGTCCTTTTTTCTTTGACTGCAGAGGGCTTGTTGCCTTGTTCCATTAGCATTGTGTGTGTGTGCGTGTGCGTGTGTTTGTGTGCGTGTGCGTGTGTGTGTGTGTCTGTGTTACTGTTATGTAAGCTTGGGTAATTTGACTCTTCTGGCTGTCTGAATGCCGAGTAGAGGAACTGTCTATGACTCTGACAAAAACAGACGGTCAGCCCACTCTGATCCACAGACATTCAAATGCAGATGATTTGCACCACACTTTATTGAAGGAGGAAGGCTAGTACCATCTACACCAACTTCAATCATTGTTTTTATTCCTTTCTAACTGTCATTTTTCAACCAAGAACTCTCAGCCATGTCTGGACTGATTATAATGAGGGTGACGCAAACCTCAGACTGGCACTCGGGGTCTGAAGATGATGGTCTGGGATTATAAATCTCAGATTTCAGGATCTGAAATGGCTTTGCACTTTGCAAAGGCTGTTTGGAAAAGGGTGGTGGGTTCAGAAAAATGAACCTCTCATGCAATGCGCTCCTCTTACTGGAATAGAGGAAAGTTTGGCCGCCGTCGGCAGTTGGGTGGAGAGGAGTCTATTGTTGCTGCTAGTGGCCCGCACAGAGCAGAGGAGAGGGAATTGGAAAGAACGGTTGGTGTGTTTGTCCAGCTGATTCTTAGTTTTTCATCTGAGTCCCTCCATTTCGTTCAAGCCAAGCACTTTTCCATCCCTCAGAGCACACGCACGCCCTTGCACACTCCCACGCAGTGCTCTCACAGATTTAGGCTCTCTTGTTTTATTGTTAGTGGATCATGTCCCCACAATGACGTTTGAAGCAAGTTGATGTCTACAGAACTTTAATTTTATACCGCTTGCTCTGGGCATATTTCCATTTGCCAACTCTGTAAATATCACTGGCGGTTTATAAAGGTGGAAACTAAATCTGCCCTTCCCTTTTTTTCTAATACCAGGTGCCCATTGCTGTGCATAGGAATCAGCTGACATTGTTGCCTCTCCTCTCCTCTCCTCTCCTCTCCTCTCCTCTCCTCTCCTCTCCTCTCCTCTCCTCTCCTCTCCTCTCCTCTCCTCTCCTCTCCTCTCCTCTCCTCTCCTCTCCTCTCCTCTCCTCTCCTCTCCTCTCCTCTCCTCTCCTCTCCTCTCCTCTCCTCCCACTCACATTAACTTTCTATCCTGTTATTAACTCATAGATCAGGATTAGGAAGGAGTCTGTGTCAAGAAATCAGTAACCACATTCTGAAAGAATTGTATTGTCAGTGTTTTTTGGTGCCAGAAATTGGTCAAATTTAGCCACATAATTTAATATTATGTCCCATTCATCTCTTTTTCTGTATTTGTTTTGTTTGTTTTGTTTTTTGTTTTTTACCCAGAGGACCTCCATGGGATTATTCTGTCTGTGGGATAGTTGAATCATACTTTTCTTCTTATTATAATGTTTAAATGAAAAGAGATTCCTGAACTAATTCCTGGCCTTTTAATCAGTGATTAATTGTTGATGAGGATGATTGCGATTTAAAAACAAAAAATGGCTAAGATACATGTGAATAATTCTGCTATTAACATTCACATGTGAATAAATGAATTTAATTAGATTGATCCCAGTGCTGTAGAAATGTATGCCTGGAAGCTTGTTACGCAAAGTTATACATAAAGTATGACATGCTGATTACCGATAAGCATTTCATAACATTAGTAAACATACTAATGGGTTAGTTTCAGGATTGAAAGGGTTCTCATTTAATAGTGTATTGTTTCTCCTCAGTTACACTGTCAGAAAATCAATTTGGAGTTCTCGCTTGACAAGTTAGCAGGATGTATTGCTGAGGGTGCTGCAGGCAAATAGTAGATTTAGGCTATTGAGAATTGGGTTCAGAGAATGGGATTTAGTGTTTTAGCAATTCAGTAAAAACTGTAATAAAATGAGGAACAAAGAGACACATTACATAGTGGCAGGTCTATTAGTTGTTGGTTACACTGTAAAACATTTCTAACCCTCCCAAATCAAAAATTTCAAGTGACCGATAACATCTGAATTTTTCAATTGGCCCAAGTGAAATTCTTGTTGCAATAGTCTGTTAACATTGGCTCAATGAGAAATAATACGTCAGACTAATTGAAAAATGTAGATGTTATCGGTCACTTGAAATTTTTGACTTGGGGATGTTTTTTTTTTTTTACAGTGTATGAAAGTATCCAATAGTGTGCAAAACTGCAATGAGCTTGCAATGCAACAAGCTTTTGATGAACAAAAACAGCATTTTGTGCATTACTGAGTGGAATGTGGCGCTGACTAACTTAAGCACCTTTGAGTGGCCACCAAGTGACCATTGCGTTCATGCACTCAGCAGAAATGTCTGTGATTGGCTAGTCAAAACATGATGTAAATAGAAACCTTTGATGCTCTTGATACACAGAGCGCTTAGGAAAGCAGCTGCCTGTCAGCAGGTACCAAGTTCCCGGTGCTTAGTGTAACTGTTACTACAGAAATGCTGGTATTGTTACATTTTTTAAATTGCGGTATTCACTTGGTACCAAAGTACCCATACTTTTGACAGAACAATGTCAGACATAATGTGGGGGAAGTTGTCCAGGCTGTCTGGGTATGGTTCAAACCTGTTTAAAAGATCTGTTGTGGTTTTCCCCTCATCATGCATAAGTTTGAGTCACTGTGGAGAATTTCATAGAGCAGTCAAAACCTGGGACACTTTAGTCTGAAATGTTTATGAGAAGAAACAGGTTTCCAAGGCATCATAACATAATTTGCAATGATGTTAAACAAATTTGAAAGATCTTTAGACATAACTAAGCAACATTTTAATGAGTACTATGCTTATTTCCCAGCAGAATTGGAATCATACATTGGCGACAACGGGGAAAATTGACATTTTACAGATTCATTTACTTGCATCCACTCCTTTAGATGCCATTTTTATACTTTCAACCAACCACCAAATCACATGCACAGGACTATGGGATATTATGGGCAGCAAAGTACATGTCTATAAAAATGACCAGAGGAGGGCATCTTAGTAGACAGGATGTTACTAACATTGAGATTAACTTCTTGTGCAACACCAGATGCTTTATGGTATACATTTTTAGTATAGTATAATCTTTTTTTAACTTATACTAAGCAAGGATGTATTAAACTGATTAACTGTGACAGAAAAGACATTTATAATCTTACATAAGATTTCTATTTCAAATAAATGCTGTTCTTTTTAACTTTCAATTCATCAAATAACCCTGAAAAAAAAAATCACGTTATCCACTTAAATATTAAGCAGGGCAACTGTTTTCAACATTGATAATAATACAAATATTAAGCACAAAATCAGCACTGAATGATTTCTAAAGGATCATGTGACACTGAAGACTGGAGTACTGGTTGCTGAAAATTAAGCTTTGCCATCACAAGAAGAAATTACTAATTAAAATGCATTACAATAGAAAATAGTTCTTTTAAATTGTAATAATATTTCCTAGTATTACAGTTTTTACTGTATTTTTTATGAGAGGCTTTGGTGAGAGGCTTTTTTAAAAAACATTAACATATACTTACATTACATATCCAAAACTTTTGAACGGTAGTACAGTATAATATTTTAGACTAAATATATACCGAGTTGGCTCCTGACAATATCCATTTCATTTATTCAATTTTAAAAAGTTTGTTTACTAAAGCTGCAGAGGCTATTTTTCATGGTGCTTGTGATGATTGACTTTTAAAGAGTTCTGTGTCAGAGGAGCATGCAGTCTGAATTATGTTTGTGTTTCGAGCCTGATCCCTGCTCCCAGGCGTGTGCTTTTCATTTGACTTTAGTTCAGCTACTGAGGAAGAGCTCTTATGCGCCTTTTCCGCTGCACTGGAATTTAGCAACATCTTGTTGACGCATAAAAGGATGTCTAAACTGTAACCCTGGAGTCATATAATTTGTTATATACCCATATTTAGATTTCCTGTCATTGCCTGAGGTTTCTTCCTGTCACAAGATGGCCTCAATTTGCAGGCTTCATGGAATTGGATCAAGTCCACCTGTTGAAGTCTAATTTCAAGATTCTTCCAGATGTAAGAATGATCTGTTTTTTTTATGGATTCTGTGAACTCAGGCTGACTGAGAGATTGGACGTTTTCCATGAAGCCGTAGGTGGAAGGAAGAAAGATCTACAGTAGGTGTATGTTCTGGAGATATTTTTTGAGGTCAATGTGAAAGATGTCCCAGGGGTCCTGCTCATCCAACTCGACTCAGTGGATCTCATGAGACCAGAAAATAAAAACTTAAAAGCGAAAAAGAGTGGTCAAGAGAGAGAGATTGAGCTACAGAGAGAATCTTTGCAAGCAGGGTCTTAGGCAGGGTTTTATAATCACCAAGGTCCCAAATTTGAGCTAGTTAGGGGGATTGGGGGCCAGGCTCCCCATACATATTTTATTTTTCTGATCTACATATGTGCATTTAAAGAAGTTTGAAGGCCAAAAAATGGATATGAAATAGCTTTAAAACCATGTCAGTACCATGTCAGTGGGCAGTAGATTATTTGTCAATACCTGCTCTCTCCTCATTTCCATCACTCTGTCTCCTTATCTTGCCCTGTCTCTTCCCTCCCTAAAGCTAAGCTTTGACTTTTAGTCTTTTCATTTTCGTCTGTGTCAGTGAAGAGAGTAAACATATGTGTTTTAGTAATAATTTTCTTAGACAAGTTGGTAACACTTTATTATTATAAAGTGTTACCAACTTGTCTAAGAAAATTATTTCTGCACATTATTAATTGTTTACATTAGTAAACAGTTAATTCATAATTTATAAAGCATTAATAGACATTAACCCCTTACCAGACAGCCCCAGTTTTGGCAAGTGATTCATACATGACATACCCAAAATAAAAAGGTTGCTGCTCATAAGTAATTCTGAATAGACACATAACCAACATATATTTAGAAAGCCAACCCTTGAGAGTTTACAGTTCAAGACTCAAAATTAATCAGACTGTTATTAAAGGGATAGTTCAGCCAAAAATGATATTTAACCCATGATTTACTCACCCTCAAGCCGTTCGAGATGTATATGTCAATCTTTTTTCAGACGAACACATTTTCAGTTATTTTAGAAAATGTCTTAGATCTTTCAGTGGTTATAATGTGAAGCTATGGGGTCCACCTCCTTCAAGTCCCAAAATGTGCATGCATCCTTCACAAAAGTAATCCATCCGGCTCCAGGGGGATAAACGAAGGCCTTCTGAGGGTAATCCGTGCGGTTTTGTAGTAAAAATATACATATTTAAAACTTTATAAACGAAAATAACTGGCTTCCGGTAGCAGTCGACGCGCGTTCACGGAGATGGATGCTGGCGTATGACGTAGGACGTAGCGTAGGAAGCGCCGTGACGTAGAACGAACGTAGAGTTTTGTTTTGCTCTGCTCTCTGGCTGCGCTGTCATGTTCGTTCTACGTCACGACGCTTCCTACGCTACGTTCTTCGTTTATCCCCCTGGAGCCGGATGGATTACTTTTGTGAAGGATGCATGCACATTTTGGGACTTGAAGGAGGTGGACCCCATAGCTTCACATTATAACCACTGAAAGATCTAAGACATTTTCTAAAATAACTGAAAATGTGTTCGTCTGAAAAAAGATTGACATATACATCTCATCTCATCTCATCTCAACGGCTTGAGGGTGAGTAAATCATGGGTTAAATATCATTTTTGGCCGAACTATCCCTTTAATAAGCAGTTTATAAATACAGCTATACATTTTTTATTCTTGATTTATAAGCATATATATATATATATATATACTGTATATATATACAGTGTATATATATATATATATATATATATATATAATGTGTTTGATAATTGTATTTTCATACTTTATTAATGATCAATTTATCATTTCTAAGTGAAGTATTGCATTATTTACAAACCAGTTATTTAGGAGTTGTCAGTGGTTCATAAGATCACTTAGGTGTAAGTAAATGATTAATAAACTATTTAAATGTACATTCATACATCTTATTATTTTTTATTATTTTAATTATTTTTCCCATGATTGACAGCTGTTCCACTCCTCTTTGCCCTACAACCATTAGCAACTAAGACACATCACACACCAAGATCATACACCACTCATAGAACACATATAAAACTGGTCAAACATGTGCCACATCTGAGGGCCTGTTTACACCTGGTCACTTCAAGCGTTTTCTCAGATCGAATAGCTTTCTGATTGTGAAAAGACCAGGTGTAAATGACCTCAGAAATGCATTTGAGATGGATTTAAATTCAATCACTCAAACTACTTCAGGAGGTGGTCTGAGACTGATTCCAGTCAAAACTGATCAAGTCTAAATGCCTCTGGTTGTTGAAGTCACATATGTAAATTTTACTCCTCCCAACTATGCTAAAAAATAAACAGGTGAGAGCATGTTATAGGCTATATGTCATGTGATATACAGTAGTCAGATATGACAGCGCTACTGCAGCACTTATCACCGCAGATGAGCAGAGTATCTCTTCAGCAAACTGCCGCAAATGAAAGTAAAAGTGTCGCAGACACTCAATACACAGTCGTCATCATCATTAAAAGTACATTAACACCAGTGCTGTTGCCGCGCTCTCTTCTATTGCGGTCTTTGATTTTGTAATTAGCTGTTGATCAGTAAAATGCAGCTCATATCTGTTGCTGTCGGGGACATGAACTCCATTAGCCTAAATCTGCATATAGCGCTGGAATTGAAAATCGGATTTATATCCGTTTTGCGGAGACGCATTTATGTGATCAAGTGTAAATGGAATCTTTTTGATAAATCAGATAGCTATCTGATCAGTAGTGACCGGATGTAAATAGGCCCTGAGTAACTCTTACGCAAGTAGCCTATGTACTGTATGGATCAGAATATCTGAGGGTGCTTTCACACCTGAGCATTTGTTTCGGAACCTGGTGCATTTTCTTCTTTGGTTCGGTTCGTTAGACACATATGAACACGGCAATCTCGCTCGGATCCGCTCCAAAACAATTGCTCCGAGATCGCCCGAACGAGGTGGTCTCGGCCCTATTGAAAAAAAACTGTGGGGTGGTTCACTTGAGGTGTGAAAGGAATCCTACTCAACGAACCAAATGGTATTATAATTCCTAACTGGAAATTTGATAAAAATAGCAGTAGTGTCTGATTCTGTGAGTGAGCACATTAGTTATCACAGTTGAAAACCAAAAGAGCACCTCTTCATCTTAAAATGTTGTGTAATTGCGCTTCTCCGTGCGAGAATGCTGTCGCGATGAAGCCTTGATTCCTGCTCTAGCTGCATTATAACATTCGTATAGTGTTTCGTACTGTGTCTTGAAACTGTTAACCTCTAGACAGCGCTGGGAGTTTGAATTTGATCCATGAATTTGCTGTAGAAAATTAATATGTAGTAAGAATGTAGTATATAATTTACCAGTGGGAATGGCGGCTACATTCGTATAGTGTTTGATTGTGACTCGGCAGTTACAAATAAAGCCACAATAAGCTCACGGAGCGAACTTGTCAATCATCTTGATGAATGACGCAGAGGAAACTCCGACCAAGAAGAGGACAGTTGCACTTGCATGTGACTTGCATGAATACATTTTGGTACGCTTTGAAAGGTTGCCTTGTGAAAGCCAACCGAACCAAGAAGAAAATGCAACATATTGTTATGTATGCAACATATGTAACAAATTAAATCCCTGTTTAGAAACAAAACAAACGATAGGTGTGCAAAAGTGAGCGTTTGTTCATATTTTCTAGGCATTGATCAGTCACGTATAGCCTCTAATCTACGAAGGTGTTTTGGGTCTCCGCCTTTTTCAACAAGCATGACTTTCCAGACTGATCCAGGGTGGTTTAACTAGCTCTAACAGCATAGTCTGTCTGTTGACAGACAAAAATCAGTAACCCTCCTCTTGAACTTCAATCACAAGTGGTAACAGGAGGTGCATTTGAGAAGCTTTTTTGAGAAACAGGTTTCTTGTCGAAGTAGCCCAGGTTTGAAGCTGATTATTTAATTATTTGAAGAAGGATATGGGTGGAATGGGTGCCTATAAAAAATAGCAATCATTGTAAACATGTGGGAGTGATTGAACCTTCCACTGGGAGGTTGATAGATTTGATTTGGAAGCAAAAATAATGGAGAGTACAGAAATAAAGCAAAGCAAGCACACTGAAATATGGGATTAAATAACATATAATCAACTTTTTTTATAGTAGCTCAGCAACAGCAGCAGATAGTATCAGAAGTTTCAGAGGAAGCTCAATGCGACCAATATTATTTTATAATGTTTTACATACTATTATAGTATTTATTAATATTTTGGCTTTTATTGTAAAATTTAAGGTTTCATTTTAATGTGTTGTTGTAATTTTATTAGTTTTTTTATAATTCTATTTAGCTTTTTTTTCAGTTTTAGTAGTTTTAGTATTTCAGTTAGTTGCCAAAGCGACTTCTTATTTTTGTTTGATTTTTAAAGTTTATGTATTTTTTATATTTTTTAGTTTTCTTAACAACACTGAAGCTGACAGTAAATGTAAGGGCAACACAGGGTTGTGAGTCACGTGCCAGGGGAGACTATGCCAAAATCAATCATTAAAAGTGAACAAAAAAATCTGTGATTGAGCCTCTTTATAGTCAGGAGCTATGCGCCTATCATTACATTTACCTAAAGGTGGTACATGAATTGCTCCAAATGGAACTGGAAAATGAATCTACACTTGACATAATAAAACGTACTCTACCTCATCATTTTAGATGTCCACTGGTTTGTTTAAATGTTTTAGTAAACTGATTCCATTTATAAAATGAATGGAAACACTTGCCGACACGGACAGCTCAATTCAATTGACCATGTTTTGTTTTTCTCTCTCTCAGGGGCTTATTTATTACAATTCATGACCGCTCCCACATCTCCACACTACTTCAGAGCTGGCCAGAGAAGGACATTCGTGTGAGTTCTGCCCACTTACATCTACACCACCCTGTACTATTACACAATGTACCAGAACTCTCACTGTCAGACACAAATTAAAACTCCAGGGTTTCAACAATGCCAAAGACATTGATTCCAAATTTATATGACTTGTACCGTGAAAACGATGCCATAAAGTCATATTAATCTGCTCGTTAAGCATTTAAAAGGTATTAAGGTAATGATGTCGCACCCTGTAGGGCTTTGGCGTGTTGAGGAACAATGCGGGGTGGCATGAAATGAAGCAGTAAAAAGGTTAAACACCTACTGCATCTGCATCACAATGTTAACGGGAAAAAACATGTTGTTCTTGCTTTGGGATCAATTGCGTTCGGTAATTGGATTGAATTACACAGCTTGTACTGTTTTTTTGAATTTGTGAAAATGTGATTATAAAAGCAGAGAATCTGTTGTTACTGGAGGGTAGGCTTACAAGCCAAACTAGCCTATCACAGATCCAGCTATAAATGCATATGTTTAATCCAGGGCAAAAACATACAAATTCAATGAAGAAAGTGATTTGATAATAAAATGCAGAAATTAGATCAGAAAGCTTTGTAGGGTGAATTAAAAGTGCGGGCTGCTGTAGTGTCCAAAACAATATACAGTATACACACTTCCATTAAAAAAATTGGGGTCAGTAAGATTTTATTAATGTTTTCAAAAGAAGACTCTTATGCTCACCAAGCTACATTCATTTGATCAAAAATACTGTAAAAATAGTAAAACCTGTGATGTTAAAGCTGAATTTTCAGCATCATTACTCCAGTCTTAATCAGAAATCAGGTTAAGATTAAAATTAAGATTAATCAGAAATAATTCTAAAATGCTGATTTAGTGATCAAGAAGCATTTCTTATTATTATCAATGTTGAAAACAGTTGTTCTGTTTAATATCTTTTTGGAAATCATGAAAAAATAAAAAATAAAATCAGGATTCTCAGGTGTGACTGAAAATAACAAACTAAAGGTCCATGAAAACAGAAACTAACTGAACATATCTGTGACAATAAAAATGATTACGCATATGGAGATTCCTCACAAAGATAGCAAAACCGTGTGTGTTATTACAATTTTACCAAAATCGTGGCTTCCTATAATGCATGGCCCACCTTTTTGGCTAAAAAAGGTGGGCCATGTTCACCTAAAGTTTTACAAATGATTTGGCTTTTCATGCAGTCTCTTTCTGAATTTGCTGACTATCTCAATAATTTGGTTGTATTATTTTTCTAGGCTGTAGTAGTGACAGATGGAGAGAGGATTCTGGGCCTGGGGGATTTGGGCTGCTATGGCATGGGCATCCCAGTGGGTAAACTGGCCCTCTACACCGCCTGTGGTGGAATGCCGCCTCAGCAGTGCCTGCCTGTTATGCTGGATGTTGGGACAGACAATGAGGTAGGCAGACATGTGGCACCACAGCCATCCAGACCGTGACTGCTGACACCCACTTGCCATCTTGCTTTCCTTGACATAATCAAAGACATAACTATTCATAGCAACCACATCCTCTTTCACGACTTTAATCCGCCAACTTGTTTGTTTTCAACGGTCGCAACTTTGCAGTGTTGTAGCAGAAGGACATAGGTTACTGCTGCAGTAGCTGTAGGCTATGAATAGCCCTTTGAGTTCAGATACATGTAAATATAGCAAGCATAAAGTCTGTGTCATTCTCAACAGGGCTAAGGGTGTGGCACTGCAGAAATAGAAAACCACTGCCTCATCTACCAAGGCTTTGTGCCAGTGTCCACCTGGCACTCCCCTTCTGTGCCAAAGCAGTGGCTAAGCCATGCCATCATAGATGCTGAATCTCAGATGGAGGGAGAAAGACAGAGTAAAGTGAGAAAAGAAGAGACTAAGAAAGTGTATGACTTTCAAGCCTTTGTGTTTTAGAGTTATACAGTAGCTTATGTATACAGTACAACTGTAGGTCTCAAAATGACATTAACATTCATTTCAATTTAGTGGATTAATTTAATCAGATTTTTTATGGACACAAAGTAATGGAGAAAAATTGCTGGGCCTAAGTCAAAAAATATATATTTCTGTCATGACAACTCTCAAGAGAGTTTGGCATGGTAATAATGTGTATGACAATGTTAATGTGTGTTTGGTCTTGGAAGAATAGATCTGCTACGCTGCTACTGCTGCTGCTTTTTTTGCTGCTTTTGCAGAGCAAGTACAGAATTTGCCACTGCTTATACACACGACATGCTGCAATGAGCAAGCAAGACATGCTGCTGCTGTACAAGCATTCACAAATCGCCCCCTTAGCAGATATATACTGTACAGGTGAAGCTGGAGAAGGAGGAGGGTTTGTGAAAGCATGCTGCAAACTGCTACGGCAAACAATAGGCAATCATTTGAAAGTTGAGCAGCAAGCTCATTGGCTACAAACACAGCGGGAACCAACAAGTTTGGAATAAATATATAAAAAATTCTCTCTTATGGTCATTAAGGCTATATTTATTTAATCAAAAATACAGTAAAAACAGTGATATTATTACAATTTAAAAGAATTTGGCAAAGCTACATTTTCAGCAGCAGATTTCTGAAGGATCATGTGACACTGAAGACTGGAGGTAATGGCTGCTGAAATAAGCTTTGCCATCACAGGAATAAAATACATTTTAAAATATATTCAAATAGAAAAACAGTTATTTTAAATTGTAACAATATTTCACAATATTACTGTTTTTATTGTATTTTTGGTGAACGTAATGCTGATTAGCTTTGGTGAACATAATGTTGATCAGCTTTGGTGAACATAATGCTGATTACACACTGCACGATTTCAAAGTCGTCAGATTGCTGTTCTTCTCACACTACACGACTGTCTGGGGTACCATTTAATTGCTTTTGTGTGCACATTACACAACGAATCGGCGACAACATTTCAATAGGAAGAATCGCAGACAACTCTGTCTGGCCTACAAACCAAACACACATGAGAACTGATACAGGAAATAATGTAAAATCACACGTGAGAGGAGTTCCCGCGCGCGACTGGATTTCTTCTTTTAAAATGATTACGCAAGAAGCTTGTGGTCCAAGTTGTCTGTGCGCCGATTTGTAGCAAAGAAGAAAAAAGAAGCCATCAGAAGACATGCTTGCTGATGTTCTGTTGCAGGACTCCTCCCCCCTGAACTTTCCCTTGCCTTGTATCTTAGCTCTCTCACTGGCTGTAGGTCGTCGCCGATGTAATTTCCAGTCAAAATACATGACTCTGAGTCACAGACAGGTCCAAATATTAAGCATGCTAAATATTTTATGGGCATCGGCGCATCTCTTAGATCGCATCTTTGATCATTCACACTACACCAGGGGTGGGCAACTTCGGTCCTGGAGGGCCACTGTCCTACAGAGTTTAGCTCCAACCCTGAAAAAATCACCTGCCTGTAATTTTCTAGTAATCCTGAGGACCTTGATTAGCTTGTTCAGGTGTGTTTGATTAGGGTTGAAGCTAAACTCTGTAGGACAGTGGCCCTCCAGGACCGAAGTTGCCCACCCCTGCACTACACGATTGTCACTCACGTGAGCGAGCACCGATTTGCCTCAGATTTCAGGCATTTGTCAGTGATTTACACAAAACTGTCGGCAAGTAAAAATCAGGGATAAAATCGTGCAGTGTGTACTCGGCATAAGAGACTTCTCTCAAAAAAATCAATAAACTCAACTATCTTACCCAAAGCATCTTGCTTTAAATTCAAGGTATGCATGTATGTATATCTCAGTTAATATGAGGTCACATATCATGTCAACAATTCTTGCTTTTACACTAAAATTTAAAGTTCGTTAACATTTGACAGCTTCACACTCTTGTTGGTTCTGTACAAAAGCTCATAAATGAGTAAGAGGGTAAAAGCACATTAACACTGTTGTGTAACTGCTCTGAGTCAGTTTTCCCATTCGGTTCAGCTTCAGTATTGTGTAGGCCAGCTCCACATGTGTCTTCTGCTGCAATGCTAAATCCAGAGTGGCCAGTCAGCGATTCAACGTATCCTCAGGCATCATAACACTTTAATGAGTTGACTCTAGATTTTGGGCCCCTGTCTCTGTCTGCGTCCAAGTGTATTCAGCTGGAGGAATTTTTTTTTTTATCATTTGTTTTGGTTTAATTTTATTTATTTGTTTATTTTGCACTGTCTGGGTTAATGTTGCATGCATGTGTTCATGATAAAGAGTCTTCTGTCCGTCTAGAAGTCTAAAATTGAAAGACTTCTTCTGCTGCACCATTTGGCCGACTTTGCATGAAGTCTGAGGTAATTAAGACCTTGTTTTCAGGATATTCTGAGGAGATGACAGATCTGATTGATGAACTCACTGCTTATACCCCCACAGCTGTGTGTGTGCGTTTTATAGGATTGTGCAGTCAGATGATAAAATTAGTGTTATTAAAGGATTAAGTCTACTGTTATTTCTAAAGGAGCAAGACGCCTACTGACTGGGGTCAGGCTGACTCTTTTCTTTCTGCCTCTCAGAGGGAGCTTGACAACTGCACCTGGGTCAGTTTTGACTCTCCAAACACAGCCACTAACATCAATTCAGACAGTGAGGAATCTGATCCAGGATCAGCATAATTTATGGTTGCTTGATCCAGGCCCTGTACGCTCTGGTTAAACTCTAATCCGTAAAGAACGCTGTCTGTGGTCTGGCTGCTAGAGAAAGTTCAAGATGTGCAAATAACATGGAGGGGCTTTGCACAGGTTTTTTATGGATAGCTTAAGTGCGCTAATTGTTCATGTCAGCAAACTGGATTTCCTGTCAGATACTATTTGCTCCTTGTAATTGCAGTTGTTTGCACTCCAGTGAAAATATATACACTATTACATATGCTATCCTATTATATTTAGGATTTTATAAATAGTATTTAGATTATAGTATTATATACTGAAATATATATTACTAAAATATTGTTTAAATATAAAATAATATATATTTTATTATAAAATATTGAAAATTTTAACAATCAAATTTTCAAGCATATACATACAGTAATTCTAAAATAGTATAAGAACAACACATTAGTAAAATTTATTTTGAACATTATTATTATTATGATTATATTTATATCTTATGAGGTTTTTGAGGAATTTAAATATTTTGTAGATTTATTTGTTCAGTAATAAATAGTATAAGAACACAGTATGATTTAAAACTGTTTATTATTAAGAACATATTATATTTGATGTATGAGGTTTTTGAGATTATATATGTGTGTGTGTGTTATAATGAGATACATTTTGAAATGTGTGTACATATATTTGTTTAAAACAATTGTTTTTAATTTAAGTATTTACATGTATTTTAAGTAATTAATTTGAATTAATTTAATTATAGATTGGGAGATAATCAGGCAGGATCTGAAAATATCATAATCTGGGATCAAAATTTCGCAACGGATAGCTGCACTTTCAACTAGTTAGCTGAGGACAGGTTCAGTAAATTTTGCAGCTGCAGTGTAGATCCAGATTGTACACACACAAACAGCCAAAGCAGTTTGCAATCAAACCCATGTAAACACTATTTGTGTAAACACCTCCTGTGAGTTTTCTTGAGTGTTGTGCCTTGTCTAAACAGTGCTATATTTCATGGAAATTTCTGAGCTCCTGTATACACAGACCTCCAGACAACAGATTATGATCGCTGATACCAAGTCTGTTGATGTGTCTGGTGTAAAAGGGGAATATGATCTCTGATGACGTCTCTTACACATCATCATTGAACTTCAGAGGCTCCTTCTGCTGATTGACAGCTGGGATACTCTGTCTAAACTGCTATCACCTCATGTGACCTCATCCACACGCATACACTCACATACTGAAAGGAAACCAAATGATGTCATCACAAACAAAGTGCTGTCTGTTTAGGTTGTGGGTGGCCTAGGCAAAGGGATCTCTCTCTCTCTCTGACACTCATTTTCTCATTCTTCTCTGACTGTGACTAACAGACCCTGACTGTTCCTGTGCCTTAATCTCACCTGAAAGACTACATACACATACAGTTCACACACACAAAGCATGGTACATCAAAACCCAGTTAATCCCGAAGAGAAAAGGGCTTTCTCTCATCACCCACTGGCCAATCAGTACTCGTATTCCAATTTTGTCCTGATTTTGCCATAATTATATCAGGTGGTTCCCTTTCAAGGAAACTCGCATAGTGTCGAAGACGACACTTTGGGGAACGCCTCCAGCGTGATAGCGTCTGAAGCACGTGAGGAACTAGTCCAGTCTCGATTGGTGTTGTGTCATGACGTAACGTGACAGTGTACACAGAAGCTACAAAGGGATGCCGGCACACAACAGTGTTAGCTTCTGCTCTTCAGCTAGCATTTTGTGTGACTTGTATAAGCATTCCTTATCAAAAAGAATGAAAGTATGGCGGGTGAGAGGCAATATAGGCAGTATGCGTCTCCCTGTCTCAGATACATCACGGAAGGAGACACACCCTCGCTTTTTGTTATGTGCCTTGGAGCGGAGCATGCACAGGCAGCGCTCAAGGGTGCTGTCAGTGCGAACTGTGAGCTGCCACTGCTGCTCAGAACGCTCCGCTCCCACCTGGCCTTGTTCGATGAGACAGGCCAGGCTCGTGCTCCCCATGGTTCGGGATCCGTGTCTGACGGGGCAGCATGGCTTTAACATTCATGGGGATCGCAAATGGAGCTGCCTGGCGAGTTTGAGATGGCCTCTGCCCTTTCTCAGCTCTCAGCAGCCAGCTCCATTGCTCCCATTAAGGGATCGGAAGCCCGCTCTGCGGCTCTGCTCAGGATGAGAACCCGATGCTAGAATTATCTGGCTCTGATGAGTTAGATGTTCTAAGCATCGAGGCAGGAGAATTAGAGTACTTGCCACCTCATTTCCCTGCTTTTGAGTAGCTGCTGAATGTTGTAACTAGAGCAATGGCCTAATTAAATATAATTTGGCCAACAGAAAAGCAGGAAGGTGTAGGATTACAAATTTATTAAGTGTTTAATTTAGGTTTCCACTGCAATAGTATATAAACTGAGAAAGTTTAGTAGACTGATTTCAGATGATTATTGAGTTTCCAGCAAGAGATTCCTACCAGACCTGTTTTTCCTGTTCTCTAAATGAGTCAATTGCTGAGACTCTCACCCTCACCCTTGGTCTTTATGCATTTCCTGACCATTAAGCTCAATATACAGCTGTGCTTTTGTCTCTAGTCAGGCTGATTGGATCACTGTTATGCTGATGAGATCAGAGCTGCGGAAATTCTGGTAACGAGCTGACGTCTATATTGTATTTGCATACTTTGTAAAGGGAAGGTCTCCACCCCCAAAAGTCCCTCCTCCTAAAATGCCTATAAGATACCATGTAAAGTTACTTTAGATTAGACTGTTGGAAGAACTGCAGCAACGCACCGCGAAGTTCTCAATAAAGAATAACTTCTGTTTGAACGCAATCCCAACGTCTCCTGGTCTTGCTTCGATGGAGGAAAAAGTTCCCTACAATTGGCAAAAGAAAAGTAAACTTGGTGAGCGCTTCCTGCAGGCTCGGTCACAGCCTTCATGTCGGAGTCTGCCTTTCTTTCCCGATCTATACACTGAGGTGTCATGATCGTGGAAAAGGCCGTTCTCAGAGATTATTGAGCCCAACTGTTCATAATTATTCCTCCATCTTGTGCTCGAAAGAGAACGGCTATGGGTTGATGCCGTGGGTTGAGGAGTCTTTAGCATCATATCTCTCACCCAACACTTCATCATCCCTCTAGGGGCGGTCCCTCCAGTGACGGAGCGACATGATCTCGCTCCTCCGCGGAGCCCTCAAGAAATCGATGTTTGCTTCCCGCCGCCTCGTGCACTTGGGGACGCATCGGTTTCCAGCAATTGCAAATCGCGGCCCTGTCGAGTTAGCTTCCTCAGATGAGGCCTGTAGAAAATAAAATTCGGTTGTTACCTGCCAGCCAGCCGCTTCAGGGTACAGAGACTATTTTACGCACAACACCCGAGGTCAGTCTTGAGAGACTGATCCCCCTAGTAGAATATGTAGAAGCTTGGAGGAGTATTCACAGTGTATCTCAGTGGGTGCTGCATACGGTGGAAAAGAGGTACAGAATTAAATTCTATTAATAGTATCGCCCGCCAAAATTCAGAGGGGTGGTCTACACTATCGTCGGGACACTATTGAGGCAAGGGCTGAGGCTTAAGGAATGGAGACTCCACCCCAAGACCGTGGAGCTAATTTGGAGGAAGTTCGACCGAGCGGAAGTGTATTTGTTTGCTTCTCAAGAGAACACACATTGCCTGCTTTGGTTTTCCCTCACACATCCAGCTCCTCTGGGACTGGATGCCATGGTGCAGGTGTGGCCATGGTGGCCTCTGTACGCATTTTCCACGATTGCTCTGCTCCCGGAAGTTCTAGAGAGGGTCCGTCGGGACGGGGTCAGTCTACTTCTGGTAGCCCCGTACTGGCCACCAGAGTATGGTTCTCAGACATCATAGCGCTCCTAGCACCTTCTCTCTCAAGCCGAGGGCTCATCAAACCACCCTCGGTTGAAGCTGTGGAAGCTCTGGGTCTGGCCCCTGAGGAGGACCAACTCCTAAGTACTGGTCTCTCAGCCGAGGTTGAGACAATCTTCTAGAGCTCTAGAAACTCTAAAAACTCTAGAGCTCCCTCCACGAGGAAACTTTAGGCCTTAAAGTGGAATGTGTTCACTTTATGGTGCAGAGAATGCCAATTGGATACAGTTAACTGCCTAGTGGCATCAGTGCAGGAGTTCCTCCAAAGCCATGTCTCTGATGGTCTTTCCCCATCCACACTTAACGTCTATGTGGCAGCCATCGCTGCCTTCCACACGCCTTTAAGTGGTGGCCCTCTGGGGAAACACCTACTTATTATTTGTTTCCTTCGTGGTGCTCAGAGGATGAGGCCTGTCGTCCAGGCCTGGGTTCCTGTGTGGGACCTGGCAGTGGTTCTTGAGGGGTTATCCCTGGCACTCTTCGAACCCATTGATGAGTTGTCTGAGAAGTTTCTCTCTTTTAAAGTGGCCTTCCTGCTAGCCATTACTTCCCTTAAAAGAGTGGGGGACCTCCAGGGTTTATCTGTTGCCCCCTCTTGCTTCGCTCCTGGGAGGGTAAAGGCCATTCTCCACCCTAGGCCGGGCTACATGCCCAAGGTGTCATCTAATGTGGCACGGTCTGTTATCCTGCAGGCCTTTCATCCTCCACCACATGTGTCGGCTGATCAGTAAAGGCTACACCTACTATGCCCTTTCCGGGCCTTGGAGGCCTACGTACGTAGGTCATCAGGTTGGAGGAAGTCGGACCAGCTATTAGTGTGTGTTGGGTCACATAAGAAGGGTTCCCCTGCCTCTAAGCAAATGATTAGCAGGTAGAGTGTGTAGGCTATTTCTTTAGCGTATAAGGCGCGCTGTCTACCCTCTCCTCTCCTGATAAGATTTCACTCGAGTGAAGGAGTGGCATCCTCCAAAGCCTTTCTATCGGGGGTTTCCCTTCAAGAGGTCTGTGATGCTGCTGGTTCGGCCTCCCCTCACACCTTTATCAGATATTATAGCTTGGATATTATAGCTATTATAGCTTATTAAAAGGGAATGTCTCGGGTTAAGACTGTAACCCTTGTTCCCTGAGAAGAGAACGAGATGCTGCGTTCCTTTGCCATACCTCCTGAGTTCCTGAGAACGACTTGCTTCGACCTATCAGAAGCTAATACTGTTGTGTGCCGGCGTCCCTTTGTAGCTTTCGTGTACACGTCACATGTGACGTCATGACACAACACCAATCGAGATGTGACTTGTTCCACACGTGCTTCAGACACTATCACGTCTTATTCGACGTAGCGTCTCGTTCTCTTCTCAGGGAACAAGGGTTACAGTCGATATTATCTTAGTTGTAATCTGATGTATTCCTTTTTCAGATTAAAGAGCCTTATCTAATGTCAACAACTGACATATTTCCTACATTTTGTGAATATATATTTTACCAGAATACATATTGGTGATTATCAAATGGGCAAGAAGATCAAGAGATTACTGGACGGAAATTTAAATTACATTTAAATTTAATTGGAAATTTAACATGGAAAAAAGTTTAAAATAAAAAATATAAAATATAAAATATATATAAAATATATATAAGAATTTATATATAAAAATGTATATATAAAATAAATTTAAAATAACTTTTCTATTTCAATACATTTTAAAATGCAATTTATTCTTGGAAAAAAGCAGAATTTTCAGCAGCTATTATTTTTAATCATTCTAAAATCCTTATTTGGTACTCAAGAAATGTTATGATACTTTTTTTCAGGATTCTAAATTTAACTTAATTATATTTTTTAGTCAATTTAAAGCATTCTTGCTAAAAAAAACAACAACAACTACATTAATTTCCTTCAAAAAAATGTATCTTACTGACCTTACTGAACTTTCGAAATGTGGTATAGTTTATGGTTAAAGTTAGCGATAGTGTCATGAATTATTTGTTTGACAGAAGGTTCCAGGACCAACACAAGACATCCTGTTTGGCAAAATCCTGGCCATAATACAGTTTTTGGTTTTGTCCTGGTGCAGTCTATGATTATCCTACAAATACAGTGTGGGAAGGCCTTATTTTGTCGCCACCCCATTGTTGGGATAGCTGGCAAACATGTCACTTCTGAAGAGGAGTGGCAGTTTGATGTTTGTTTTGGTTCCTGACTGTGAGGTTCAGAGAAACTACTTTTATAGCGACTGTCTTGAGATTAAAAAACACAGTCACAACAAACCAGACCCTCTGGAAGTATATCCCATCCCACTGAGTGTGTACTTAGAAGTGCATTATGAACACACAATAAATCTGCCCGCAGTCACCATCTCATATCTCAGACTGCACTCTCTGTTTCCTCTCCCACACTGATGAATTCACCTACTGCCAGAAACCAGACAGTCCTCCCTTTTAAGGGAACCTTTATGAGCGCAATTGCTGTGTCAAACTCTTAACCCTCTGGGGTTTTCTGGGCCCTGGAGGTGTTCTGACATGCATTGTGACATTTTCATAGCTAAAGTCTGATTACACTGTATTCAGCACATACTCTGCTACAATAATATGTCAGCAGTATGTATGTAAAAGTTTGTAGTTTTGAGATGACATTTATGCGTGGTTTGTGAAAAAACAAATTGACATAAATTGTCACTGAAATAAGGTGAATGGATGAAAATGAATGAATGAAACCCATACTGATTATTTCTTCACAAGACTTTTGAAAATTATATCACGTAGCCTAGAATATTTGCTCCAAAACTATGTGAAAATCATCCTGCCTACTCATTCAGATAAAACAATATATTGATTTAAACTTTGTAAGACATGTTTTGTGTAAAAAGGCGTGAATCATCATGAATATTGATGTGTTTCACACCTGAGAAAGACAAAGGCCCTCCCATAATGGCCCTATCAGGTGCAATCGGCCTTATCATTATGAGGAACCTTGCACAAAGAATGAGGAGAGATTTAAAAAAGAATGGCTTTTTGATTGTTTGGATTTATTTACAACATTGTCACAACCCGGCCTAGAACTCAGGTCTCTGGTGTAAGAGCTAGGCGGTAATACCACTGAGCCACCAGAAAGCAGGGGTAGGATCCAATAGAAACACAGGATACAAGGTCTCAGGTAAGATGGTTTAATAAACAAAAAAAGATAATGTCAAAAACTCCAACAAAGGTTCTCCTCAAAATGGAGGTATAAAACGAAAGGAAGAAAACAAAAACAAAAACTCCACGAGGGGAGAAAAATAAACAGATGCAAGAGAACTTCTTTAAATAACTTAAACAAAAAAAACATACTATTTCACAGGGTCTCAAAAAATCCTAAGAAACTCAGGGTGCCAGGCAGACATCTCATACAAAGACCAAGTAACAAAGGAGAACCAAGACAGAGCTAAAATACACAGGAGGAAACAAGGTGCAGGTGAAGATGATTACACAAACGAGAGACCACAGGTGAGTGACATGACATCTAGTGGCAGAACTAAGGAAACAGCAGTCCCAAATGCTGACAAACATAATCCAAAGATACACAACAAATGACAAAAAAGCACATTATTGAACACACTGATCTAAAGACAGAGCCTTGAACAGTCACACACCTTTGTGCCATTCCTGAAACATTGTACATACCTGTCATTTCTAAGGTGTTTGATTTTTCACTTTACCATGTTCATGTACAGAGACTCATGTGAATGTTGAAGTCAGCAGGACTCATCACTGGCTGGTCCCTGTAAAAAAAAAAAAAAAAAAAAAAACAGCTGTGACCATGCTGATATCAAGTGAAACTATAGGGCTGCACGATTTTGGGAATACATTTTAGATTTTTCAGGTTAAAATTGCGATTTAAAATGTACAAAATACATACATATATACATGTATATATAAAAAAAAAATGAACACCAGGTTTGTTGTGCCTACGTGCACATACGTGTAAATACCTATATAGGCTACGTGTAGTGCTGCATAAAATAATAATAACAATAGCCTATAGCAGGTGGCCTATACATTTTTAAAAAGGAACACTTCAGTAACACTACACTAGAGAAAAATATATGGATTATCATATCGGTAGCCTCATAGCATAATTGCCTAAGTCCTTTTAAAAAAATATATTACTTAGGCAATTATGCTATGAGGCTAACGATATGTTACTTCAAATGTTTCCATTCGTTATGACGTTATGAAATGAGATTGGAGTAAAAACATGAAGCCTAATGTTTGGCACATTTTGCTTTTCAACTCACAGCGCATGCAGAGAACATTTACTGAAGCGATAGAGCCGCTCCAAACTATGAAACATTATTGTTACCATATTATACATATCTACGTTTGAGCAGATATCCACAAACACAGTATTTAACAGTAAACAAGGGTCTAAACATTATAATATTCACCATATTAAAGTAAACACTCATACTAGCCTACTTTTATCATGCTGTGTTTTATTATCGAACATAAAAACATTCTTGTGTTGTACATGTATATAAATTTAGTCTAGTTCACATTTCAACATGTTTCTGTCTTAGATACATATACATGTATGTTCCCACATGTTTCATACACTATGTTCCCACAGCCCTATGTTCCCATGGCCCTATGTTTTAACGATTTATCTAAACCCCAGTTACGGGTAGGTTTAGGGGTAGGGTCAGGGGTAGGCCATTTGTGGGAACATTGTCTAAACCCCGGTTACGGGTAGGTTTAGGGGTGGGGTCAGGGGTAGGCCATTTGTGGGAACATAGGGCTGTGGGAACATAGGGCTGTGGGAACATAGGCATGATCCCGTACAACATTAGGCATCATGTTTTTACTCCAATCTCATTTCATAACTTACATTTTAGTCTGGCACCAGATTGACTAGTTGCTACAATGTAAAGTTTATACAACAATAACATGCTTACTATTATGAGTGGAAATGTCTTACCTTAAAAATCTTTCTCATCTTCAAATCGCGTTCTTCTAATTCTTCTGAGGTAAATCCAAGGTAAACAGGATAGCACAGCACAAACACAGTCTTCCAAACTCGATGAAAAGCAAAGGAGTCTGAGGTCTCTGATTCTTTGTTTTTGCGGTGATGACGGCGTTTTCAGGTCTGCGTTCCTTCACGTGGACAATTTGCATGTCAATTGCTCAAGCGCGCGTGGGTGTGGTCACATTAGAGGTAATGAGGACACGTTTCAGAAACTATACATGTCGTTGCTTTCATACGGATTACTTAAACAGAGAATATTTGTTTTTGATAAGTACAGACTCCAAGCTTTGTAAAGACATTCATCTCAAGTCGGTGTGACAAACATTCGCTGAGTTACAGGTCATTTTCTGTCACGTTTCAGAATTAACTTCACATTGAGAGACAGCAGAACGTGCATCATGTTTATTTTCTTTATTTTATGAAAAACACAACATTTTGTTTTTATTATGAGTGTACACAAATAAAAGAAGACATTTAACAGTTTTGAATGATGTATAACACTTATATGAACAGAGTATTTTGAGTCTCTTTTGCACTGATAAGAAAAAAAGCGAGCTGGTCATGCCGGCGTAACCGCCGACCCCAGAGGGTTAATGAGAAATCCAAAGAGGTGATGGAAGAAAAATACCCCCTTAGTACAATTTCAGCCTTCCTGCATGATTTTTTTTTTCTTCAGCTAGCATGTCAGCACAGTTCCGAAAAGTTTCTCATGGATTATGATCTTGCATTGTGAAACGGAAGAAGCGACAGATCTTTGAAGATTGGAGAAGCCTGCCATATGTCACCAGAGACAAGTCTGTCATTCACTGGAAAATTGAGTTATGAATTATGATGATCAAGAATTATGATGTGAAAAAAAGAAACATTGATGAATAAGATCAATAACATGAAATGAAAAATCAAACTATTTTCTAACTACATGTTGATCTTAAAGACAATCTCATAGAAACTTTAAGAGTTTTACTTTTTCAGTCCCAAACAACTTTTTTCTTTTTCACTAGTTCTATCAGATAAAAAAAAAAGCTTTTATACTGAGGACAGATCGTCAGAACTGATTATGACTGAAATTTTGTGAGCTATGTGGGAATGAGTTCTGATGAAAGCACTTCCTCTTTCACTGTGATCAAAACATTGAAAAGGCTCCAAAGTTGTTGCCATACGATGTTAAATATGCACCACACATCAGAACTGCTGAGAGTGCTCTGTTGATCCATTTTCTTTTCTGGTTGACTGGCATGCTGACAGTGATGGGGCCCACAGAATTGTTATATGACGCTTGCGTTCTCTCTCAACTTCTTTTCTGTTTTTCCCATAGCGTTTGTGGCTCACAGTGTGATGTCTGCAGATCTGAACAAGAGCGACAGCTGCTAGACTTTCAAATTGAAAATGCAGTGTTTTTCTTTTTCCTCACATGTCCTCTTTCTGTCTCTTTTTTTTACGATTTTATGCATTTCTCTTTCTCTTGTTCTCGGTCTGTGTTTCCTTAAGCACACTCAGGCACAAATAACTGTGAGAGGTTTATCCAGCTGCGGGGTAACCAGATTACCATATGTAAACTAATTAAAGAGGAGCTGTATACACAATAAACATTCACTTGTTGAGTTTTGATGGTATTTTATTTTTGGTTCTCATTTTTTCCACTGGTTAGAGAATGATGAATTGTCATGTCATGCTATTGTTTCTACTTGATGCCTGGGATTCTAAAAAGTGTGGTTAAAAACCTCTTATTTCTCTCTTTCCCTGTCGCAGGAACTCCTGAAGGACCCTCTGTACATTGGTCTGAGGCATAAAAGAGTACGTGGACAGGCCTATGATGAGCTGCTGGAGGAGTTTATGAAGGCCATCACAGACAGGTATAGTAAATCCACTGTACCCTTCCCTCAAAGCACATGCTTCCTTCCACAGGCCGCTGATGGAAATGCCTGGAGAGCATAGCTGAGCCATTGCGTTGCAGGAATGTGGGGTAAAGCGCATGCCTCTAGGTTTGTGGGCTCTGAGCGATGACTCTAGTGGCAGAGACCCGAACCGGATCACTGACTGCACGCCTCATCAGTTCTCTCCCCACATATCCTGCACTATATAGAGCCATGTGGTGATGTAATTCAGCCCATAACCAGCCCCCACTGGCTGGTTGATGGCTCTTCGGGCTCCATGATACTTAGAATTGTTCACGGTCTTGTGCCATTTTCTTTGATAGTCTTCAAAATGGCAGTTTGGGTTATTTGAGTATTGTCATTCTCTTTTTCGACAGCTAATGGGATAGAGAATGTCCATGCATAAAGCTCAGCTTTTAAAAGCATTGTTATATATCATATATATCATGGAGAATGAAACTTTGTGTTTTTAAAGGGGCTCTATTATGCTTTTTTTTTTTCACTTTTTCAACTTTAGTTAGTGTGTAATGTTGCTGTTTGAGCATAAAAAAGATCTGCAAGGTTACAAAGCTTAAAGTCCACTCTAAATGTAGATATTTTATTTAACAGAACTCACTTTCCAAGAACTACAACAAACAACTCGTTTGGACTACAACGTCTTTTATCCGGGTTTTGTGAAGTCACAATTTTACTCATTTAAATAATCCCCGCCCATGGAATACGTAAAAAAAGGTGCAAGGCCTGGTTGAGCTGCAATAGAGAAGACAGTGTTGTCGCTATGTCAAAGAGACGCTGTTTTGTCCACCCCGTTTCCAAACTCAGAGTGGTTTGAATTTATTTATACACTGTTCCTGAGTATTATAATCCCAACGTTTATCTGTGTGCTACACATTTGACGGAAAACAGCTTCCAGAACCACTATGCACAAAAGCTTCTCCTGAAATGGATAATTTTCCAAATTGTCGGGACAATCTGTTGTTTTTGGATCACAACTTGTACTATGACTTATTATTTGTAGTTGCATTTTCTATTAACAGTTCCAATTATAAGTATTATGTTGTTGCCACGATGTAAACAAAGGGCAAAGCTTTGCCTCCGCTCACCTGCTAGCCAACATTAGTGTTGATATACTGTAGTATTTACTGTAGCTTTTGTAATGGTGTAATGGTGTATAACACTGTATCTAAAATGTAGAAGAAAATTACAAAATCTGGACGATCCTCTGCCTAAGTCTGAATCAGGCTTGAATTGGTTTGAAATTGACGCTATCCTCAATATTTACATCTGAGTAGAGCTCGCAGTTATGGTAAGGGGCTCGAAATTTCCCGAACACGCGCTAAGCGGTGCCAATCACAATACACTGGGCCAGCTAACCAATCACAGCAATATTTCAGAAGGAGGGGCTTCATTGAAACCGGAACTAAACGGCTTGTTGTTTTTGAACAACCAAGCATGAAAGCATATTCTAGTGTACCCCAAAAACAAAATCAAGACTCCACAATAGGGCATAATAGGACCCCTTTAAGTCTTTATTAGTTGAATTTGTTAAAGCAAGCATTACTATTAACTTACTGATTACACATTTTAGCGTGTAGTTGCACTAACTGTGCTACGGACATGAATATAATCAAGCAAGTTGTTTAGGAGGTGAGTGCTATTACTTACTTGTACTTTTGGGGGATGCAAAAATTTGACGAAAATTACCATGTACTTGCATTGAAGGAGAGACACAAACAGTATCTAGAGACCAGAATATCATAGGGCTTTTATCGTTGGCTCTTTTGGTCTGAAAGTGTAAGAAACCACCTAAAACCCCACAGAAACCTAGCAACCAACTAGCAATGTCATAGCAACCACCTAGAACATGGCAGCAAGGTTTGCACTGGTTAACACCATTAACATTTAAGAACCAGGGTCTTTGTCAAAGGTCTCTCTGTTACTTTAAGCTCTGGTGTGGCCTGGTTTGATGGAGGATATCATAAGAACGTAGTGCCACACATGGCTGTATTTAATGGAGAACTCAAAAAACCCCGTGTCTGATTTCCCTCCAGCTGGAAGAATATAGCCATGATTCTATAATAATGGGGTGGACATGAAACTACAGGGAAAAGCGTCACTTTTCCTCAAAAGTGCAGAGTTAGTGGAAAATGAATATAGTGATTATAGGTTGCCGACTGACAAATGATTACAGTCCTGGGGATTTTTAATAAACTCCTTATAATTTAAAAAATCAGAGGCTATATGCTTCAGGAAAATCCTGAAAAGGTTGCTGGATAAGTGCTAAATGTACATTACATTTACATTTAGCCAAATCAACTTACATTGCAATAAAGGGCCTTTTTTTGGGGGCCATTAGTTTGTACTTTTACTGGGAATCGAACCCATGACCATTCTCTTTCAGTGACATGAACAGTTCTAAACTTCTCTCTGTTTTAAATGTTTGAAGAAACTGCACACAACCGTCTATTGGTGGACTGCAATCCAGTTGTTGTTGTTGTTGTTTTTTCAGTGAAATGCAGGAATCTGGCTTTATTTCAATACATTTGATAACTATGGCAAAAATAACTTTGGCTTTTGAAATAAAATTTATAGATAAGACAAAGGAAAATCATTAAATGCACTGTATATTCTTTCAGACCATAAGTTTAACAGCCTGCAGGTGCTCTGTTTCCCATCAAGCCTTTTTGTGAGAGTGATGAAGAATAATGACACCAATCCCCATCAGGCCACTTTTCTGTGCCACAATGGCTTTAAGAAGAGGAACTAGAGCAGATAGTGGGCATAGATGCTCTTTGAGGTCTCTATTTTGTTTAAGGAGTGTAAAAAAAACATATAAAGAAACATCCAGGAAAAAGGGGGTGGGGGGGGGGGTATGCTTCTTTTATGATGTAGTTAATCCAATAATAGATTTTTTTTTTTTTTTTTTTTTGCTTCTAAGGCTTTGTGTTGTGGTGCTGAAGTCGTTTGTGGGGGTTGACTTTGTTTTCCCACCCGCTCCCAGAACAGACTGAAAAGTATCTGTCTTCTTTAGCCCCTCTGTGTGCACCGGCACAATTCCCATGTCAAATTATTTCATTAGAGCTTGTTGCTTTTCACAGAGCTGTAGTGGTGACGGTGTTCCAGCTATCGCTATGGTAACACGGGCCATCTTAGGGCACCGTTACGAAGCCATGTTAGGAAAAGTGATGGATGGGAATGTTGCTTGATTTTTCTATGCAGATGGGAATTGAGGAATGGGAATTTAAGGAGTGTTTTAATAGAAAGAGCAGCCTGCGAAGCCCCATGGGCCCCGTGGGAGCCGGTGTGTGCTGGAGAGGAGCACCGAATTCAGAGCTGCATGCTCACGATGAGTGAATGTATTGCCTGCCTGTCCCATTAAACCCTGACCTGATAATGATAACCCCATATAGGGCCTTCCTAACACATTTCATTTCAGAAGTGCTTAGGTGTAATGTTTAAATGAAACAGTAAGCTTTGCAAGCTTTGTTTTTAAAAAGTTATTTCAGTTATTTTCTGATGTCAAACAAGTTTCCTCAAAAATATTAAGCAGTTTTCAACTTTGATGATGAGAAGAAAGGTTGTTTTTGAGTACCAAATGAGCATTTAAGAATGATTTCTGGAGATCATTTGAAGACTGGAATTAGAATGCTTTTAAAAAATACTGTATATTAAGATAGAAAACTATTTTAAGTTGTATTTTTTATTTTATTTTTAACAATATTACTGTTTTTGATCAAGTGAATCCAATTGGCGAGCATTAGAGACTTCAAAAGCAAAAAAAAAAATATGAAATTAAATGCAAATGTGGTCATGCACATTTAAAAGACGCATTATTAGCTCCATATGGTTATTTTGGTGAATAAACACTCTTTCACTAACTTGGATTCATAAAGTTTTTGTGAAGTGAACTTTGTGCATGCCATACACATACTTTTAGGATGAAATCTTTGCAAAATGTTATTAATGAGGTCCTAGGTGTTAGTTTGAGATATTCACCCTTGGCATATGAAAAAGATCTGGGAGTTTATCGGTTTGACTTTACACCTGATAATGTGTGCAAACCTGTCTGGAATTCGACCTCAGAAAATGTGTTGGTATTGTGTGTGTGTGTGCACGGATTTAAATCTTTTGTTGAACAGCTGTGTTTGGACATGATTTTTACCATGACCTTTAATACGGAGGCCCGTGGGTTGCGCATGCGGGGAAAAGAAAATCTTTGAAAGCGTGTCAGCACCACCAGAATCCTTAGACCCAATCTCAGCAAACGTCCTGAGTATGTGTGGTCAGTATGGACCCAGCAAGATTATGCTAAACCTAAACCTAGTGGCTGGGTTTTTCATCTCTCTTTTCTCAACTCTAAGAATGTTGTTATGTCTGAGTAAGCCACTTTTTGAGAAATGCTTAATTCCCAACAGCCATGTTGTGTTCCTGTTAGTGTACAAAAGCTGAAATGCTGCAGTGAGATCTGACTGGTTAGCTTTAGATCTCAGTGCTTTATCAAAATAAACTTTTTCCTGCACTTCTGTCTGGGGCAAATAATTTACCTTAGAGAGAAACAAGTAGTAAATCACCAGTGAATGAAACAAGAAGGCACAAAGGGCCTTGGTGTAATGTATTAGCGATGGTGTGGAGATGGGTTCAACAGTCTCTCATGGGCTCCAAGCTCATTTACTGCATTCCACTTTAAGAGTGATGGAGCCAAGCTTCCGTCCTAAGATCATTTAGACTGAGACTGAAGTGTATTATGGTTTGTATAGAATTTGCTGGCTACAGTCTCCAGCTTCCATATGCCTGAAAAATGTATTTGGGAATTGTGAGATGTGGTGACCAAATGTCCTGGTTAAAACAGTAAAACCTGAGATCAAGTATCAGGAATACAGTGTGAGAAAGTCCCCATAAGGAAAATGGATTAATAAACATAGTAAACAATGTCTTAATGAAATGCAGAAATACTTATAGTATTATAATTTTACTTAAAGTACTTTTGTGTTTTCTTAATTCACATTAGAATCTATATAGATAAAAAAAATGTTTATTAAATTACAGCAATTACCCTGATACATACTTTTTTTTTGTCAGCATAAAGGCAGTACAACAAATAATACCATAATACATAAATCCGTTTAATATGTAATTTATAAAAAACGTGTCTGTTTTAATAATCTACAAAGAATCCATTGTCACGGTACGGTTGCTCACGAAGACAGGAAAATAACAAAAACAGTCTTTAATTCAAAACCCACAAAATTCTCAGGGAAACTGAATCACAACCATCTTAACATGGACGCAACATAAGAATGGACATAGAATGAAGGAGAACTCAGAGTTTAAATTCATGGAACAAACAAAGGGAACCAATGAGATAATTAAATAGACAACAGGTGAATAGAATGATTTCTCAAACAAACTGAGAAACTAGGTCACAGGGGACAACAAAACGTCTCGGGTTACAACTGTAACCCTTGTTCCCTGAGAAAGGGAACGAGAACTGCGTCGAATGACACTTCTGAAGTGTTCTGAGCGGCTCTGAAGCATGAATGAAACTAAGCCAATCTTGATTGGTGTTGCGTCATGATGTAACGTGTTACGGCATACACGGAAGCTACAAAGGGACGCCGGCACACAACAGAGTTAGCTTCTGCGATGAAGCAAGTCGCTCCCAGGCAGGGGAAGGCGTGGTGAAGGGACGCAGTTCTCGTTCCCTTTCTCAGGGAACAAGGGTTACAGTCGTAACCCGAGACGTTCCCTTTCGAGGGAACTCGGAACTGCGTCGAATGACACTTTGGGGGAACGAGTACCCACTATGCCACAACGAGCCCTGCCTGTCCTAGTGTGAAGCTGCGCACAGGCACACTTAGGATGAGAGCACAAGGGTGCCAGGTGTCGATGGAATGTCCAGGCTGTAAAATCTAATAAAAGTATGAGGGGTGGCCCATCCTGCTGCATCGCAGACTTCCTGGATCGGGGCCCCTGAGAGGAGGGCTCTAGAGCAGTGGTTCCCAATTCCAGTCCTCGTGACCCACTGCTCTGCACATTTTGTATGTCTCCCTTATTTGACACACCTGAATCAGATCATCAGCTCATTAGGAGAGACTCCATGAACTGAGTGTGTCAGATAAGAGAGACATACAAAATGTGCAGAGCAGTGGGTCACGAGGACTGGAATTGGGAACCACTGCTCTAGAGGACGCCATGCCTCTGGTTGAATGAGCTCTCACGGCCAAAGGTGAAGGCAAGCTCCGCACCTGATAGGCCATAGAGATAGCCTGAACGACCCAGTTACTGATGGTCTGTTTGGATGCGGGAAGCCCCTTCTTGGGCATCCCGAAGCACACCAGCAACTGGTCTGACTTCCGCCATGAAGAAGACCTCTGGACATAAATCTTGAGCTCTGACAGGGCAGAGTAAATGAAGTCTTTCTTCATCCGCCGTCACGTGAGGTGGAGGATGAAAAACCTGCAAAACCGTAAGCCGTGCCACATTAAATGGCACTTAGGCACATTGCCTGGCCTGGGATGCAAGATACCCTTAATGTCGCCTGGAGAAAACTCCAGGCACCCATGAGAAATAGAGAGCACCTGAAAATCTCCTACTCTCCTCAGAGAAGTAAAGGCTAATAAAAAAGCTACCTTGAGGGAAGGTTCTTGGCCTCAGCCAACTCCAGAGGTTCGAAGGGGGCCTCGACCAGGCCTTCGAGAACCACTGCCAGGTCCCATGTGGGAACTCCGGTACGAGCCGCAGGTCTCATCCTCCGAGCCCCACGGAGGAAACGTACGACCAGCTGATGTCTCCCCAGAGGCCCATCACCCGGAGGAGCGTGGAAAGCTGCAATGGCAGCCACGCACAGCTTGAGTGTGGACGGGGTAAGACGAGCCGAGAGGCGATCTTGGAGGAGCTCCAGCACTAAAGCCAACCGGGCAGTTAACTGGGTCCACCTCACGCACTCTACACCAAGTGGAAACACATTCCACTTTAGGCCGTACAATCTCCTCGTGGAAGGAGCTCTGGAATTGAGTATGGTCTCAACCACTCCAGCCAACAGGCCAACCTCTAGGTACTGAGCCCCCTCAGGGGCCAGGCCCAAAGTTTCCACAGGTCTGGTCGAGGGTGAATATTGAGCCTCAGAGGGATCTGCCAAGGCTGGCCTGCCAGGAGTGCTATGATGAAAACCATACCTGGGCCGGCCAGTACGGCGCAACTAGAAGTAGGCTGATCCCATCTCGACGGACCCTCTCCAGAACTCCCGGGAGCAGAGCGATTGGGGGAAAAGCGGCATCCAAACCCAATGGGGCTGGATGGGTGAGAGAAAACCACAGTGGACAGTGGGACGTCCCTCGAGACGTCCCACTATCTCCACTTAACAAATCCACTTCCACTGGGCCGAACCTCTCGCATATCGACTTCACCACCTCAGTGTGAAGTCTCCATTCCCCGGGCCTCAGCCCCTGCCTCGACAGGATGTCTGCTCACTGATTCTGGTCCCCTGGGACGTGCATTGCTCTGAGAGATAACAGTTTCCCAAGGGACCACAGGAGGATCTGATCCGCCAATCTGGATAGAGGGCGCGATCTCAGAACCCCCTGATGAATCAAGTAAGAGACCACCGACACATTGTCTGTGTGGTGACCCCTGAGGTCTGGGAGGAAGCTCCTCAGAGCCCTGCCATCCATGACCGCGCCCCAGCCCGTGAGGGAGGCGTCTGTCGAAGCGGCTTTCCGGCGACATGACACTCCCAGCACGGGGCCTTGGGACAGAAACCAAGCTTTCTTCCACATAGATAGGGAATGAAGGCACCTGCGCGTAACCCTGATAATGCGTAATGGGTTCCCCCTCGGGGAGAACCCCTTTGTTTCCAACCACCACTGCAGGGCCCTCATGTGCAGCAGGCCGAAAGGAATGATGTTGGACGCTGCTGCCATGAGCCCTAACACTCTCTGAAAATGTTTTACAGTGATGGCTTGGCCTAGCTTTATCCTGGTCACCATGGCCAGGATGGACTCGATCCGTGCAGGAGACAATTGTGCCCGCATCGTGACCGAGTCCCGCACCACTCCCAGGAACGTGGTTCTCTGGGCTAGTGCCAACACTCTCTTTTTCGTGTTGAGTCTCAACCCCCAGCTCTGGATGTGGGCAAGGACGACATCTCGATGCCAAACTGCCAACTCTTGTGACTGGGCCAAAAACAGCCAGTCACCCAGAAGCCTCAGCGGTGCTAGAGCTGCATCCATGCATTTGTTAAATGTGCGAGGGGAGAGAGCTAGGCCGAACAGAAGAACCCGATATTGGTACGCTTCGCCCCCGAAAGCGAACCTTAGGAACTTCCTGTGAGATGGAAGGTTGGATATGTGGAAGTATGCGTCCTTCAGATCTATCATGACAAACCAATCCTCGGATTGAATTTGATTCACGATGGTGAGCAACTTGAACCTGAACCTCCCCAGAGACCGATTCAAGTGCCTGAGATCTAATATTGGACGCAACCCCCCATCCTTCTTGGGAACTATGAAGTAGCGGCTGTAAAACCCGGACTCCCTGTCTGGCGGAGGAATACGTTCTATAGCCTCCTTTACCAGCAGGGAGTTTACTTCTTGTTCCAATACCCGACCCTGCTTTGGGTCGACTACAGTCCAGACCAACCCGTTGAACTTTGCTGGGCAGAAACCGAACTGCAGTCTGTACCCCAAGGGAACCAGCCTCTCGAGGCTGGCTTCGGGTATCGTTCGAGATTTGTTCTCGATCCCCTGAAGCGGCTCTCCAGCAGGGTTTGGTCAAAAAATTTTTCGATGTGCGGACACGAGCGGTGCCTGGCCGCAAGCCTGTGGGGCAGACAGAGCAGCGTGCATTCACTGGAAACGGATGTGTCCGAAGCGCACTTTACGGCGGGATACAGACATCAATTTCCTGAGGGCTCCCCAGAGGGGAGGCTCTTTCGGTTTCGTTCTCGACGCCCTGAAGTGGAGGACCGGCAGGGAATAATCGAAAACAGTTTCCGATGTGCGGACGCGAGCGCTGCCTGGCCGCAAGCCTGTGGGGCAGACAGTGCAGCGTGCATTCGCTGGAAACCGATGTGTCCCGAAGCGCATTTTACGGCGGGAACCAGACATCGATTTCCTCAGGGCTCCCCAGAGGGGAGGCTCTTCCGGTTTCGTTCTCGACACCCTGAAGCGGAGGACCAGCAGGGAATAATCGAAAACAGTTTCCGATGTGCGGACGTGAACACTGCCTGGCCGCAAGCCTTTTGGGCGGGCACTACAGCGTGCATTCGCTGAAAACCGATGTGTCCTGAAGCGCACTTGACCCTGGATACAACATCGATTTCCTGAGGGCTCTGAGGAGGAGCGATTCTCGCTCGTCCCTCCACGGGGGGACAGCCATTTTCGTCTCGTTTTCGGACCGGCAGGGAAAAATCGAAAACGATTTTCGACTTTCGCTACTCATCATTTTAATTCCTCAGAATTAAATGCAGCCAAAAACACTGGATAAGTGAAACACGGTCTGGATGGTAGGCTGAATTAAAATATCTAACTTCTTAAAGTCAGATAATATTCCATCATTTTAATTCCATAGAATTAAATGCAGCCATAATCACCAGACAATACTGTTTTAATATTTATTTATACGGTCTCGTAATCTACACGTTGCCTCGGCAAACGCGAGATTCGAGCCGTTAAAATATATTTGGCTTTCATCCCTCGAGAAGAAAGTCAACAGGTGCGAGGTTGAAACATCCGACAGCGCACGGATGCACGCCGAGATATTTCTCAATGAACACTGCCAGCACCCTCAGGAGCTGACTGTGAATGCCTCGCACCCAAACAGTATTATTTCACAGATCGCGTGTGTCCCTTTTATTGCAGACTCGTAATCTACGCGCTGCCTCGGCAAACGCGAGATTCGAGTCGTTCACAATATATTTGGCTTTCATCTCTCGAGAAGAAAGTCAACGGGCGTGAGGCTGAAACACCCGAAAAAGCACGGCTGTGTGCGTCGAGATATTTCTCAATGAATAGCCAGCACCCTCAGGAGCTGACTGTGCATGCCTCGCACCCACACAGAATCTTTATTGCAGAGTAGCCCCGTAATCTACACGCTGCCTCGGCAAATGCGAGATCCGAGCCACTATAGATTTTGTATTGCAATGCAGACCTTTAATCTACGCACTGCCATGTGCGAGATCCCAGTCACAGAATCTTTATTGCAGAGTAGACCCGTAATCTACGCGCTGCCTCGGCAAACGCGAGATCCGAGCCACTATAGATTCTGTATTGCAATGTAGACCTTAAATCTACGCGCTGCCTCGGCAAACGCGAGATCACAGTCACAGAATCTTTATTGCACAGTAGACCCGTAATCTACGCGCTGCCTCGGCAAACGCGAGATCTGAGCCACTAGATTCTATATTGCAATGCAGACCTTATTTGGGACAATTCTTATGGGACAAACAACACCAAATAGGACAGACAGTTTCACACAGAGCGCTTGCTGAAGAGCAAAAAGCTAACTCTGTTGTGTGCCGGCGTCCCTTTGTAGCTTCCGTGTATGCCGTCACACGTTACGTCATGACGCAACACCAATCAAGATTGGCTTAGTTTCATTCGTGCTTCAGAGCCGCTACGCTAAGGGTGTATCCCCCAAAGTGTCATTCAACGCAGTTCGAGTTCCCTCGAAATGGAACACAACATACATGTTACATTCATAAAAATAGACTTAATTTTCTTTGATTTTTACAGTTCTTACTTAACTAAACCTGCAACAATTTCACAAGTATGTGTTTGCCACTTGCTTGTGCCATTTTCCAAGCACAGAGCACCAAAATGTTAATGGGAGTGCAGTAACCAGAATGCTTGTGGAGAAATTTCTTTCTAAATGCAGCCTAGAAAGTTTTCTCATTCCCAGATGCTGATCTGTTGACTGAGATAACTTTTAGGACAGAACCAAAGCAAGTAGCCTGTTTGCAAAAAAACAAAACAAATTCATGCTTTTTCTCTTCCTAAAAGTATGGCACAGTTGTCCCAGAGAGAGATTTAATATTGGCTTCTTTCAACACCCTCAATGCTTTCTTCTCCTGTCTGGAGGTAAAGGCAAATGAGGGGAGACTGAGATCCTGTAGCTCTCAATGTGCTTGGGTGTGTCTGTCATTGTCTGGCCTGATTTTTGGTGGAGAGGACCAGTGGAGCTAATTCTCAGCCAGCTCTTTGTTTGAGTTTTACAACAGACGCAGAGGTGCATTATGGATCTGATTGAACGAGGCGCCAGAAAAAGACAACAAGCTTTGGTGAGATTGAGAGCACAATGCACCGAATGGGTGCTTTGTTTTGTCGGCTAGTTGTTTCTGCCTCATTCTGTCTCTTTCTCATGCACGTTTACCCAAAATAAACAACCATGAGAGCTATACTTAACTCTGTATTATCTCAGATATTAAATGGTATTAAGTTGGCAGAGATTTTCTTGTTCTAATGATAATCTTAATGTCTTTTTCGACCACTGTTGAGGTAGATCAGGAGGTTGTGATTTCATTTTTCATCTTCATCCTCAGATGATGCGCTTCAGCAGATCAGAGAGCATGTTGGGATTATGACTCACTTTCTCTACGTCCTATTTAAATCTGCCGAAGTTCTCCAAATCCATGAGCAATTACTCTGTCAGTCTCTCTGGACTGCTTTCCTGCCTCGTCCTGTAGATATGTAAGAGTTTAGACTGCAGTTCGATTAGAAAGACGTGTCCCCAGATCGGAGGTTTCTTGAAAACTTTAAAAGGGCTTCTGAGCTCATTAAACCTTGTTTACCTAGAGTGCTTTGGTGCTGGAAAAAGAACTTTATGGCGTTTTTCTGTTTTTGCAGCATGTCTGACCACACAATACTGACCATTTTATATCATATAAAGGATTAGTTCACAAAAAATGACATTTCTCTGCATTTAATCACCCTCATGTTTTTCTAAACCTGTATGACTTGCAATTAAATTTTTGAAGAATACCATGGACACTTCTCCACATAAGGAAATTGTTACAAAATGACATGCTGTAGAAGCACTATTTAAGTATCATAAAAATGTTTTAAATTATTTATTCCAAGCCTTCTGAAGTCTTATGATGGTTTTGTGTGAGAAGTATTCACAGAAATTTTTGACATCCACCTTAGCTTTTCTTTGGCCAGTTTGTGACCGAATCATATGAGTCAAATACTTTCAGTGAATCAGGGTGACAGGCTGGCTTCCTACAGTGCCACACTGCAGTGTTTACCCATCCTATTTCCAATGCTTGGGTGTCTGGGACCTCTTATATTGCATCAAAATCTGATGTGGATCTCTGCCCTCTATTTTTCATTGGGGAGTCAGTTGGTTGCTCTATACTATTCTTTCAGTTGTTCTGCTGACTGGATGTATAACATGAGAAACCACTGAATTGCCACTGTAGTTTTTCTCAAAGTTGCTGGTCTGAAGAGAGAAACGATTGTGTGTGTGCAGTTCATTGGCTATTGATTTTGAATAGCCATGTTTGAATGTTTTAGAGGCCACGGTGTTACCACATCATTAGCTAACTGATCATACAAGGGTTGTTATTATCTTTTCTGATCTTTGAGAGTTGTGTTTGGCTGTGGAAACAACTACAAAGAAACAATAACAGTCTCAGGCCCACACTGAGTAGGAAAAAACCCTTCGGGATTGAACCACCCCATCTATGATGGGCTTGAGGAGCAGTTGGATGGCCCCCTCTGCAGGCTGAAGTGGAGTGCATTAGCTAGCAGCTTTATTTGAAATGATAAAAGAGTTATTTAAATGTTTAGCCTGTGATTTGGACCATTTTAATTTCCATTTTGATAAGATTCTTTATACTTGTCTTTTGACTTTTGTGATTCCTTTGAAATTATCTTTCATTTTGTTGTGTTTCTTGAGTTCTGAAGAAATATATATTGATGTTTCTGTTATGCACAGGTATGGGGTGAACTGCCTTATCCAGTTTGAGGATTTTGCTAACACCAACGCCTTCCGTCTATTGAGTAAATACCGCAACAAGTACCTCACGTTCAATGATGACATCCAAGGTATGGGCACTAAAAGAGATTTTAGTTGCACACTTGTTTTTAGTCTCTCTTGCACTAAATGAAAGCACAGACAACATATACAGTATAAGTTATGATTTAGGTCACTTAAAACGTCATAATGTTATGCTTAAGTCCAGTGGCGTAGGTTTGATTTTGAAATTGGTAGGGACGGGGACATCAATATAAATATATTTTAAGTTTTGATCGAAATTATTGCTAAGGATATATCAGTGTCACTGGATATTGGTAGGGACACGTCCCTAGCGTCCCTACTAAATTCTACGCCCCTGCTTAAGTCTGTAGTACAGTCAATTTGAGCAAATGCTGAAATCAATGATTGTAAGTTACTCATTCAGATCACATCTCTCACTCTGATTTTCCTTCATACTGTTGCTTAAACTCCTCTTATATTTATGGTTCGATAGCGAGACTGTGCTTATCTTGAGTCTATTCCACCTCTCTCATAAAAAAATCATTTTTTTTACATTATCATTGCAGACACATTCCAATCAGCAACTACAACATAATCTTATTGTTTGAAATTGAGTTTAACCATAGTTAACCATATGTGTCCACCTGAGTGTACCTGTTTATAGAAGTTTATATATATATAAATGGGCCATTCATAAATAATGTTTAGAATTCTCCAACTGCTATTATGCAATGTATGTAATTATTTTATTGAATGTGCATTGAAAGCAAGCTAGACTTCACTGAAGACAGCCACACTGCTGTACATTTAACAGACTCATCCCCAAATCAGCAGTTCTCTAGAGTTTTGAGTGGATTTCTATTAACAGCTGCTTATCTCACTCCTTTGACAATTCCTCCAGAAATTCACCTCCATATAAACTCCACCTTGGTGTCTAGAATTGAGTTTCCAGAGTTGAGTCTCAAGCCTCAGCTCCTACTTTTATGTCCAGTTTTTCTTCTTACCACAGAGATTAGATAAACTCAGTAAAAGATATTTGTGTTTCCTGTCCCGTAGGTACTGCCTCTGTGGCTGTGGCGGGACTGCTGGCTGCCCTTCGCATTACCATGAGCAAAATGTGCAACCATACCATCGTGTTTCAGGGTGCAGGGGAGGTGTGTGTGTGTGTGTGTGTGTGTGTGTGTGTGTGTGTGTGTGTGTGTGTGTGTGTGTGTGTCGGCTGCACAGATCCGCATTTAACTGTTTTCAATGCCAATTGTTCCAGACAGTGTTTTGATGGTGGCTAACCCATTTTAATTCATATGGTGGTTCATCTTGTCTGTCAATAAAACTATTTAAAAAATGTATGAAATTATTATTTTAAGATGTATGGAATGGATTGATTATGGAGTCAAGCTGTGAGATTTTTATTGAATTATTGTGAATTTGAGTTGGCCTTTTTGTGTATGTGAAATGCATATCTATTGATTTAACAGCATTTTTATGTTTTCAGGCTGCAATGGGCATAGCTGAGCTGATCATTATGGCGATGGAGAAGGAGGGGCTTCCTCGTGAGCAGTGTATAAAGAAAATCTGGATGGTGGACTCTAAAGGACTTATCGTCAAGGTGAGGTCATCATTAATGACAAGATATATTTACATCAGTGCTGACGTTCACTGATGAACTTTCAGAACTTTCAGAAGCTTAACAAATTGTTTGGCCATGTTAGATTAATAAAGACAATGAAGTCAGGGAGGTTGTGATAATGATACTTTCATCCAAGTGATCTGTGGTACACCAGTTGCTCTCCACCTCCCTGGAACTCCTTGGGAGTCAGAATCTTTCTCAAGGGCAGGATGGTGATGGAGGAGCTTTGTGATCTCTGCAGTTTTCTCATGCCTTGCTTCTTTCCGCTTCTCTGAAGCCTGGGGCTGTATCACTTAATGGCTCAGATCCTAAAGGGGAAGGCTGTCACCATTCGGATTAGATGCCGTTAAGCATGAAATAAAGGAAAATACTTTCCATTAACAGATTATTTTAATACATGCATATAAATATATGAAGATGATTTTAGCCTTGCAGTTAGTTTTATGTTAGGTTATTATTTATCTGACATAATAGTTTCTTATCCAAAGAACATGGGATTGTCTCTTTTTATTGGTTTAAATTAACACTAGTGTGTACTTTTTTTGTGTGTGTCTGACAAATAAGCCAAATCTAAAAATGTGAATTTGATCATTAAATAATAATATATCAAACCAAATGCCATGTGCTAGACCGTTTGATGCTGGATCTTTTGTCAGTGCTAACTTGTCACTTTTCTGTGATTATTTTGTATTAGTAGCTGTGTGAAGGCAGTTCCTTTCACTAAGGTGTAGGTGTAGTTTATTACATTAAATATGGATGAGTTCCACTAACATTTGACAGCCATAAACGGTATATATATATTGTCATTTATACTTTTAATGACAATGACATTTAGACTATTTTAAAGTGTGACATTTTTAAGTGTGTATATTTTAGACACTGAGCAATGTTTTTATTGCCCATCTGGCAGATCATACACACTTTGTTCTCTGTGTAGAGAATCTGTGTTCATTATGTGCGGTGAGTTGTGCTATCATATTTTCCTGATGTGCTTCAATTTTCTTTTTCTCTGTCAATTGTTATCTCTCTGTCCCCCATTAAGGGTAGGGATCACCTCACCCACGAGAAAATGAGGTTTGCGCACGAGCATGCACAAATGAAGAAGCTTGAGGATGTTGTGAAGGAGCTGAAACCCACTGCTTTAATTGGTATACATGTACTGTAAATAAATATATATACACTGCTGTTGCCCCAGCAGTCCCTATGAGAACTATTGGACTCAAATACTTCTCATCATCTCCACAGGGGTGGCAGCTATCACTGGTGCTTTCACAGAGGAGATAATCAAGGCAATGGCTTCCTTCAATAAGAGACCTATTATCTTCGCTCTAAGCAATCCCACCAGCAAGGCGGAGTGCACCGCTGAGCAGTGCTACACACTCACTGAGGTGCTTTTGAAGGAGTCGCATGTGTACATGTATGTCAGAAAATGAAAAATTTGGTTTAATTTTTGCTTCTTTTTTTGTTTGTTTAATATTGCAGGGAAGGGGGATCTTTGCAAGCGGGAGCCCCTTTGATCCGGTAACCCTTCCCGATGGCCGGAAGTTTTACCCCGGTCAGGGCAACAACGCTTATGTGTTCCCTGGAGTGGGGCTGGGGGTCACCGCTTGTGCGATGAGACACATCTCTGAGGAGATTTTCCTCATTACAGCTGAGGTGATCGAATCTCACTTGCTCTTTTCTGTCTACCTAAATCTGTTTATACAAAGTTATCTGTTTCTGGAAACTTTCTCTCTAATCAAATTTTTTTAATAGTAATCTGTTGTCTCCATCTTTCACTCTCTCTTTCTTAGGGCTGGCTATTAATACACAGTTCCTTTATCCAATGAACCTCTAACTGTACATTGCAAAAATATTCATAAAAAAAATTAACAGCAGGGCTCAAACTATGATTTTGTTTCTTTAATACAATTAAATAGTAGCAAACTTAAATATGGGTAAAAACGGCACATAACAGTAGCTGACAGTCTGATATTTATCATAACAGTTTTGGTGGGTAAAAACTTGCTTATTATCTGTCACAGCTCACTAAAGTTACACAAAATGGCACCAGCCAGATGAAAATTTTTTTCAACAAACACGTTTGGAACAAATTTATCTATGTACAATATAAGATTTTTATTTTGTTACAATATAAGACATATTTCCATATGTCTAGTGAGAGGAAACGGCTTGCATGCCCTGACATTTTGGATGCACATAAGGCTACGTTCACCTGACAACAATGTACTACTAAAAACGGAAAAGTTTTTCCTTTGCGTTTTCGCGAACAGACGACACCATTGTCAAAACAATCCACGTTTACACCGATCCGTGAAAATGACTAAAAACGCTGCATAATGCATGCTAGGCCAGTAGTTGGCGATGTTAATTTGTAAAGAAACACTACGCAATACTACATAACTACGTAATATGGAAACGCATGACCGTTTTCACAAATTTGCATTTTTGTAATTTACACTGAGACGATAACGGTATCCTATTCAAAAACTTGCACTTTGAATCCCGTTTATAAGTTTGCGTTTTCAGGCCCTCAAAATAGCTTTGTCGTGTAAATGAATGGCCAAAACTGCTGAATTGTGTTGTGAATTAAAACCTCCCACTTAATACAGCCATAGAAGCTGGCGTGACATAAAAAAAAAAAACTTTTAATTGCATCCAAAAGACATTTTTAAGGGTGAAAAATATATCATGAATATTAATGCATATGTATATCCATCCTTGCATTCATAATCAGAAAATAACTTTTTTTCCCAGCCCTACTTTTTCTGTCTCTCTGTATTTATATGCTCGTATTAAACCATAAAATCCCATTTCAGTATCCGAACATCTCCCATTTTATTGCTGCAAGCAATGTCATCTTGTATTTTACTGAACTTATCTGTCAAGATGTCCTCTGTGCTTCACCTGACATCAGCCAGACAGTGTTTTAGTCAGGTACTGTGAATGGTTGCATCAGACTGTGTAAACAAGAGAGCTTTTTTTGTATGTCAATGAACCACTGCCCTGTTATGCTGGAAGCATAAAAAGGTTAGCCAAGGCCTTACTCACCCGCACGTTAAATCAGCATGTGCCAATGAGGGAGATTTATCTCTTTAGAGCAGCTCAAAGTAGAATCATCTACTCAGAGCGTGAGCGGGATCACTTCTCCTGCAGTCTGTGGACCACTCCAGTGAAGCTGCTGTCTGGATATCTGAGCTTCAAACAGCATCCGGCAGCAGGGGGGAATGCTTAATATCTCTATCCCCGCTGGTCGTACTAGGCTTTTGTATATTTCAGTAAGTTATGGTTCTGTGCTATCAAGTCTCAGGAAGGTCTATAATCACTAACTGCAGCAACCCAATGTGACCTGAAATGACAAAGTGGTGAATAAAACAAACCATCTGAGAGCAATAGAGGGAGAAATTTATGTAAATAAAGCAACTAAGATAACGAGCAACCAGAACAATGGGCGACTGCAGCTGATGGTAGCTGAAGAATCTTCTTGTCTTTCTTGTGTAGTTCTAAATTGGAAAATGACAAAAGCTAATTGTGATTAATTATTCTGTGCTTGTTATTAGTGGTCAAGGTTGCAGTAACTCTAAATAGAGATAGAGATAAAAGGTTTGTTTGGGCTCTAGAAGTATTACAAAGAAAGCAATTATCTTGAGGGCAGCACAACATAGGACCACGACTGTGCTTTGGTTTTAGTTTAATTAAAGCTGCAAGACCTAGACCTTCTGGCTATTATTTATCCAAGAGACTTGTTATTCTGCATCACACAGCATCGTTTTAGTATTATTTATATAATAGAATGTATTCATATTTTGAATTCGCTTTTTATTTTCATTTAGTAATTTTCTTATGTAATATTTATATTTTATTTAAGATTTTTTGTTTTAAATGTTAGTCTTATTTTTAGTTAACAACACAGGCCAGAGGCCGGAAAAAAATCTAGCCAAAATAAATGGTTTAGTTATTGTTTTAGTCTCTTGTTTGTTTGTTTGTTTTGGGGGTATGGATCTGGCTGATCTCAGGCAAGAAAAAAAAAAAACACTTATTACTGCCTACACAATCCACGTATGTAAGCAGTGGGAAATCTGGGATGAATATTTAATGCAGGTCTATCAGAAAAACAAACAACGGAAGAATAATTAGGTTCATACTCTTTGTCCATGTACAAAAACTGTGTATATATTGTCCACACGTTAAGTCCATAATAATCACCAGTTTGTGCTGTGTTTATAGACTATAGCTGAACTGGTGACTGAGAAGGATCTTGCAGAGGGGCGTCTGTATCCTCCTCTCAAAAGCATCCAGGATGTTTCCTTCAAGCTGGCTGTTAAGGTGGGCTCGACTCCATAACATCTCAAGCCACAGCCGTGATTCATGCATGCCGCTATTTACTAATCATTTTTATGTGCATCGTGACAGATTGTGGAGTACGCCTATAAACACAAAATGGCAACACTGCACCCGGAGCCGCACGATAAAGAGGCTTTTGTTCGTTCGCTCATCTACAGCACAGACTACGACGAGTTCGCGGTGGACTCGTACGGCTGGCCTGAGAATGCCATGAACATCCAAACGTGCAAACTGTGACCACCCAAAATACACAGACCAGAATGAGATTTATAATATGACATTTCTGTTTTAAATGTGATTTCTTGACAGGATAATAATGATTATCTGCAAACAGTACTGTAAACCAAAAATAGCCTTAAATAAAATGTCATTTATTGTAATTTTGTGAGAGAGTATGTTCTTTATTACACTGTATGGAATTCTTTACAAATCACCATTGTCCATAAGTATGTACTTCAGGATGCATGAAGGGACATACAGCACTGCATGATCATTATACATATGAACATATCAACAGTCCTATAAAAAGAACTGTGCCTTATAAAGCCATTCCTTATCAAGCACCTTTCACTTCAATAAAAGTGATATCTGGCACCAGATTTATATCAAGATTTTTTTTCTCGTACACATTATTTTAACACCATAATCAATATTTCCATTGGAAATGAACAAATCCTGTAGCAGTTAGAAGCTGTTGAAGTGTTCGTCTTAAAAACAGGACTTAATGAGTCATCATGACTGCCAGCTGAGTGCTTTATTGAGGCTTTTATTATGCCATTTTTTTCTTATGTTTTACTGCTGATGATGTAAAGAAACAAAATTGTCTGAATTTTTTTTTTTTTTTATGTTTACATTTAAACCTGAAGAAGAAGTTTAAAGTCCCTTTAAAAAAGAGGCTGAATTTAAAGTTACTATGTAACTTTTTTTTTGTAACTGTCACTATGTTAAGTCTATTATACACGTGTTTGTATTTTATACCTAGTGAGATGGATTTCGCTGGAAATTGCGTACATACACTTGCCTGTGCATGTCTCGTCATATCTGTAAACAAAGGCTGTGTTCGAAAATGCCTCCTTTACCCTTAAATAAGACACTATTTGAGTGGCAAGCCATTTGTAGTAGTATCCGAAACCATAGTGGAGATTATCAAGTGCACTCATTCAATCCCGTAATGCATCACTATAATGAGTGTACAACTGATGTACGCTCAGCGGCTAGAGAATACCCATAATGCACTGTGAGGCAATTGTGTCGAATGAATTCCTGCGTCTGACCAGAAGATGGCGCCGACAACTGAATAATCCATCCATCCAAACCGCTGCCAATGTGGTTACAGCGTTATTTCAAACAGGTATAAACTCCTTTTAAATTGATAATTTGTTTAATTATGGTTTATACATTCTAGTATCCATGACAGGGTGCAAGATAAATATTTTCATTACTACTGGAGCTGCCAGTTTGCTAAGTTTCAAATGATTATTAAACAGCAAGAACAAACTATGCAAAAGTGGTAGTCCTTCCGGAACGCAGTGTCCGAATTCACTCACTCGATTTCATTTAAGTGAACTGTAGGCTAGTAGTCGGCTACTGTAGGGAATAGTGAGTGACTGAGGGTATAGGGGGCGATTTTGAACACAGCTAAAATTAGCTCCAGCTACTTTTACACATGTAGGTATGCTGTGGGAGTGGTATAGGTTATTTGTCAGAATGAGCGAGAAAGGTTGACATAGAGCATGTTAAATCTTGAACCTCTGACAATAACCCCGTGAAAAATAAAAATAAAAAATAAAAACCGGAACAGAGGAGAGGAGAGTCTTCTGGCAAAATGAGAACGCAATAGAGCTCTTAATAAAACAAGAATCAACATTTGCTTGGCTTTCCGGAGATGATGAGAACTGAGAGATTTGAAATCTATGCCGATTTGAAACTCAATATAGGGGTGGTGTGGCGCAATGGATAAGACAAATGCCTTTGGTGTGAGAGACCCGGGTTCGAATCCACTGTGAGACACCAATGTGTCCCTGAGCAAGACACTTAACCCCTAGTTGCTCCAGAGGCGTGCGACCTCTGACATATATATAGCAATTGTAAGTCGCTTTGGATAAAAGCGTCAGCTAAATGAATAAATGTAAATGTCAATAGATAATTTGTCATATGGTGCTCTCTAATAGAGTTCATAGTGAAGCATTATCTATAAGGGTCATTTCATTAGGCCTGTGTGGTGTTGTAGTGCTGTGCTGGAATTTATTTTCAAGGAAGTACCATGTCTATTAATGAGTAAAGCTACAGTAATGTCTTCAGCTGGTCAGCTTGAGATCCTTTCCATCTAAACTGGTTATATCTCTTAAGCCTAGTGAATGTTTTATCAGCAGTAGATATAACCATGCACAGTCACGCAGAGCCGAAGCACAACCAAAACAATGTTCTTCTACAAAATGCATACAGTTTTTGTTTTTTAAGTACTAGGGGGCCAAACGTTAGTGTAGCTTTAAGTTTCTAAAGTCACCCTTAATTTGTAGCCTTCCTAGTAATGGTTCACAGATTTTGGAACAAGGTCGATTACATTTGAATCGGACGCATTTATGTAATCGTACAAGCTGATGTGAGGTACAGGCTGGATGTTTTGTTACATGGTATTATATGCAAAGCTGTGGGGGGCAGTGTTCGCTTTTTTCTGTGTTTTGTTGATTTTGGTGGGGGGTTTTTTTGTGAAAACAAAGTTACTGAACAAAGTACCTTTAAAACAGGTAATTTCACTCTGTAATAGTATAAAAACATTTCATATCAAGTTCTGTATGCAATGTTTGTCAAGATTACGCTTTGATAACATTTGTCAAATTAGCAATAAAATCTGGCAACAACAGTATAATTCATTTGGTTTTTAACCTAATCAATCTACTGCACAGTGAAGCGTTCACTCTTTGCCCATCTCTAGCCCTATTTGGAAGGTCAAACAGAAGTCTCTGTACCTGCTGATCTAACCAGTACATGACTGCAGTAAAACTGGCTTTCCTCTCCAAACAGAGCACATTGTGTAATTTTCAAAGTCATCAAAGTAAACACTCCCCTTGTTACACACCACTGCAGATTGGCCAGATAATACAGATATACACTTTAATTAGTAAAAACATGTATCATTTGTTCATTTGATAGCATCTGTGCAGTGCAGGCCACTGAGTGTTTAATAAGAGAATCAGATCATTTCACTGCATTACCTTCACTGGGACTATATCTCAATTACTGCAATTTGTTGCACATTTAACCAAATGCTGAGATCTGGTGCTGCTGGAACATGCTGTTCCTTTAGGAGTACCCTCAAAAATTGTGGATTTCTGATGCATCATAATTCAATTTTAATTCAAGGCTGAATTCTTTAGCTGTACATTATATCATTCTCATAGGGTTTGCATAGAATCCCTCTAAGGATTCTAATATAAAAGGCTTTGATTAATTTTTTAATATTCTCAAAATAAGTCTGACTCTGCCTGTCATTTCATATGATCTGGCACAGTTATTTCTTCATTACATTGATATAATCTAGAATACTTATTTTTCAAAGCAAATTTTGAAATGGTAAAAGATGCTTTTTTTTGTTAGAGGAGAGTAGTTGTCTTTTTATGAGCTTTACTGTATGTATACTTTATGGCGCACTGATGTTGCACCATACAAGTGTAACCAAGGTAACAATACGTGAAAACTGCATGATAGCACCATTTGCTTTTCATTATTGCTCATTAATTTAAATAGGGACTATGGAGTGTGCTTATGATGGTAGTAGAACCATGCAAAGGAATATGATTAAATATTCTCAAATTTTTCTCATCCAAAAGAGTGATTTAACTGTGGTATGAGCACATTTTTCATAAATGGTAGGCTATTATTATTTTCATTTTTTTTGTAGTTCAAACAGAATTGCAGAATTACCAAGGTCATGGGTTCGATTGTCAGGGAATGTATGAAATGATCAAATGCAATATGAGCAAATTTGAATAAAACGTGTCAGACAAATGTAAAATATAAATTATTATATATCTTTCGAATGTCTTTATGTTTCCATTTGATGTTCACAAGGTGCTGCGCGCGCGCGGGTACGAGTGGAGACAACATGTGCGCATTGTCTGGTATGATGAGGATGCTGAAGCCCACGAGGACCTTCCATGGACGTACAACTACAGTACGGTTGATGTTACCGTATTTCAGCACATTCTCGTCTATCGGAATGAAACGCGAATGATGAACGCCATGGTGGAGTTGGAACCAGTTGTTTGGAACTTTACGCTCAAATTAGACAACGGCACGCGCGCTAATGAGACAGCAGCAGGATATCCAGCCGATGACTATTATAATATTGTTCACGTCACGGAAACCAAAATCCTTCCTGCATTTATTGGATTTCTGTGCTCCACTGGGCTTGTTGGAAATGTTCTTGTTTTGGTCACTATTTTAAGGTGGGTTTAAAGGAAAGAGTCACTATTTTGCTTCTGTTTTTAATTAAGTTATTTTGCATTTGTTTATATTATTTAAATACATTTACTTCATGGCATGTTAAACAAGTTATTGCTTATAGAATATATAAACTATTTCCTGAAAATCCCCAGGCATAATTTTACAATAACCTTGAATGGTGTATAGCCTATACATATGGTTTTCTCTTTCTACATAGATGAATGCCTGTGTAAAGGTAGTTAGTAAAGAAATATGCCAAATTCTTTAGTGAATAAAAATGAATGTGATCATAACGAATACTAAAGCATGTTTATGAAGGCTTAGGCTAAGAATTTAGAGTTGTTGGTTTTTTTAAAATCATTATTGAAAGGATGTAATTTGATTTGAAAGCTTGATTAACTGGATATAGCTTTATTAAAATAAGCATTAAATGTGAATTTGCCACTATATCCTACATTTAACATCTTGCTCATTGTTCATGCTATTAATTTTATATGACAAGAATAGATAATTTCATTTTATTTAAAAAAAACACAATCTCTGATTAAAGAAATATATTTTTTTTTTTACAATTTATTTATACCATGGTCTGTCTGAATACTCGATTCTGATTTGCTAGAGGAATTCCTCAGAGAATTTTCACTGTTTTGGTAGATGGATTCCCTCAGAAAATAGCCATGACCCATCCTCATACTCCTGTCACTCACTTATACCCCCTGTTTATTGCTGCTTGCAACTTGTCATGTTTCCCTCACATTTCCTGGTTGTTTCTTTAGCAGTTTCTCACCAAGGGACCACAACAAGTTCTTTCTTGTATATTTTTGTAGGTCAGCCAAAAAGACAGTCCCAGATGTATATATGGGAAACTTGGCTGTGGCCGACCTGGTCCACGTGACCGTCATGCCGTTCCTCATTCACCAGTGGGCTCGTGGGGGGCACTGGGTGTTCGGCAGCACCCTCTGCACGATCATCACCTCTCTTGATAACTGCAACCAGGTGGCGTGCGCTGCAGTCATGACCGCTATGAGTCTTGACAGGTACGTGATCAGTGAAATAACAGTGTATGAAAGGATATCATTAATTCCAGATAGCTTTATTAAAATAAACATAACATGTTTTTATTCATCAAATACAACAATGCACAATTGTTTTTCCACTACACATTTTACTTTTTTTTTATGTCCTAACCAAAATGCTTTTATTCTCTGGAATGCATTGATGCACTGTAGTGCATTCATAGACCCTGGGCTGGACTGGGACACAAATTCAGGCATCTCACACTCATCCAGGCCATCCCTATCACCCACAACAGCACATTTTTAAACCACGGACAACCCTATTTTTTTGTATGGCCATCACATACAAAAAGAGGTCTAAATCCTTAGGCTGGGGCGATGCTAAATAATTAAAGGTTCTCTCGAACTACACCTTCACTTCCTTTTTCCTTCTCCTCATTTTTCCTGATGTGTGTGTTTGTGTGTGTGTGTGTGTGTGTGCATGTTGAAGTGCCTTGAAACTCGCAGCCCGATGCTTCATTTCTTATTTAATCTCTTCTGAAAGCAACAGCTCAGGTTGAGTTCTTAGAAGAAGAGGAAAAGGAGATAGACAAATCTGAGGCAGACTGTCACATAGAGAAGTTGTTATAAGGGCTTTATCTATTTTTGAGTAACGAGATTTTGAGACAAAAGTTTGATTTCATATTTTGTTTTCTCTAGGCCTATGTTGGATTCTCAGTGAAGTTAATGACGAATAGTCACTGAATTGTTAGTTAGTGCTACATTTGATAAAGGTTCATCAGGTTTTGATTAAGCTTCTCCAAAGCTGGCTGTGGCTGGTAGTACAGTAATGTTTTTATGTAGCACATAAGTGCATTAGTGTTTCATTTAGAGCTGCTATACTGTAACATCACCACTAGAGGCCACTCTTACCACAATTATAGATCTACAAACAAACCAATTCTATGCTGATATACATACAGTATAATAAGGGTATTGCCTATTTTGTGCTTCTTTGGCTCAGTAAGGATGGTTTCTTGTTATATGAACGTAAAAAAAAAAAAAAATTCAAACCCTCATTTATTATTTTATTCATTCATTTATGCAAACCCTCTCAGAATTATAATGGATAATTTTGAGGAAGAACTTACTAGACCAGGAATGTGTTATTTCGACACGTAGCTGCGGTTGACGGTCCATGAACACCCTAATTTCTCGCAATGCATCTGCAGTAGACTCTGTTTCCTCCTTTGTTTTAAAGAGGTTTATTTGGGGGTTTGAGAAGATAACATTAATTAATTAATGCCGAAGCACATCTTGGCACAATATGATTTAACACCAAGCTCATTCCCAGCTGCTTTTTCTATCAGCAACAATATTGTCTGTCCTTTACTGTAAATGTCAGATCGTGTCTTCACCAGCAGAGTAATAGTGAATGGGAAACATTTAAAAATTTTGCCTCTCATAAATGTCAGCCAACTAATTACATGATAAAATGACACATTTTCAGTGTGAAAATACTCATAAGAGGGGTAAAATCTTTATTGTTTATTCATTTATGTGCTCCAGATACCTGGCCCTTGTACATCCTTTTCGCCTGTTGAGTCTCAGGACCAGATCCAGGACGATCCGAATTAACCTGTTTGTGTGGGCGGCCTCCTTCATCATGGTTCTGCCAGCCTGGGTTCATGCCAAAGTGATCCGCTTCAGAGACGGGCTGGAGAGCTGTTCCCTTAACCTGGTCTCTCATAAAGAGTTGCTCTGGTAAATGCTTCTGCTTGTGTACTTGTGCCTTCTGCACAGGTCTGATTATTCCCTCTCTCATAACCCCTTATTTTTATTGTCATAGTTTTAGAATTAGAATTTTGTTCTTCTGTCACTCTAGTGTCATCAAATATTCTATTGAAAAGTGCTAAGGGACAAATGCAGCAATAAATATGTGTTTTCGAGTGTGTCCCACAGAAATTTGCAACAAAGCCTTTTTTTTTTCTTTTTTTCTTTTTTTACATTTTAAGTTTTTTTTTATCTGCTGTGAAAGCTGTCATTCAACATAGTGGCACATAGGTTCATAGACACTCAAAAGCAACATAAAACCTTTTCAGTCTTTTCAGTCAGTATTTTTTCCACTTCCACCTTTATAGAAGGCTGATGCTCAGAGGAATCCATCCTTCTTGTTTAATTAAACTAAGTGAATTAAACTAAGAGAGGGGATATAAAGGCTTTAAAGCTTTTCTCTCACGACTGACATCGTGTGTCCTCATATATCTACAGGTACACACTCTACCAGACTGTGACTTCCTTCTTCCTGCCATTACCTCTGATTCTCATCTGCTACATACTGATCCTCTGCTACTCCTGGAGAATGTATCGCAAGAACAAAAAGGCTCACAGGTGAATTTAAAGTCATTACAGCCAGTGTGTGATATCAGACTGTCAAAGCTACAAATGTAATTGCTTTTGTTCTGGTTCCATTCGTTAATATTTAATTCGTCATCCATAAAGAGAATATCTCGTTTTTCTTGTGTGTTGTTGTCAGATGTAGCAGGTTGTCCCCTTTGAGAATGATCCTGCTCATGGAAATGTTTTCCTTTTAGATTGACAGTACATACTGATTTTATGGCTAAACCATTATTTATACTGTAAGAATTTTCTATTGAAAAAATCCTAGGTTCAATACAATGTTATCTTTTTTTTTTTTTACAATATTGCACTTAAGAGTGGACGTAAATGCGGAAACTGTAAAATGCCTTTTGCTGTGCATTGTTAATTTACATATTAAAGGGATAGTCCACCCAAAATTGAAAATTCTGTCAGCATATAATCACCCTCATGTCATTCCAAATCTGTATGCATTTCTTTTTTTCTGCTGAACACAAAGAAGTGGATTTGAAGAATGTTGATAACCAAATAGATTTTTGTTCATACAATTGAAGTCAATGGGAATAAAAGTCACACAGGTTTGGCATGACATGGGTGTGAGTAAATGATGACAGGATTTTTATTTTTCAGTGGACTATTCTTTTAACTGTAATGTTTAGATTAGAACATGTAACCACCATAAACCTGGATTTAGGGTTCGGCTAAATACTGTGCGACCCAAACCTGCATTCTCCGCTTTCTCTCAGGTATAACACCAGCCTGCCTCGGGAGCGTGTGGTCCGCCTCACTAAAATGGTCCTGGTTCTGGTAGCGGTGTTCCTGGTCAGTGTTGGGCCGTACCACATCTTGCAGCTGGTTAACCTGAGCGTACCTCGGCCCTCTTTAGCGTACCACACCTGCTACTACATGTCCGTGTGCCTGAGCTACGCCGCCAGCAGCATAAACCCCTTCATCTACATTCTGCTGAGCGGACACTTCCGCCACAGGCTGGTCTGTCGGGATACACCCAGCATGCCAAGTGTGGAACGGGAGATCCAGGCCCCCCGCTCCAGTTTTTAAGCTGAATTCACACTGGAACACAAATAGCACTGTAAACGGATGAAGCCTTTGTTGGTTTTATGCAAAGCACGTTAGGGAAACATTTCTATTTGTTTCGTTTTCTTAGATTTTATTTGTTGGGACTGGAGAGATTTCATATAGGAGGCATGGGGTGTTTGATATGTGCATGTATGCTTGTCTTGAACCTTTTATAGACCTATATTGTAAATGTGCTGTTATTTATTATTTTTTGTGGTGTCTTGGCTCCCTCTACTGTTTAGTTGTAGTAATTCACTCTTCGGCTTAAGTTGTTAAGCTCAAGTATCCATCCATCCATTACAAAAAATGCTGGGTTGTTTCAACACATCCATCCATCGTCCGATTCATCCATCCATCCATCCATCCAATCAGGCCTATTAACCTTCAAACTATCTTCAAAACTTAAAAAAAATCTTTAACAAGCCAACTTTCAAATTTCACTCTTCTACTTAAAATGAGTTAAATGCTATTTTTCTTAATTTTTTAATGCTGATTTTTTTTTCTTTTTCTTACATTCTTATTTGAATTGTAATTCTGCAGTTGATTCTGAGAAAAGATATTCTGAACTCTGCACAACCCTGCCTTTGATTAAAGGGTCAGTTTTGGCATTTGCAGATTGCATTAAATTGTGGTCAGAAGTCCTCGTCTCTGAAAAAAAAAAAAAATAAGAAGATGATTATGATAATTATAATAACTGTTTAGGGCATAAAATATACCTCATTGTGGTCTTTTACTATATAATATGTTTTCAGGTTTTAATCTTTATTGTGCTGTATGTGACATTTTTTATTATCTTGTGAAAGTTTTATTGTATTATCAATGGGTTTTTATTAATTTGGCATATTAGGAATGTGTTTAGTAAAGATTGCTTTGCACCGTACAGAATGTATCAATGTGAGCATGTTTTCATTCATCTTGTGTGAGTGCATAAAAAAAAGTTTCTGCCTTAATTTTTTAAGTACAGTCACCTTGGATGTTTAAGTAATTTGAACTGACTTAAAAAATGCTTGAAAATTGTGAGATTTCTAAACAATGCAAAAACATAAGTTGCCATAACATTTTACAGTGTATATTATCATTGTTACATACAAGCAAAATCAATATTGCTTGTGACAAAAGGTTGCTGTTGTGCAGAAATCCTTTAAGGGCATTTAGGATTGTCTGGTGTGTAAACTGGACATCACAATGAAGTGGCTGGCAGCTCTAAAGAGTGAGGTCACTGACCAGACAGGCAGAGATGCAGGGATCCGTTGGCACCCCAGCTCCCAGAGTGGAATCAATTCTCCAACCAGACCAGAGACAGACAGGGACCGGGACTGACCTAAAGCATGCCTGGCGGCAATGGCTGGAAACTCACCCCCATGCGCTCTCTCTCTCTCTATCTCTCTCTCACTTATACCTTCTATGGCCTAGTAAACCAGCCAGAGGCAAAATACCATCTAATGTGTTAAAATACTTGTCAATATTAGTGTTTCAGTGTCAACATAGCTTATTGAGACCATGCATTACAATAATACTATTCAATACAATAATATAAGTCACAAACTGCTATTGGCTTTGTCAGTGATTCCAGTGTATCAATAGAGATTCTGCCATAGGAAGGTTATTTTACCTTCTTTGTTTCTATCTCTGTTAAAGCACATTATACAAAGTCTTCGCCCCTGTATTTTCCGCATCACATCATTTTTCCCTTTCTCAAACTTTGAATCATCCTTCTGGTCTCTGAGCGTGGTGACTGACTACTGCTGCTATCTGACATTGTTTGACCTTGTTTGTGACTTGCTTCATATGGCACTGGCCTTGTTACTCACACCTCAACAGTTCGGCTGCCAGTTTGTGTCATGTTTTTCACACCAAGGCTTTTGTTTTTACATCTGTTATATTATTTTGACGGTTCATTAATTGTATGAGTTATTAAAATGTCTGATATTATGAGTATTTTCTTTTAATTTGTTACATTTTTTATTGCACAGTCAATTTTCCCTGAAATATTTATTTGTGGCACAATTATAAGTTGTATGATTGGTAGAAGAAGATTAGTAGAAAACTTTGTTCTGCAGTAGTGGAAGTGTACAGATGACAAGTGAAACCATTTTCCTTTATATTGTAAAACAGAAAATGCCTATAGCCTACATATACCCCCATCTCAAAAACATCAGCTGGACATACAATATAGACCTATCCCAAAAGTAGTTTAATTGTTCACCAGTAGAGGGCATGTGCTGACAATTTTCCCAGCTTAGAGTTTGCAGATGCTTTTTTTTTTTTTTAACGAGGCAAAATAGGCCTACGCAATATTTAGTGAATCAGTACATGTTTAGTCCTAGGCCTAAGTCAAATGTATGCAAGACCAAAATCATATTTCTCTCTGTGCACATTCATGCACTTATATCCTTTTATTATTTTTGGCCTACTGTTAATTACAAATGACACGGTTCCCTGGAATAGCTGATTGCCGAATTGTCGAATGACCGCTGAACTGGATATGTCATTGTTGTCGTTGATAACTGACTGGGCCTACTTTCATCCGAGATCTATATTCATTTAATAACTTAATATTTAATAACTTATATGTCATGTCCGTGTATTTATAATTTTTTATCGTGATATTCGCAAACGAGATAAATACAGCAAACCATCATTATTTTAAAATAGGACTTCAGCTTCCATTTCGGCCTCCTTTCTAGTGTCTTAAATGCGAATATTACACTGGCAAATTTAAAGAAATTATTATGTAACGGTACTTAATTAGAAGAGTTTTTGACTTATGCTTGTTATTAAAAAAATAAATTATAATAATATTATAATAATCAAGACATGCCTATAGTCTTTAAGGAGGTAAAACAATTTGGCACTGACAGTTTCGCACTCTGATAAATGACCTCGGTTATTTCATCGTGTTTATGTAAGATTAATATTCCCGGACGTGTGTGTACATGGTGAAACCTGTGAGGAGATCAGCACAGGTTTTCGCCTGTGAGGCAATGGTGCGCGCAGGTTTTCCCGACAGCCTGTTGTTTCGCGGGCGGGTACCACGCGCAGAAACCAAGTGCGAATCAAAGGCCTGACAACTTCTTTGTTAATTGGAACAGGCTTCTCGCTATGTGTGCAGCGAGGGTGCTGAAAAGCCTGAGATACAAGATGACAAGTGTGAGCACGAAGTACAGTCGCGTTTAATTACATTTTCTTTCTCCCTTGGAAGTTGGAGGCCGCTCTGTGCTCGTTTGTGATGCATTTCAAGTTGTATTTGACGAAATAACTCGCAACTGCAGTATTTCTTCAGCTTGGCCGAGGTGCCTTTGTGTTTGTGGAATCAATGTGGGCCTGCCTGCCTAACAGGTATAAAGTAAAAACCATAAATATGGTCAATTTGACCATGAGATTTGAACTCATTGTTGCATTGCGGTGTATGCTTCCACACTGTAGGTCGGACTAATAACTGTGTGGAAGAGCCACTGCACATGGCCTCAGCTGAACACTGGACATCTAGCTGAGGTAAGTGAGCAGTTTATTTATTTTGGGTGTCCATCCAAAAAATTTTTTTAAGAATCCCTTTTAGTTTTTATTCATTAATACATTTCATATTGTCTCCAATACACACGAGAATGGACCTCATTGGTTCTCGCACATCAAGCAACCATGCTTGAGCTTCCATTTATCACAACTGATGTGTCCATTGATGAATGTTAATATGTGAATAAAAGCCTAAATTCAATCTGTTCATCATATAAAGCGATTGTGTCTCTTCAGAAAATTTGGACTGAACCGCTCATTTCATATGGATTAGTTTTACGATCTCTTTATGAACTTTTTGAAGCATCAAATTGGTAGTTGCGTAGCTGTCAATGGAGGGACAGAAATTGCTCAAATTTGATTAAAAATATCTTCATTTGTGGTTTGAAGATTAACGAACGTCTTACGGGTTTGGAAAAAGTGAGTGTAAATGATAAAAGAATAAAACATTTTGGGTGATCTAACCCTTTAAGTCTTAAAGGGATAGTTCACCCAAAAATGAAAATACTGTCATCATTTACCCACCCTCATGTTGTTACAAACCTGTATGACCTTTTTTTTTTTGTGGAACACAAAGGGAAATACACACACAAACAGTGAAACATTTCTCAAAATATCTTTTTATGTTCCACTGAACGATGCCAGTCATGCAGGTTTGGAGCGACATCAGGGTGAGTAAATAATGACCACTTTTTAATTTGGGGGTGAAGTATGGATATTTTTAAGGATGATTATAAGTATTAATTAGATGCCTTTTTATTTTCATATTGATTTAGTGCAAAAAATATCATGACGATATAGGGCTCCAAGGCTGTTTCTTCCACATAAGAACTCCTCTCAGTTTGTGTGAGGTAACCGTGATGTTTAGTGGACCAAAAATGTTTATTCGACTGAGTTGTTATTTGACTATGCAAAAGCATGGTGCACATTTCCTGCTCCCACAACCTCGGCACATGCTTGTGTGACTTGTGCTGATTATACAGCCTCCACAACTCCAGATGGATCAACACATGCTGAAAATGCGACAAACTAAGACGCAGTTCTCCGTCTGACCTCAATCTATCACTTCAGTTTGCCTGCATAAATGTCAGCGTGCTTCCACTCTCAGACTCAGTGAGAAAAATGTCATCTCATATGTCGTTTTAACAGCCTCATCAGAGTTTGTTTGCATGTTAATTGAATCAGTGTGGGTGGGCATTGTTTTAACCTGTTGTCACGTATCTTGTCGAAACGCTTTTGCCATGGGCATACTTGCCTGGTATAGTTAAGTCTAATGCCCTTTAGTCTAATAAGACTGTTGTTTACTGGTGGAGTGTTTTTTGGGTAAAGGCCCGTTCACACCCAGGATGATAACTATAATAATAAAGACTTATTTTAAAAACCATTCTTAATATAAAAGAACAGCAGAGTCCACATCACAACTATAACGATAACAGCACAGAGGAACAATATTGGTAGAATCATTTTCAGAAGGATTTTGTTCGAGGTGACGATCAAAAAAACAATCATAGCCCATCCTGCTTTAAAGAGCTCGAGCATTTAAAGCAGTAGACGACCTAAGTGCAGTGTGTGCTTATAATAAATAGAACATTATCGTGCATTGGGGTGGATGCTAATGTAGTTATCGTTAGTTATCTCCGTTATATTGGACTGATCTAGCTTTGTAACAGTTTAGGATGTACATGATCACAAATTAACCTTAGAAGCAGATTAAAAGACAAAGGGCGCAGAAATCACCTGTACCGAACACGAGCCGGGCCACTTTAATGGTTTTTGAAATGATTACATGCATTCTAATGGAGGACATTAACATGCATGTGTTAGAAACAATAGATCCCTCATTGTTCCTCAAAGCTGAAATTCAGTGCAAAATGATTGACTGCCAAGTTTTGTGAACATCAAAGCTTTTTTTATATAATTTCCCCTAACCAGAAACCCCATTAAATTAACATGCATTTTGAATCTTTTGCCCAATAAGTTGCTTAATGAATTGTGAGAGGCATTGACAATGGTCAGGGCCTCACATTAATGTCAGAATTAGACATTTAAAATATTGTGTGTGTGTGTGTTGTCCATTTTGAGTCCATCGTGCTGAGATGTGATGTGTGTGTGATACGAGTGAGGTCTCCAGTGCTCTTCATGCCCCGTTAATAACCTGGCCAGCTTTGATGTGACGGTGTGGAGCGAGGTGGCTCTTTCTCTGCATCACTTGTGGCATGTAAATCCAGCCAGCATTTTATCTCCTTACCTGCTGCTCAAGGGGCAACTGGATTTGCTCTGGCTTCCTGTATATGCACTCTGTTGTAGCGTGAGTCAGAAGATGTCACCTACCCGACGGGCCACTCACAACGCTTTGGGAAGAATGTGAATCTGTGTGCATTTGCTTTTCTGTTCATTTGATAATCCTGCCTGTCTGTGTATGACATTCAGTTATAGCTTAAACATTCATTTTTACGTTGGTAATGTTCTATTTCTGAAGGGCTTGTACTGCTGGTCTAGCTTGTTTGTACGTAAGCCTGCTTCTGCCTATAAAATACTTTATTTATTTTTCGTAATTAAAGTTTACACAAAATTAAATTAATTGTGTGTTATATAAATCAAATCTTCCAATGTGACTTTGTCTCATATGACTTGTATGTCTCGCAATTGCGTATTTCAGGCGGTGTGGTCTATCTCACTTTCTTGTAATTTTGTCTTATCACTTTATATTTCGCAAATGCATATTTATATCAGGCAGGGTGATGTCTCTCAATTTTTACGGTCTCGTCATTTCTACTGTTTCTTGTAATTTCGACTTTTTATCTCTTATACTGTACATCTTTATATTTTGCAATTGTGTCTTTGTCTCACAATTTTGCCTTTGTTTCTCACAATGGCCCTCATTTATCATTCTTGCGTAGAAACGGGCGTATATATTGGCGTAAGATTATGCTTACACTCCTCTAATCGCCTGATTTATGAAGCTGTGCGTACCTTTGAAATCCAGGTGTACGCAATACCTGCCCTTGATAAATGCCGCGGCTGAAAACGAGCGTCATTAGAATAACACGCCCCTATATATTCAAGTCTCCGCTCCCCCCACGCCCTCATTTTACGCCATGGACACACGGAAGACGGCAAAGAAGAGAAACTTCTTTGAGAAAGAGAAAGCGAAACCAGGGAAGTGGAAAGAAACAAAATAGATTTCTAGATTTTTATTATTAATGACGCGTATTGTTATTTAGAAGAAGAATGTCGTTATTATTATTATTATTATTATTTAAAAGAAGAAGAATGTCATTTTTATTATTTTGTCAGTCTGAATTTTTTTTTTTTTTGGTCATTGAAAGCCTTTCATTACTAAACCCCGTGCACACCTGCCGGGCCTAACCCTGGCCTAACCATCGTTTCAAAGAATAGTACAACGGCGAGCGCGTCGAATATAAACGCCTCGTCCGTTTGGGGAGCTGCGCGCGCAGTCTGCGGAGACTAGCGCTGCGGAGCCAGGCGAAAGTATTTAACAAGGCTTGAAACGTCAGGTAAAGCGCACAGGCTCGCAACTTAAGGAATACATATGCCTACAATTCAAATGCTTTGGTAAAGTCACACAAATTAAACATTGAAGTCCATGTTGCACAAAAATAAACACTTAAGTTTATAATTACTATGTTGTTGTTTTTTTTTACAGTGGGTCATAATATATCATATCTTTTAGTTTGTCAGTGCGTTGTGTGGTTTTAGAAATTGTTTTTCTGCGCATTCCCGCACTCGAAACGTGCGTACACCACCTCCTGAGCTGGCGTAGGATTTGAGCGTGCCGTACGCCAACGTCCATATTGATAAATCTCAAAGTCACCGTGGTTTTGGGTGTACGCCAGGTGTACGCTGGAAATTTGGTGTACGCACTTTTGATAAATGAGGGCCAATGTGACTATATATCAGTTGCAATTTTATTTCTCTATTTTTCAACTTTTGCGTTCCCCCGAGAAACTTTGCGTTCACTCTCCAAACGCTCAAAAGGTTCTGCGAGCAAATGCAATGTTTCTTGGGGGAACGCAAAATGTCTTGCGAACCAAGGCAACGTTTTTCAGGGGAACGTAAAGGTTTTCGAGCGAACGCAAAGATTTTGCGAGTGAACGCAAAGTTACTTTAAGTATTCCGTACAAATGCTTGTCTGGTCACATAAAGTATAAATTGTTTTGAATCTTGTTTAAATGCATGATGTAAGTTATGATGTATACAATTGTTATTGGGAATTATTATTTCTACTCTAATGTGAATGAAACCTAAGTTAAGCTTTGGTTCGTCACATCAGTAATTTCGTTCGTTGACCAGTTCTGGCCAAAGCATATCTTATGCAATCAAACAGTGACAAAACTGAACTCCAGTGTGCATTTGGTTGGTTAAAAACACATTTGTTGTCTTGTGCTAATCCAGAGAGAGCATGTCTGATCGCCCTCTTGACCTTGAAATGAATGGCTGCCCAAACCAGTCCCTGCTACACATTATCATTTAAATGGCCCAAGGAGAAGGTTAGGTCAGCTCATTTGATGTTGAAATGCAAACAGAGATCAAAGGAGAGAACTCGCAGTGGCCTATATTTACAGTAGTCGGTCTTGGATTGGTGTGCTCGGTGGCTGAGGTGGAGTGTATTGTCTGTGTGTATGAGTTTTGTAGGAGGGAAGAGCACATTGTCTATTTGTTCTGCTTGGTCCTCATGGGTAGATAGCTCATTAACCATTGTGGCCTGGCACAATAGCCAAGAGCGCCGGCTGTATGGGTACAACAAGTCCTGCACAATACCTGTAAACAGCCAGCGGCTTAATTGAAAAAGGCCCCTGGGATCACCAGGGTGTCATAACAATAATAGGCTTGTATAGGTGCATAATATAAAAATTGCAGAGGCCTATTGGTAGAGAGTATGTGTGTGTGTGTAATTGTGGTTTCTCAGTGAAACTGTGTTTTAATGGTGTTGAGATGTTACCCAGCTATTTTAAGAGAGGCATGTATACTAGCTGAGTTTTTATTATGGTGTTCTTATCTGTTTGCTCCAGTTCCAGGTCACTGAATAGCACAAGCTTTGGCACCACACACCTCCAACCATCACCTTAGATGAGTAAAGGCTGAAAGATCCAAGAGAAGAGGATGGAAAGGTCAACAATGTATGGTTATAAAAGTAATCCAATTAGATAAGACTAGTTCTGTCAGCAGGGACTTGGTCGTACAATATTATATTGATATCTCATGATATGATATTGCCTTTCTTTTTAGTTGGTGTAGTAAATATTCTTTAGCTGCATGAAATTATTTAACAATCATGTATTGGTGTTTCCAATAAATAAGAGTATAAGTGCACTATATAATCTTTTCTTCTGTGGCAGACCACTAAGTTCTTTCTTGCTCCTCTGAGGAGTTAATTCGCAAACGCCTTGGTGACACCCACCAGCTTTTCCCGAGGGGGATGTGTGATAGAGCGGTTGGTTGCTCGTTTCTGGGTCGTCCAGCTAAAGATGACCCGGGGCAACAGGACTGGACAGAGATATCACAGGCCATGACCAGAGGCACTGGTAAACTGAGGCAGGTCTTTGGCCCAGCAGTGCCACCTCACATTTAAGTAAAGTCCATGTGATAGACCCAGCTACAGAGATTGCAAGTTATTGGGTCTGAATGGTGCTAATACGCTGGGCTGGTTGGATGCGGGTTGGAACTCTGGTGTCCTATTAATCCTAGCCGGGAGAATCATAAAAGGTTAGAAGTTTAGGCTTTCATTGTGGAATGTTCTGCGGTAATAGGATCTGAAGGTCTTCCTTGTTAGTCATTCAACACTACAATGAAGACTGTAAGAATAATAGACTGAATAGAGGAGATAATTGCCTCAATGCCTGTAACACTTTGCTCAGAGCAGGTAAAGGAGAATATATATGGTACGATGGTGGAACTCTTTGAGTAAACATAACTTTTTTTTGTTTGTATGTCTCATTAAGCAATGAGTAGGCCATTTTATTTATTTCTACTTAATACCGCAATCCAGCACTAGACAAGGTAGTTCATCCCAAGAAGTTGCTCAGTCATCAATATGACTGGTGTACTGTCTGTTGAATTGGATAAGTGTCTGTTAAGTGATAAATATTTGTATCTATTTTGTTAGTAACAATCAAAACCAACAATTTAGGACTAACTATGCGCAGACCAGTTTTCCCAATGTATAGACCCAAATGAAAGCTGGTGTCCCATTCAATTATGTCCCCGGGACATGTCCCCTTTAGGCTCCTTTTTTTTTGAGAGATCGCCCCACAGTGCTAATTGGGTCTCGTCTCGCACCAGGTTGATTGGACTTGACACTTAGTGCAGGGTGAGAGCTCCAACATTCACTGGAGCAAAGAGAGGAGAAAAAACAATCAAAATTGAATTACTGACCAGTAAATTTGCTAATTATAGTCCATTAGCCCGAGCACAGGGAAGGTGTGAAGACAATCCCGAGCCACACGCCTCAATGACTGACACTTTGACCTAGATTACCCAGAGGGTGTTTAATATGCAAACTAAATGTGTGTGTACTATGGCACTTTTTAACTTTAACAAAGTATTAGAAAAGATTACCCTGCAATTCATAAAATGACCACAATCCTTACATTAGTGCACTGTTTGTAACAATGTGTGTATACATAGTTTATTCGGTGAAATAGTAATGTATGTAATGTAAATATATTTTAAAATTATTACTATAATGGCAAAGCTGAATTTTCAGCAGCCATTACTCGTCTTCAGTGTCACATGATCCTTCAGAAATCTGTCTAATAATCTGATTTTGTGTTAAAAAAAAAAAATCTTATTATTAATGTTGAAAAGAGTTGTACTGCTTAATATTTTGAAGAATTTAAACTATATTAAGCAACAAAAATATTAATGTTCTTCAAATTCCTGTCTTCATTTTGAACATATATTTAATGCTTAATTAAAAAAATTTTTTAATTTTTTTTTATATATTTTTAATTGCCTACATTGAAGTAATAAAGGAGAAGTTCAAGTTCAATATCATGTTGAATTCCATCACAAGAAAACCGCAAAATGGACATTTGTCTCATATACAGTAGTGTCTCATTCTCTCTTCAGGATTATAGAATAACTCTCAAAGCTTTTACAACAGTAAGGTAATTTTTTTAAGCTTCCAAAGTGGAAATGACAGTAGTGCCTTATAAGGTTGGTCTATGTTTTTAAGTAGGCTTTTTTCACCCTTCCTACCATCATTCTTTCACTGTCACTTATTTGTTTTGCCCTGTCTGTGAGTTGAACCATTCAGGGATGAACCAGGTCATATTATCTTGTGATCTAGAGGAGTAGAAAGATGGATATTCCCACATAAGGTCACTATACATAACACCAGCACTTTAGAGGTCTGTTCTGGTGTGATCTTTTGTTCTGCTCCTGACACTCACCTCTTCTCCTAGAAGTTAAACCCATTTGAGTGTGCAGTATATCAATTAAACAGCTCTTTTTCTGCCCTTTGGAGGGGGTGGGGGTACAGGTCCAAATATTTACATTAGGGCATATCAGTTTGACGACTGTGTGGCGGAGCGGAGAGAAGGGCCATTTGGTGCAGCAGAGAGGCCATTAGCAGAGTTAAATGGCTAGAAAGAATCTGGACCAGACAGCTTTCCACACAGGATCATTCGACCGGAACCACGTAGCTGGATAAATACTTCCATCATGCAGTAAATACAGTCTTGAACAAAGGCTTGGTTTGTAAATTAGTTTGTTGATGAGGAAGCACCTTTTCAACACCTTTGCCTTGCAGTTTAGGCAGCTAAATGGAGTTGAATGGTGTAATGAATGGGTCATGTACACCATCTACCCCAAAATGACAATTATATACACGTGTGTGTGTGTGTGTATATTTAAATGTATATTTTGATATGGCAAGAGAAAATAATTCCCCAAGGCTGCCAGAAGCAAAGCTGATGCTATTTTTTTCTTTTGAGCTGTTCTGATTTAGTCACAGTTCTGGAGAGCCACTAATTTAAGCCCTGGCCCTTTTTCAAGTATCTTTTATCTTTTGTACCATCTTCCTTATTCTTTCTGGCTGGCAAGGCTGCATTTTTGTTAATTCACCTTATTGTAGGCATTGGAGTTACAAATTGCATTTATTAAAATTACAAAAAGTCTTTGAGCTTTAAGTGTTTGGTGTTTGTCAGGGACAGAGGAGTCCCACCAGTTAGTTGTCACTAGATTGCTCAGAAGTTGTGGCAGTTGCAGAATTGGTGAAATTCACAAGGTTAAAGCCTTACGTATTCCTAAACTCACTGAACCCTCACAGGGGTGAAAGCTAAATGCCAGCAGTAGTGAACTGACTTATCGCAGACGTCGGTGTCTTTACAAATTTGAGGTCCGTTTATGATATTGTTGAGATCTCTTTTGAAGCTCTTTCTTGAAAATTTTTTATTTTATTTTTTGCGTTAGAAAAGACAAACAGGTTGAGGTCAGGAAAGGTCTGTTGTTAAGGCCTATTCTTGATCTTTAAACAAGAAACCAGGGATCTTCCAACGCTATCTCACGACCAATTCGTACGAATTTGTACGAGTGATAAAAAGGTGGCTACGGGTGAGGTCGTACGAATTTGTACGATTTGTCTAAACCCACGTGATGGGTAGGTTTAGGGGCGGGGTCAGGGGTAGGTCATTCGTATGAATTCAATTGGGCAATTTGTAAAATATGTACGATTTAGCAAAAATCTTACTAATTCGTACGAGTGAGGTCGTATGAATTCGTACGAATTAGCCACCTCGTAGAATTCGTACGAATTGCCGTGAGATCAGGCTGGATCTTCCTATGGATGAGTTAGTGTGAGAAGACAGAGGTATATCATTTAGTAATCGTACCATACCTTGGGCAAAATTACTATGATGAATAATATTAAAAAGTAGATTACCCTTAAAGGGGTGGATGAGTATGATTTCACTTTTCTAACTTTAGTTAGGGTGTAATGTTGCTTTTTGGGCATAAACAACAACTGCAAAGTTGTAACGCTCAAAGTTCAAAGCAAAGGGAGATATTTGCTTTTAAGGAAATCGTTTTTAAGGACTAACAAACGGCTGGTAGGGACTACATTCCTCCAGGGTTAGTGACATCATCAACCCTAAAATTTACATAAACCCCACCCCCCGGGAACACGCAGTCCATGTTGAGAAGAGGAAGAGTTGTTATAGTCGAACACATTTGTGAGTCCGCTCAAACTAGCATCCATCTTTTCACATGCAATAGAAAGTCACTCTGTGTGCATCTCACAACAGTTCCTATACGAGCGATTTATAGATTATCATGACAGAATATGCTAATTGAAGATAGTTAACTCCACATCAGCAATATAAATTCAACAACTAACCATTCAGAGACGTCCTGTTGTATTCTACGTGTTGTCACTTCTTCTTGAGTCTCTCCATCTTTGTCTGACTCAGTTTAAACATAAAAGGCAGAACAGTTTCTGACATTTTAGTGTGTCTCTGCGTGAGGTAATCGGAGCTGCTAATACATGAGCTCTTGAAGCCCCGCCCTCTGTGTCGGGAGCAGCAGCATAATGGCATTTAAAGGGCCAGACACAAAAGGGTGGGTTTTTGCCAACCCTCAAAAAGTGACAACTTTAACATGCTATATAAAAATATCTGTGGGGTATTTTGAGCTAAAACTTCACACACACACACTCTGGGGACATCAGAGATTTATTTTACATCTTGTGAAAAGGGCATTATACCACCCCTTTAACAGGGTCGGTTGAAACTGGAACGTTAAGTCAATAAGATATTAAAATGGCTTATATTTGTAGTAGACTGAGTTACATGAGGTAAGAAAGAAGTACGTTCATCTTTAGTCTTTCTTATAGAACACCAAATTAATATATCAGGGATTCAATTCTTCTAAATGTAAATGGGACATAGTAAAAATTTTAACTTGATCAAGGACAGTTTGTAAATAACTGCAGGGGAAACAGCAGACACACAACTTCTCTCTTTCAAAGGGCCTTAGCCGCTTCCTAATCATGTGCTTTGATGCACAGAGAACTGTGGTACTGGAGTGACTCAGTTAGGCTGCTGTGGATCCTCTGCATTAGAAAGATTATTGTTTATCCCTCTCCTCTCACAGTGACATCTCCACTCTTGTGAAATTATGAACGCTGTACGACTCCCCTCCAGGTTGCTTTTCTGGTTTGTGAGGTGTGAACATGAGCGTAGGTGGAGGATAAAATATGGTCTTTGAAGAACATTGTTAGATAGCCTAAGTCATGACCTAGAGATGTATATCTAATACCAGAGGCACAAATAATTGCAATGATTGTTGTCTTAAATCATCTAATTTCCTATCAGACATTGTAACAACAGTATACTACTATTATTATTATTATTACTACTACTACTACTACTGCTACTACTAGTCTACTAGTTTTCTTGCATAGGTTAAGCAGCATGTGATAACAGGCACAATTTTCCTACTCTTCACATTGCATTGTTTTGCTTTTTTTACTTCCTGTTGTTTAATGCTGTATCTTTTGAAGGTTTTAATAGCACTGCATGTTAAATCAGTATCATAATTTTACTGGCAGACATTATTGTTATTGGTCGATTACTGTATGTATTTAGCAGATGCTTTCAATTTTTTTAAAGAGCCAACAGTATTTGTAACATGCAGAGGAAGCAAGATGATTTTTGTGTGTGTGTGTGTGTGTGTGTGTGGTTGGTAGGTGTTGTATACTCATTTCACATATTTTCACATTTAGACTACCTTTGCCATCAACTAATGCTCATTGCTCTCATAAAATTTGTCTTTAAAAACGTCAAAAACTGAATAACACTTTTAAATGTAATCTTTAGCTAATCTCAAAATTAACAACAATTGTTCAAACTGTTCACGTTGTGATGCATAAATTCACTTGTAGCATTTATTAGTCATTTTTAATATTGGCCATTCATTGGTTATTGGTTATCCATTACATGAAAATAATTGACTTATCAGTATCGGCCAAATTTTTAATATCGATGTAACCCTATAGGTTTTAAACATTATTTTTGATTTCATTATTTCCTCTCATTAATAATTGCTAGACTAGATTTTTTTTATGCTAGTAATTTCAGAAATTGAAATTCCTTTGAATTTGGTTACATTTTACTAAACTGATCTCTTAAAGAAATGTCTGCAAATTGGCTCTGCGCTAATTTTTATAAATATCTTTCAAAACAGTTTTATTCTGCTGACTCACTTTAAGAAAGTCAGTCTAGAACCAGTGTTAGAAAAAAAAGATGTTTAAAATAATTTTTTAATAACAAATGCATCTTAAACATCTTGTGTGTGTGTATGTATATATATATATATATATATATATATATATATATATATATATATATATATATATATATATATATATATATATATATATATATATATATATATATATATATATATATATATATATATACTTTTTTTTTTTTTTTTTGCAATTATATTTTAACCTGGATTTAAGCAGGACGTGGAGGGACGTGTGGATAAGCAAACATTTGCCAAAAACTGACCTTGTTTTAAGTTCCCTAATTAAATGCCTCCTCCTGAGACGCACTGTTGGTTAAAGAGACTGCCACGATGAATCTTCGAGGCATCGCTGTCATCCAGTCAAGTCAACTCAAAAACCCAATTATCGTGATGAGACACAGGTTGGTAATGCTGGTTAAAGTTGGTTTGGTTGCACACGCTGGCTCATATTTTAAAATGCACACTGGAGGGAAATAACTGGATTTCCAATTATCATAACAAGAATATTCTCATATAAGGACAGACAGCAGCAGAAAAAAATGCTTTTTTATTCTGCATGATTTGGCAACTTAAGGAGGTCAAGACGTAAATTTGCGTAGCCTTGAGCTATATTAAGTCTGCACAACAGCAGGAAGGGGGATGAGGGCTTTGTCTTTTAACATGAGCGCTGGATGTTGCATGTACTCTGGAGTGCTCACTATGTCTCTCAATTTCCCTTCAGGTAACACGAGAGCATGGCCTTTTGAAAACCTCAGGGAATGTCGATTTAGAGTCTGTTTATTAGTGGATTTGGTGCCAGAACAAATTTAGGAAATAACATGTCATTGATTAAATCATCTGTTTCAAAGAGCACCTAAGGGAGGTCGTGAAAAAATATGTTGGAGAGCACCTTTTGTACTTTGTGCTGAAAATGCAGTGAAATAAAATCGTATACATAGCTGGCATTGATTTTTCCTTTAGAGGAATGCAAAGAGGGGAAAAGAACCTCAGAAACTAAATGGAAAGAAAAAATGGTCAGTTCATAAAACTTTTTTTTTTCCATCTTTTCTCAAAGCTAGATTCATAAAATAAGTAAAGATTGGATTATCACAGCATGTATCTGTAATATCAATGAACCCTTAGAAATGTGAATAATAGATTATTTATCTTTGTAAAAATTTGAATGAAATATTATGTATGTGTGTGTATATATATATTTCATATATATATAGTGCTGCTTGTATAGTAGTATATATTTACTGTCCTCTGAAAATAACTCAACATACAGCCATTATTGTCAAAATAGCTGGCAACAAAAGTGAGCACACTCTAAGTGAACATGTCAAAACTCTGTCCAAAGTGTCAATATTTTTTGTGAGCAGCGCTGATATAGCACTGCCTTAATCCTAAATTCACCAGAACTGCACAGGTTGTTTCTGGGATCCTCTTCCACTCCTCAGTAATGACATCACGGAGCTGATGGATGTTAGACACGTAGCGCTTCTCCACCTTCCGCTTAAAGATGCCCCACAGGTGCTCAACAGGGTTCAGGTCTGGAGAAATACTTGGCCACTCCATCACCTTCACCTTCAGCTTCCTCAGCAAGTTGTCATCTTGGCGGTGTGTTTATGGTCGTTATCATGCCGTTCGGCCCAGATTCTAAAGGGAGGGCATCATGTTCTGCTTCAAAATAACACAGTACATGTTGGAATCCATGCTTCCCTCAATGAAGCGCAGCTCCCAGTACCAGCAGCACTCATGCAGCCCCAGACCATGATGCTACCACCACCATGCTTGACTGTAGCCAAGACACAATTTTCTTGGTACGCCTTACCAGGGCGTCGCCATACATGCTGAACACCATCTGAGCCAAACAAGTGTATCTTAGTCTCATCAGGCCACAGGACAATGAGGACATGGTTCCAGTAATTCATGCTCTTGCACAGGTTACTTTCAGCAAACTGCTTGTGAGCCAGCTTCAGAAGAGGCTTCCTTCTGGGACGATGGCCATGCAAACCGACTTGTTGCAGTGTTTGGTGTATGGTCTGTCACAGTGTGAGACTGTGTTTTGTGTTTATTGTATTGTATTAGTGTTCCCTGAGTTGCCACCAGATGTCTCTTCCCCTCACTGTCATATGTATCATGAACTGCATTTCCCATACTCCTGTCTGTTAATCATTGATCATTTGTCACCAGCTGTTTCCCATTAACCTGCATATATAAGCTGTGTCTTTGTGTGTGTCTTTTGCTGGTTCATTGTTTGATGTCACTGGTTGTTCTGTTGCATTCTCTGTGTCACCTGTTTGGATTATCATTTTGTGTACGGCTGTGAGTTTATGTTTTTATTAAACACTGTTAACCTGCAAATCCTTCTCCTCATTTGATACCGTGACAGAATGAACCAGCCATTAAGGAAGGAGCGGGTTATCAGCCACAGGAGTTATTTGTAGCCGGAGTTATTTTTGTATCACTGCTATGGATCTGACACAGGAGAGCAACTTGGAGCGGGTGAGAGAGGCACTGAGTACCAGGGTGGCGGATTTGCAACAACAGCTCCTGTTGTTGCAGAGTGGTTCCGTGTCGCCCACACCATCCATTTCCCCCAACCCCACGGAGTCGAGTGGTCAGCCGGAGCCTAGCACGGACTTCCCTGAGAGATACGCTGGTGAGCCTAAGTTATGTGAAGACTTTATTAATCAGTGTTCTCTGCATCTAGATATGCATCACAGGACTTTCGAAACTGAGGAATCGAAAGTAGCGTTCGTGCTACTGCTGCTGACCGGTCCAGCAGCCACATGGGGAACAGAGGTGTGGGAGAGACGGGACCCATGCTGTGCCTCTTTCAAGGCACTTACCGGGGAGATGATTCGGGTCTTTTCCAAGACTAAGGTGAATTCTTCTCGGAGGTCAGGGAGGAGACCCCGTCCAAGCAATTTTTTGAGGGGAGGTAGTGCGCACCGGTCATTGTGTGTTGGGACTCTGGGCCTGCGGGAATACACACCCGAGTCATATCACAAGATGGCTGCCACATCTGAGCCTCTTCACAAGATGGCTGCCACACCCGAGCCAATTATGGATGTAGCGAGTGCTAGAGACATGATTGTTTCACTCTTTCCCGAGCGTCGGCCACGAGAGAGGGAGATGGAGAGGAGACCCAAGCCTATTCACAAGATGGCTGCCGCACCAGAGCCACTTCACAAGATGGCTGCCGCACCAGAGCCACTTCACAGGATGGCTGCCTCACCTTTCTCTCCTATCCATGCCAGAACCCAGCGTCTGAGGTCTAGTCTGGCAGAGACTCCATTAAGGTCAGTGCGGAGGGCTGGCCTTCCAACCCCGATGCCGGTTTTCACGAGGGCCACTGCCAAGCCTGCACCCGTCCTCAAAATGGCCGCCGCCAAGCCAGCAGCAGTACCCAAGATGGCTGTCACTATGCCTGCACCTATTTTTGAGACTGCTGGGGTTATACCTGCCCCTACACTCCAGATGGCTGTTGTCTCAGCGTCACCTGTTCTAAGGAGGGCTATCATCATGCCTGCACCTGTTCTCAGGAAGGCACCAGAGGTATGTTCATTGGACTCAGTATTTCCTGTGTTTACCATGGCTCTGTGGTGTGTGTGGTCTGCTTTCTGCTCTTCTGTTCAGCAAGATGTCTCTCAAGCCCATGAACCTGAATCGGCCGTTAAGTCTGAATCGGAGTCTCTTGAACTTCCTGTCACGGCTGAGAGGTCTGAGCCTGAGTCTCTCGCACTTCCTGTCACGACGGAGAGGTCTGAACCTGAGTCTACTGTACTTCCTGTCACGGTTGAGGAAGATGAACCTGAGTCTCTTGCACCTCCTGTCACGGCTGAGGAATATGAACCTGAATCTCTTGCACTTTCTGTCACGGCAGAGAGGTCTGAACCTGAGTCTACTGCACTTCCTGTCACAGCTGAGAGGTCTGAACATGAGTCTACTGCACTTCCTGTCACGACTGAAAGTCTCTCCGTCCTGCCCAAGATGGATGACTCCGAGGTCCCTGAACTCTCTGCCCGGCCCAAGATGGCCGTCCCTGAGCTCCTTGAACTCTCTGCCCGGCCCAAGATGGCCGTCCCCGAGCTCCTTGAACTCTCTGCCTGGCCCAAGATGGCCGACCCCAAGCTAGTTGAACTGTCTGCCCTAGCTAACCTGGCCCATAGGGCCTCTTGTGCTTCTTTGCCCAGGTTCCTGTTACCGCCAGCACCACCATGGGTTGCAGCTCGGCTCTGGTGTCTGGAGATGCCTGCAGCACCACCCTGGTCTCCAGCGCCGTTCTGGTCTCTGGTCCCGCCTGCGGCCCCGCCCTGGCTCCCTGCACCGCCTGCGGCCCCGCCCTGGCTCCCTGCACCGCCTGCGGCCCCGCCCTGGCTCCCTGCACCGCCTGCGGCCCCGCCCTGGCTCCCGGCACCGCCTGCGGCCCCGCCCTGGCTCCCGGCACCGCCTGCGGCCCCGCCCTGGCTCCCTGCACCGCCTGCGGCCCCGCCCTGGCTCCCTGCACCGCCTGCGGCCCCGCCCTGGCTCCCTGCACCGCCTGCGGCCCCGCCCTGGGGTTCTAGACCCTCCATCCCTCCCCCAGATCCACCTCCGTTCCTCCACCCACCTGAACTTTTGTGCTTGGTCTTATGGAGTGTCTGGAAGCCACTCCTTTTAGGGGGGAGTACTGTCACAGTGTGAGACTGTGTTTTGTGTTTATTGTATTGTATTAGTGTTCCCTGAGTTGCCACCAGATGTCTCTTCCCCTCACTGTCATATGTATCATGAACTGCATTTCCCATACTCCTGTCTGTTAATCATTGATCATTTGTCACCAGCTGTTTCCCATTAACCTGCATATATAAGCTGTGTCTTTGTGTGTGTCTTTTGCTGGTTCATTGTTTGATGTCACTGGTTGTTCTGTTGCATTCTCTGTGTCACCTGTTTGGATTATCATTTTGTGTACGGCTGTGAGTTTATGTTTTTATTAAACACTGTTAACCTGCAAATCCTTCTCCTCATTTGATACCGTGACATGGTCTGAGCACTGACAAGCTGACCTTCCGCTTCTGCAACCTCTAAAGCAATGCTGGCAGGACTCATGCGTCTGTGTTTTGAAGCCAGCTTCTGAACTTGACGCACAGCACGAGGACTCAACTTCTTTCATTGACCCTTGCGAGGCCTGTTACAAGTGGAACCCGTCTTGGAAAATCTCTGTATGACCCTGGCCTGTACTGTAACTCTACTGTAACTAACTGTAACTGTACTGGAGAGCAACAATTCTAATTCTCAAAGTTCTTTGCCATGAGGTGCCGTGTTGAACATCCAGTGGTCAGTATGAGAGAATTGTACTCAAAGCACAAATTTGAACTGCTCTGATACAAGATACACAAATGTGTATGGTCCTGTCAAGCAGACAAAAACATGAAAATGATGAATAGGACATGTGGCTTTGCGTGGTTAAACGACATTCTGCTTTTATCACTTAGGGTGTACTCACTTTTTTGCCAGCTATTTTGACAATGGTTGTATGTTGAGTTGAGATACTGTGTGCGCGCATGTGTGCGTGTGCGTGCGTGTGTGTGTGTGTGTATATATATGTATATATATATATATATATATATATATATATATATATATATATATATATGTATGTGTATATGTATATGTATATATATGTATGTGTATATGTATGTGTATATGTATATGTATGTGTATGTGTATGTGTATGTGTATGTGTATGTGTATGTGTATGTGTATGTGTATGTGTATGTGTATGTGTATGTGTATGTGTATGTGTATGTGTATGTGTATGTGTATGTGTCAAGTCAAGTATATTTGTATAGCGCTTTTCACAATACAGATTGTATCAAAGCAGCTTCACAGTATTAAATTAAAATAATACAACAAGGTTTGTTTCTAGTGGAATTTATTGATAAAATCAAATTAGATATCCCCAGAATATCCCCAACTGAGCAAGCCAAAGGCAACAGTGGCAAGGAACCGAAAAACTCCATCAAGTGACCTAATGGTGTCCTAAAACTCCATCAGGTGACCTAATGGAGAAAAAAAACCTTGGGAGAACCCAGGCTCAGTCGGGGGCCAGTTCTCCTCTGGCATTTATTAACTAGAGGCCGGATTGTAATTTGAACTGTAAGATTAAAAATATTATATGAATGCCTGGCTGAAGAGATGCGACTTTAATCTAGTTTTAAACTGGGAGAGTGAGTCTGAGCAACGAACAGTATCAGGAAGGCTATTCCAGAGTTTTGGAGCTAAATGTGAAAATGCTCTCCCTCCTTTGGTGGTTCTGGATATCCTAGGTATGACCAGAAGCCTTAAATTAAGTGATCTTAAAGAGCGCGATGGATTATAGGGCGATAGAAGATCCGTTAAATAGACTGGAGCTAAGCCGTTTAGGGCTTTATAAGTCAGTAGCAATACCTTGTAATTAATACGGAACTTTATAGGTAACCAATGCAGTGATGATAAAATCGGTGTTATATGATCATATTTTCTTGATCTAGTAAGAACTCTAGCGGCGGCATTCTGGACTAACTGTAGCTTGTTTATTGAGGATGCAGGACAACCGGCTAATAAAGCATTACAGTAATCTAGTCTCGAGGTCATGAATGCATGAACTAACTTTTCTGCATCAGAAACTGATAGCATATTACGTAGCTTAGCAATATTTCTAAGGTGGAAAAAGGCGGTTTTTGTAACATAAGAAATATGATTTTTGAAAGACAGGTTGCAATCGAGTATAACACCCAGGTCTTTTACTGTAGAGGATAAAGTAACAGGACATCCTACTATATTAAAGTTGTATTGCGAGAGGTTTTGCGGGTGGTTTTTTGAACCGATAAGTAGTACCTCTGTTTTGTCTGGATTTAATAAAAGAAAATTACGCGTCATCCAATCTTTTATATCGTTAACACACTCTGTCAATTTGGATAATTTAGCGTTTTCATCTGGCCGTGATGAAATATATATTTGAGTGTCATCAGCATAACAATGGAAACTAATTCCATGTTTCCTTATAATAATTCCAAGTGGCATCATATATATACTGAGAATAATAGAGGGCCTAACACAGATCCCTGCGGCACTCCATAGTTTACTGGAGTTATGATCGATTTTTCTCCATTTAAACAGACAAAATGGTAGCGGTCAGATAAGTATGATCTGAACCAGCTTAATGCTTGTCCTTGAACACCAGTATAATTTTGTAGTCGATCTAAGAGTATTGTGTGATCTATAGTATCGAACGCAGCACTAAGATCAAGTAAAACTAATATTGAGATACAGCCTTGGTCAGAAGCTAAAAGTAAATCATTTGTGATTTTAACGAGCGCAGTTTCAGTGCTATGATGCGGTCTGAATCCAGACTGAAACTTTTCATAGATATGTTCATATACATATATGTATATGTATATGTATATGTATATGTGTGTGTGTGTAAAATTCTGTTAGATTGTTATAAACTACCATTTTTTTTGTTTTTCTTTTGTTTGTTTTTTCACATGTACAGTAATAATTTTTATGAATAGATTATTCTTTTTTTTTATTCCACTTCACATAAATTTTTACTTATTTTTAAAGAAATGTTTTCATTCAGAAAGAATGCATTAAATTGATTAAAATATTTTACTGTATTTTTGATCAAATAAATGCAGCCTTGGTAAGCCTAAGAGGCGTCTTTCATAAACAATAAATATATAACAGACTCCAAACTTTTGAACAGTAGTGTAGGTAGAAGCATTTTTATATATTATGTGTAGAGGGGCATGATATTTGCAGCTGTCTTTGTACATGCTCAAATAAATGAAATAGTGCCTGGACTTCGCCGTGCTGCACAGGATACAAGCACTAGGAAGAACAAGCCAGATTCCCTGCACCCTGTCTCCACAGATCCTGTCACTGTCAGTGGATCCCAGGCTCCTCGCTCTGAGAAACAGCCCAGCCAAGCGAGCAGGATTGAACACCAATCCACCCAACGAACCCCGGGCTTTTCGTTTGGATCCATTCTCTAGCCCCGCCCTCTCACCCTAAGCCATGCATCCAGTCTGTGCATGACAGTTTCATACATCCCCTGCCAAAAATATTTCCTGGATGCACTGTGATCCATGACGCTATCAGCTTCCTGACCTCTGAGTTTGTCTCGCACTTTTTACATTTTTTTTATCCGAGCATGTCAACAGTTTCTTACCGGCTTTCGAGATGCTGCCCCCTCAGTGCGTTCTTGCGCCTGTACAGCCTCATGAGGTTTGTTTGTGTGTCTATTTGATTCCACTCCATGAACACGTTCTTATAGATGCACTCCATAAGATAAAGGGAAGCACAGGGTCTTGTCATTCCTCCACAGCTTAATCAGGAGCTACACAGAGGAGAGGAGCGCAGCGCCATGGACCTTCCTGATCATTCTAATGAGGACCCCTGGCAATGCAGTCAGCGAAGTATAATTGACTTGTTCGTCTCTTATTTTCATAATAGACACTCCCTGACCCAGAGCACATTTAGTTTGCTATGAGAGATGTCAGAAAGCATTGGAAGTTTCTTCTGCACACCCATTAAATCTGAAGGCATGCCACCTTGTCTTCGGCCGGCCAGCACCGTCATTAGCTGCCCAGCTTATTATGCAGATGGTAAATGTAAGTAAATTATTCCCCGATTGGCCGAAAAACTTACGTGCCTATACACACCCTGCGCCCCCTCCACCCTGGAGCCTTTCCTGGGATCCAACCAGGCAAAAAAAAAAAAAAATGCAGTTCTTTGCTCTGAAAAAAACAAACAAAAAAAATTACATATAAATAATAAAAGCACTGCAGTGCCCCTCGACGTGAAAACCTGGTGAAGCGTGTGGATGTCATTGTTGTTGCAACAAGGCCTGCCATCTACCTTTCAGGACCAATTGAAATCAAATTACATATTTGTTGCCGAGGTAAGGGTTAGCCAGCGAGGGTGAGCCCTGGATCTCTGTCCCTGCTAGCTGATATGAAATAGAACAGCTGTGGATATCAATGCCCTCGTGCAATTCTCCACTGACCGTGTCTGCCGCGATTTTTGGAGCTGTCGCATTCATTGCTATGGACGGCCGTAATAGGATACATCCTCATACATCTGGCATTGAGAACACAGAATTAGATCATTATCACTTAAATAAACCTACTCGTGGAACAT